>NW_024412397.1:9439006-9826805 GCF_014898765.1 Herpailurus yagouaroundi | reverse complement strand
CCCCCCCCCCCCCCCCCCCCCCCCCCCCCCCCCCCCCCTTAAGTCCCTGAGGGGGAAGAGAAAAGGAAGTCTCTGAGCTGTAGCTGAAAAATATCCCTACATTAAAGGCTGCTCTGAATCCACTTAAGAAACCCTAAAAGCAAATCTCAAAGTGATCAAACTGTTTTCACGTAGCTTAATCACATCCCAGAGCAAAGCCCCGTCTAGTGAGAGGAATTCAAAACTAAAAGGGAGCTTTCAACAAAGTAAAAGTGACCATGTCCGGAATGTGATACAAAATTGGCAGACATGCAAAAAGCAACAATTAAAAAATAAGTAAATAAGTAAATAAAAGGACAAGGCCACACATAAGGAGAAAACAAAAAGACACAGATCACAGAATTCATCGGGAAGGCTTTTAAGTCAAGGACTTTAAAGAAAAGCCATTGGAAGGTTTTGAAGGGGTGCGTGTTTAAGAAAAATCTGCCTGCTGCCTGACAAGGGATGGAAATGCAGGAAGTGTGGGATGAGGGAAGCAATTAGGAAGTAACTTCACTAATCTGAGCAAGAGGAGGTACTGGTCGGGACGAGGAGGTAAGAGAACAACAGATCGTGGGGGTGTTTTGAAGGTAAAAAGGCAGAATTTCTGACTCCGTGTGAGAGGCCAGGGGAATAACAAAGTGGAGAACATCACTGACGCACTTTTGCGGTGGTGAGAATGGAATTTCTATTTACTGATAAAGGAAAGTCTGTGGCAAGAGGGTTTGCTGGCCGAGGAGAAGCGGGGATGGGTGTGGCAGGGAACGTTTGGGCTTGGGCACAGTGGTTTGAGATGCCTGGTAAATATGTACACAGGTTGAATAGGCAGTTGGATACATGGATAGGGAGGAGGGGGCAAGAGGTCCCCTCACTGGGGATCTGCATTTGTTAGCAATTATCACATTGACTGCAATTCAATATACAAATCTCTTCGTACACAATATCATCTCATTTCTGACAGGTACGCCGAAACCCATGATTCATTACTGTGAGAAAACGTGTGCAACTTAGAGGCCATTTCAAGGAAGCATTAAAAATAATGACAGGATTGGAAATCAAACTAACGAAGTCAAGTTCAAGCAATGGGTTTCTCAACCTTGAGAATGAATAAAGAAAGCGTTCAAAGTGACTAAAAATACAATAAAGCAGTTCTGAAAGAATACAGTTCAGTGATGAAAATTACAAAGAGGAACATTCAGAAATTTTTTTCAAGAAAAAGCAAACCTCTCCTGAATAGAGTCTCCTTAGATGGAGAAGGGACTAGCTTTACGTGAACGAGAACTTCATAGGCAGCAGCCTGAGAGATGTGGTTTGAAGTGACAATCCCAAAAACCAGCCTGTCGGTAACTAAAATTTCCACTGCTAAGGATTCTTTCCTTTGGGTACAGAGACATTTTCTGCAATACTTTTTTTAAATTGTAAATAATCTTAAGAGAATGAATTATTCAAGCAGTAACATTTTATCTTCATGAGATTGACAGAGATTAAGAAAGCAATTACTTTCCAGGCCATGAGGGAAATAACCCTTCAAAAGCTAAGTTGTGTTTGAGTAGTAGGAGAAGAGTACGTTTGGAGTCATTTGCCTGGAGCAAAGTGGCAATGGATCAAGAACTGGGGAAGATAATGGCCCTGAGAGAAGAAAAATAAGAAGGGTCTATGGATCAATTGCTTTATAAATTTTCTTACCAGGGTGTAAATACAAAAGTCTCTGTACCTCCAAGCCAGGTTAGAATATTGTTCTGAGCATATATATATATATATATATATATGTATACATATATATATACACATATATATATACACATATATATATGAAACTTTTCTATAGAATGCTTAAAACTATAAATGCTCAAAACTATAAAAATTGTGGTTGCTTAATTTAAGGAGAAAAAGGAAACTATTCTTTTCAAATACAACTTTTTTTAAAGACCAGAAATTTCAGTAGGAATGGAAAGTTGTAAGTGAGAGGAAGCCATCTTTGAGTGTTCAAATGGTAAACGTTATCACAGAGAACTTTTTTTTTTTTTTTAATTTTTTTTCAACGTTTTTTTATTTATTTTTGGGACAGAGAGAGACAGAGCTTGAACGGGGGAGGGGCAGAGAGAGAGGGAGACACAGAATCGGAAACAGGCTCCAGGCTCCGAGCCATCAGCCCAGAGCCCGTCGCGGGGCTCGAACTCATGGACCGCGAGATCGTGACCTGGCTGAAGTCGGACGCCTAACCGACTGCGCCACCCAGGCACCCCGTCATCACGGAGAACTTACAAGTGATTAGAAGTGTCTGTGTTTCTGTTAGCCAGAGATCATCCAAGAGCCCCATGGATCCCAGAGAGCCCAGAGCAACTTCCCCAGTCCTGTCCTTTCCTCACCATGGTGGCGAAGACTGCTCTGGCACGCCCTGTTTGTAAGAATGGCACTGAGTATTTTGGAAAGCTATTTATTATCAAAACATTCTCCTCCGACTTTAAGGCAGAAATAAATAGCCTCTGGATATAATGCAGGTAGAAAATGTAACTTAAACAGAAAATGCTATTCAGAGTTTCTGTCATTTTATCTTTGAATTCATTTTTGATTGGTACGTGACAAATGACCACAAATTTCATGGCTTAACACAGCACACATTTATTATTTTGGTTTCTGCGTGGCATGGTGTGGGTACTGCTTACCCGGCCCCATCTGCTCAGTGTCCCACAGGGCTGAAATCAAAGCTGCACTGCTTTGGCATATAGAAGCTTGGCTAGGGAACAGTCAGTTTCCTAGTTTACGCAGATTGTTGGCAGGAAGGCTTCCTTGTGCCTGTAGAATCCACGGTGCCTTCCTTCTTCAGCTCCAGAAACAGAGTCTGTGCTGCTTTCCATCCCGTTCTCTTTAGGGAGAGCAGAATCCCTCTTGTGTTTTCCCCTGATTACACCAGGCCCACCCAGGAAAATCTCCCTTTGCATTAACTCAAACCAACGGATTTGAGACCTTCATTACACCTGATAAATTCCATCAGTTTTGCCATATAAGTGGTGACCTCATCATGGGAGTGGCGGCCCATCGGTCACTGGTCCTACCCACATCAAGATGGAGGGGATTAAGACGTCTGGGTGGCAGAGTCAGTTGAATTTCTGACTCTTGATTCTGGCTCAGGTCATGATCCTAAGGTTGTGGGATCGAGCCCTGCATCAGACTCCGTCCTGAGCCTGGAGCTGCCGAAGACACTCTCTCTTTCCTCCTGCCCCTCTGCCCTGCTTGTGCTCTCTTTCTCTCTCTCTCTCTCTCTCTCTCAAAATAATAATATAATAATAACAATAATAATAATACAGAGGGGATTGTACAGGATGTGTATGCCAGGGAGTGGGAATTTTAAGATTTTTTTTACTCTTTATTTTTGAGAGAGACAGAGACAGAGTGGGAGTGGGTGAGGGACAGAGAGAGAGGGAGACACAGAATCTGAAGCAGGCTCCAGGCTCTGAGCTGTCAGCACAGAGCCCGATGTGGGGCTTGGGCTCACGGACCGTGAGATCATGACCTGAGACGAAGTCGGATGCTTAACAGACAGAGCCAGCCAGGCGCCCCCAGGGAGTGAGAATTTTAGAGACCATCTTAGATTGTGACTACCCTCATCTTCAGGACTTTAACAGTCATTGTGCCAACTATGGGTCCCTCAGTATTGCTAGTGGAGATTTGACTAGATTGTTAATACAATCATCCTTTGCATATTATTCAGAATAATGCTAGCATTAAAAAACACTAGGAGCACAGAGTCAAGAATATATTCCCAAAAGAACGATGCAAACATGTTGGATGTGGATGATAAAACATGCAGTTGTAAATCCATGATCTTCTGTTAACCTCCTTAATGTAATAGTTCATCTTTTAAAAAAAAATACAACCAATGAAAATTATTTGAGTGTTTTTTTAGCGCAATCAACTTTTTTTCTAACGATTTCTCAGCTGTGTTTTTACGAAATAAATTTGACTTACTGCTTTTAACATATACTTGAAAATGTAAAGTATCAGCCATAAAAGCGTGATTTGTACCTTTAGTTCTAATTATTTGGGAACTAATTGAAGATTTTCATTATTACTAGGTGCATATAATAAAGATATAAAAACAAGACCCAACATTGTTAAGCCCATGTAATTGTAGAAAGCAATGAAGTCGTGTTTAAAATACCATGGACACATCATGACAAATGTGGGGGCAGATAAAACTCTTTCTATGCTGTTGTGCCTTAGTTGTTCTGTAGTAAAATTATATTTTCCTGACTTTGTTATAATTTTCAACAACACATTTACCTGCTAAATACTGCTTATCTGAATATAGGTGTAATATAGCGCAAATCATGATTTAGCTAAGTATTCTTTATCGTGGTAAAAAAAATCCAGCTCTCTTTGATGAATGACCCCTCTCTTATCAGTTCACAAGGTTTGGAAAAGAGGCAAATGCCGTGTTCTGGCCTCAGGGATGGTCAGAAACCCAAGCCAAGACAATCAATCTGCTTTTTTCCCTGGCCACTATGACTGATCCATGGCTAAGCACTGGACCCAAACAGGTTAAGCAGCAAATGACAGGCATCCCTTGCACATTTTTGGAACCACTGAGATTTAAAAACAACAACGATGATGACAAACACTTCTCTCTTACTGTGTGATAGGATGAATAGTGTCCTCCAAAAAGATGTCTCAATTCTGAGTCCTGGTACCTGTTAATGCAATCTTACTTGAAGACAGAGTCTTTGCAGTGCGTTAAGGATCTTGAGATGAGACCATCTCAGATTTCGAGTGGGCCCTAACTCCAATGGCTGCTGGCCTTAGGAGAGAAAGGAAGAGGAAATTTGAGACACACACTAAGGGGAGTACATATGGAGACTCGGGCAGAGACAGATGCGATGCAGCTATGAGCCAAAAAGTCAAGGATTTCCAGAAGTCACCAGAAATTAGGACAGAGGTTTGGAACAGATTCTCCCCCAGAGCCTTCAAAAGGAACCAACCGACCTACACCTTGTTTTCAATCTTCTGTCCTGCAGAACCATAAGAGAATAAATTCTTATTGCTTTAAAGTATTGAGTGTGTGGTAATTTGTTGCAGCAGTCTTAGAAAACTGATATACACTGGCTTGTCAGGCTGCTAGAATGAGACCACCGGTGGTCCTCTAGGATCATTTTGCTAGCAGGTCAAACATGTCTGAGAACATAAGTGAGATGGAGGCAAGTGGGGCTGGAAGATGCAAAGCCAGATTGTCAGTATCACAAGAGCAACCATGTATTACAAGGCAAAGTCGATCTACTCTGGGCTACTTTGATTGAAGTAACAAAAAGGCCTCTTTGGAATATACCCCAACAGAGTAAAGGTTTTATATGAAAAACCCACAGCAAGTATCAACTTCTAGTTTTTCCCCTAAGATCTGGAGCCAGACAAGAATGTCTGTTCTCACATACTGGAAGTCCTAGCAACAGCAGTCAGACAACAAAAAGAAATAGAAGGCATCCAAATTTATAAGAAAGAAGTCAAAGTTTCACTATTTGCAGATGACAGAATATTATATATAGAAAACCCTAAATATTCCACCAAAAAACCACTAGAACTGATAAGTGAATTCAGTAAAGTCATAGGATAGAAAATCAAGGTACAGAATTCTGTTGCATTTCTATACACTAATAATGAAGCAGCATAAAGAGAAATTAAAGAAACAATCCCATTTACAGTTGCACCAAAAAGAATAAAATACTTAGAAACAAACGTAATCAAAGAGGTGAAAATTTTGTACTCTGAAAACTGTAAAACATGGATGAAAGAAATGGAAGGGGACACCAAAAAATGGAAAGATATTCCATGCTCGTGGGATGGAAGAACCAATATTATTAAAATGTTTACACCACCCAAAGCAATCTACACATTTAATGCAATCCCTATCAAAATACCGCCAGCATTTTTCACAGAACTAGAACAAATTTGTATGGAACTACAAAGTCCCTGAAGAGCCAAAGCAATCTTCAATAAGAAAAACAAACCAGGAGGTATCATAATTCCAGACTTCTAGTTAAATTACAAACCTGTAGTCATCAAAACAGTATGGTGTTGGCACAAAAATAGATACATAGATCAATAGAACAGAATAGAAAACCCAGAAACAAACCCATAATTATATGGTCAATTAATCTTTGACAAAGGAAGAAAGAATATCCAATGATAAAAAGTCTCTTCGACAAATGGTGTGGGGGAAAAACTGGACAGCTACATGCAAGGGAGTGAGAATGGACCACTTTCTTACACCATACACAAAAATAAACTCAAAATGAATTAAAGACCTATATGTGAGACATGAAACCATAAAAATCCATTAAATTCTCTGACATCAGCCATAAGAACATTTTTCTAGAAATGTCTCCTGAGGCAAGGGAAGTAAAAACAAAAATAAACATTAAAAATAAATAAAAATAAAAATACATAAAATACCTTCACACAAGAAAGGAAACAATAAACAAAACGAAAAGGCAACCTATGGAATGGGAGAAGATACTTGCAAATGACACATCTGATAAAGAGTTAGTATCCAAAATATATCAAAAAATTGATACAACCCAACACACATAAAAATAATCCAAAAAAATGGGCAGAAAGGGTTTCCTAGGAGATTCAGTTGGTTGAGTGACCAACTTCAGCTCAGGTCATGATCTCACAGTTCGTGAGTGTGAGCCCCACGTCAGTCTCTGTGCTGACACATCAGAGCCTGGAGCCCACTTCCAGGTCTGTGTCTCTGTCTCTCTCCGGCCCTCCCATGATCATGCTCTGTCTGTCTGTCTGTCTCTCTCTCTCTCTCTCTCTCAAAAATAAACATTAAAAAATTTAAATACAAATAAAATGGACAGAAGACATGGACATTTCTCCAAAGAAGACATCCAGATGGCCAACAGACACATGAAAAGATGCTCCACATCACTCATCATCAGGAAAATACAAATCAAAACCACAGTGAGATACCACCCCATTCCTGTCAGAAAGGCTAAAATCAAAAAGACAAGTAACAACAAGTGTTGGTGAGGATGTGGAGACAAAGGAACCCTCAGGCACTGTTGGTGGGAATACAAACTGTTACAGCCACTGTGGAAAACAGTAGGGAGATGCCTCAAAAAGTTAAAAATAGACCTACCCTATGTTTCAGTAATCACACTCTAGGGTATTTACTCCCAAAATACAAAAACATTAATTCAAAGGGATACATGCACCCCTATGTTTATTGAAGCATTATTTACAATAGCCAAATTATGGAAGTAACGCAAGTGTTCATTGATTGATGAACGGATAAAGGAAATAAAAAGACAAACACCATTTGATTTCATTCATATGTAGAATTTAAGAAACAAAACAAACAAGCAAAGGAGGGAAAAAAAAGACATAAAAGTCACTCTTAACTACAGAGAACAATCTGATAGTTACCCAAGGACAAGTGTGTGGGGGGATGGGGGAAATAGGGGATGGAGATTAAAGAGTCACTTGTCGTGATGAGCTCTGCATGATGTGTAGAATTGCTGTCTCACTAATTTGTATACCAGAAACTAATATTACACTATATGTTAGCTATACTGGAATCAAAATTAAAATGCTTAATAAAAAATTGTTAAGTCAGCATCTAGCTCAATATCATATACACAACAGATGAACAAATCATTCAATAAATTAATAGTTGTTGGATTTGCTTTGAATTTTTCTTAAATTAGTGTGTTAATTCTCCTAGGTAATATTCTTTTGTTACCTTCAGTAAGCAAATAAATAATCTGGCGCAAAATAGTGATTCTTCTGGTAAGAATTCCAGAAATCATGCAAGGTCGGTAATGGTTATTTCAAGTAAGCCTTTTAGGTTTCAACAGAAGCTATGTGTCATCTATGTCGTTGGCAAGTTTTTCTTTTTTTCTGTTTATTTATTTTTAAGAGAGAGAGAGAGAGAGAGAGAGAGAGCTTTAGCAGGAGAAGGGCAGAGAGAGAGGGAAAAACAGAATCCAAAGCAGTCTCCTGGCTCTGAGCTGGCAGCACAGAACCCGACGTGGGGCTCCAACCCATGAACAGTGAGATCGTGACCTGAGTCGAAGTCAGAGGCTTAACCGACAGAGCCACCCAGGCGCCCCTGACAAGCTTTTTAATCTGTCTTACAAAGCAAGAGTTTTTCCAGATTCTGCACTCCTTTGATAAGAGCCATCAGAGAAAAGAAAAGAAAAGAAAAGAAAAGAAAAGAAAAGAAAAGAGAAAAAAAAGAAAAAAGAAAAAAATAGTAAATATCCTATAATTTACAAAGATCTGTCTTGCATAAAAATTGTAGAACCTGCTATTTGAGATACTATAGTTTCTTCGTTCCATTGCATAAAAATCTAAGCAAGATCAGGGTATAATGGAAAGATTTTTTTAAGTACTTTAATAAAAGTAGGGTTTTTTGCATCTTTAAATGAAATCACACTCTACTTTTTAGAATGATTATCACACATTTTTTTTCTCAATTCATTTACCTATAAAACTTCAAAGAAAAGAATTCTATGCTAAATCGACAAAACAAACGGCTTCGCTTGCACCTGCCCACAAACTGATTTAAACTGCAGTGTTTTATAGCTGATAGTTTTCAGTTTTAAAAATGTACCATCTCCACACAGTTCCTCTGCATTAAGTTTGGATTATATTTGTAAACTGCATTTTTTTGTAATAAGTAATTTTGCTCCTTCCAATTGCTCATAAATATCCTTACAGTCAACCAAAACGATGGTTGTTGGTCTTTGAATTTTATTAAATATTAAGCTGGAGTTGAAAGTTGGTATGTTCACTTAATAGTGTTTAAGGTTGTTACAATTTGCTTCTGATCCATTTTTATAATGGTTAGAAGTAGCCTTGCTAAACTCTCCAGATATTGAACATCAATGAACATCTGATATTTCACGCATCATTTTGAGAACACTTAATTTAAATACATTATTTTTGTTTAAAACTATCACTTTTCTTAAAATGAGAGACCATCAGAGGATTCAATTTAGCTACTTTTAATTTGCATTTTCTGAATAGCCTCTTTTCTCTAGATACCCGTATTCATGGTTTTCTCTTCCATGTGTATTTAGTGCCTTGTATGCATTTTTAAATACTAAAAAGAGTGATTATTGAACTTCAGTGAAAATACTGACTGCTTCACAAGTGAAGCATTAGAAGCTTAGTTTTAAGAGACAGGGTAATCTGGCATATTCTACTTGTATGTGCATGTAGGGAAATTAATGCTGTTCCCTTGTTACTACACATTTTCATGTGAACTGAATCTATTTTTCATGATATTGGTTAATGTGAAATTGTTGAAATGATCTTCCCTAGGTTCTTCTCATGAGATAAGTTTTACCCTGCCATACTTACTATTTAGATGGTCTATGTAAAGTTCACACTTCTTCATTTCCCTAGTCTGAAAAAAAAGTTTTTCACATTCCTGGTGAAATAAACACATTTACACGGGTATTTTCGGGACAACTGGCAAACCACTCTCAGATCTTACTGGTTCTACCAAATGGCCGGCTCGTTCCTTCGGTTGAAATACACTCAGTCCTTCTAAAATAAGCAGGCCTGGGTTCTTCAGTGTTTTCATTCCTATTTATTTTTGGTGGAACTTTCCATTTTAATATATGAATGGATTTAAATTCTATCTGGTACCAGCTGCCAGCATACCTAAGAGCAACTTGTTAATGGATATATTGTCTTACTCTTGAAATGATATTATTATAATGAAAAGCAGAAAGAGAGGAAAACTTCCACTTTTGAGAAGGAGCTCAGACAATCACTGCAGGTCTGCGTCTCTACTGTATCAACTTAACAAAGACAAATTACAAACAGCATGTGTTAAAAGCAATAGAGCATTATTGAAACAATGAGAACTATATATATTTAAAATTTTAGATCTGGGAAACTATTTTAAGATAAGCTAAAGTTCTTTTTTTTAAATTTTTATTTAATGTTTTTAGTTTAGAGAGAGAGAGCAAGCACGAGCGAGGGGAGAGGAGCGGAACGAAAGGGGGGAGAATCCTAAGCAGTCTCCACGCTCATCCCAGAACCAACGTGGGGCTCGATCCCACAGTCCTGCGATCAGGACCCGAGCCGAAATCAAGAGTCAGATGCTCAACCAACTGAGCCACCCAGGTGTCCCGAGATGAGCTAAAGTTCCACTGGCATTTTCTGCTGGGGAGTGGTGATGCCGAGCTCTGGTAAGGTTGGGGGGGGGGGGGGCCAAAGCTGGAGAGAAGGGAAATGAGTGAAATGTCCAGGTATCATGTGCACAAGGAGTTTCAAACTGCCAATTTTAAAAGGCCTCCACTGCAGCAATGTTTTGCTACCAGAGACAGTCATCAGTTGAGTTCTGAGACTTCACCTGAGTTTGTAAAAGGTAGCATAAGATCTGTTTTCAGTCTTTGTGTCCTCAGGAAACAAAACCCTACATTGTAGTGCTTACCTCCTGCACCTGGCCTGTCTCCCTGTGAACTTATGTGGGCAAATGCAAGCCTACAAAGCTTAAAGGCCAACCTGAAAACCCAACGTCAGAATTAAACACACACGTTCTCACGTGGCTGAAGATACAAAGACCAGCCAAGCTCTCAGTTGGCACCTGGGACCACCATGTCTGATAGTAGAATCGTTAAGTGAACGACAGTGATATAATTCGATATATTAGATGGCAAATACAGAACAGTTGCTTTGAAAATCATGGAAAGGGTAAACAGAAAGTAAAGTTGAAATATAAGGCCCAGGGGCCCCTGGGTGGCACAGTCGGTTGAGCGTCTGACTTCAGCCAGGTCACGATCTCGCGGTCCGGGAGTTCGAGCCCCGCGTCAGGCTCTGGGCTGATGGCTCGGAGCCTGGAGCCTGTTTCCAATTCTGTGTCTCCCTCTCTCTCTGCCCCTCCCCCGTTCATGCTCTGTCTCTCTCTGTCCCAAAAATAAATAAACGTTGAAAAAAAAATATATATATAAGGCCCTGAAAACACACCCTGGAGATTTCAGTAAAGTTGAAGAGAAAAATAGACTACAGCAAGTCACCGAGTAAGAACCAAATGTAGGTTATTGGGCAGAATTTCAAACAAGGCAGGGCCTTTTTTGCTGACTCTGCCGAGCATTTGTCTCGTTTCATGGACTTACGTGGTGGCCTAAAATATGTAAAATTTGGGACAATGATGTTTGTTCATGAAGAACGTTAGTGTTCCCATTTCATTCGGCATGCAACTAGACAGAATTTATGGTTGTGAGAGGTATTCCCAGGTTCAGGCTCACCTCCTAGCCCAGCTCCGCTCTGTCATCAGGTCCCTGTTGAAAAATCCTCCACAGAATTGCCTTCAATGGGTCACGTTCCTTTTTACTTAATGTATACCGGTGTGAACCTTTAGTAGCCAACTTTCAACCTCCCCTTGTTCTCTACTTTAAATTGCCTTTTCAGCAAATGTGTACCTGAAGGGTTCATTTGTTCTTAGATTTACTCAAATCCAAGAGGGATCTGAAGCTGTTTTGTCGTTAACTCAGGGCCCTGAGACTCAACAAATAGAGCAGCTGAATGCAACAAACTCCATTTTTTAAAAAACTCTAGGTACCGGGGCGCCTGGGTGGCTCAGTTGGTTAAGCTTCTGACTTTGGCTCAGGTCACGATCTCACAGTTTGTGAGTCTGAGACCCGCATCGGGTTCTGTGCTAACAACTCAGAGCCTGGAGCCTACTTCAAATTCTGTATCTCCCTGTCTGTCCCTTCCCCACCCTCTCTCTCTCAAAAATAAAGAAAACATGAAAAAAAAATTTTTTAATCTAGGTACCAAATATAAATTAACTATATTTAAGGTTCTGCTTGAAAGAAATAAGTTTTGACACTAGCATATCACATAGAGCACATCTTATATACAAACATTCATCTTTAGAATTTTCTATATTTTTTTTTATTTTGACTCATAAGAACAAATACCTTTGTACTGACATCCTGTTCAGAGAGTAGTCTGATTTTCTGATATAATGCATCCTTGGAAAGCCTACTTGAAAAACAAACAAACAAACAAACAAACAAACACTATGTTTAGTTCCCAATTCATGTATATGTCACAAAACTATGACATTTCCAAAATGTGCATGCAGCGCACTCTGTGTGAGAATATAAGATTTTCTTTTTTTTTTTTAATTTTTTTTTCAACGTTTTTATTTATTTTTGGGACAGAGAGAGACAGAGCATGAACGGGGGAGGGGCAGAGAGAGAGGGAGACACAGAATCGGAAACAGGCTCCAGGCTCCGAGCCATCAGCCCAGAGCCTGACGCGGGGCTCGAACTCCCGGACCGCGAGATCGTGACCTGGCTGAAGTCGGACGCTTAACCGACTGCGCCACCCAGGCGCCCCTAGAATAGAAGATTTTCAATAATCCAGTTATTTTGGAGTATTGTGAATAAGCCATGATCATAATTATGGCAAATTACTAATGAACTATATGCCACATTCAGGGGGAAAGCATACTTGCACACATATTTGAATTTATATTTGATATATTTGAAGATTTTTCAAGAGGAAACATTTCTAGAATTGTCACTTTTACTCTCGAAAGTTCTATCTGTGAGTATCTGAGCAACCAAAGCAACATGAACCAAAGTTTACTGGATTCTCCCCAAATATTGTAACTGTTTTTTCTTTAACAGGAGAATGCTATCGAGGGTTTTTTTTTTTAATGCTTACAAGTATTTGTAACTAATATTAGTAATATTCATGAGGAGGGAAAAACATTTTGAAAGGCTAATAGGCTACATAAAATTATATGTACTGTACGTCAAGGGTGATGTATAAAATACCCAGCTGTGATCATGTCAATATGTAATTAAGTACAATTGTAAATTGAAGCATCTAATTTGATAATGTTAATGATATTTATAATCTCCTCCAAAGTGTCACGTAAAGATTGCCAAGCACTTTTTAAAATTAATACTTTTACTTCTTATTCCCTGCTGATTGGCAAGAATGTCATGCTGTATCCATAAGAGACAGCTGACAGAAATCATAGTGGCTAATTTTCATAAGGAAAAAAAAAAACAGGAAACACAGGTCCCACCTCTAGTTTAAAATTCTAGTCACTTGAATATAAAATATCTGAAATGCATCTGAGATATGCAGGTTTTCCAAGTTATAACACTGAATATCAAAATAATTTGCTGTGAATCATTGCGAACGTCTGAAATTTTGAAAGCTCCAACCTTAAGTCACAGGCATAATCCTCCCATTACTGCATCAGGGGGACACAAACGAGGCCAGCACTTGGGTCTGCTAGTGACCCTGGGCACGGCAGATGAAAAGTGGCTGGACTTATGACCAAACTCTGCTTAGATAGTGAGGAGCCAAGGAAACTCTTGCCCAATGTCTACCGAGCCCTGAAAACCCATTTTTTTGTTACCAGGTGAACGCTCCCCTTGCATTTTCACCCGGAAATTAGACTCTTCACATGAACAAAGCAAGAATTTTTCAACAACTCCTGAAAAGTTGCTGGTTCCAGGATAGATTTTTGCCCAGACTCTGGTTCTTCTATAACCTGGTTCTCATTTTCGCCTTCAGAGCATGGCAGGCACCCAAGCCTTTTCCCTAAACTCCAATATTTATAAATGCATCCTACCAATTGGTTCTATATGATGGTACAATGTGCTGTATTAATCTATTCTGTTCTAGACTATACTACAGTAGGCTATGCTATGGTGACATGATATCACCACCTGCTGGATTCTTTGCTTACACATAAATCTCAGCTCATCTCTCCCGCCTTTACAAATCCATCTAATTTCTGAACCATGAAAAAATTATTTTGGTCTGACCTGCCTCCATTAAAACTGTATTAGTTGGCTCATTTATATTATTTACTCAGCCTTTTGTTTTGTTTGGTTTTGTTTACTTTTTCTTCTCTTGAACACTATGGCAATAAATCACTAATCTCAGTCTGAATTAAGTGTCTGATAAGATGTCACAAATTTCTTCACTCGTAAATAAGAAAAAATTGGTCCTGGCCTAAAGGAAAATGAATAATTTCTATGTGTGGGTGGCAAAATAATTCTATAAATGATCATTTGAAATGTTAATGAATCATGAGAAATAAAAGTTTCCGGGAATAAAGAATACTTGAGACGACCCTGTGAAGGGGAAAACGTATCCCCATGAAACATTACGTTAACATAATTGTAAACGTGTTGGGGAGGTTTTATTTTAAAGAAGGAACTAGTACTTAATACAGTTTCCGTGCCATCAGTTTTGTGCATTTTAGGGAAGCTTTTTAAAAAACTCTTCTTCTGTAAGGAAACGTTAATTTCCACATCACAGTATCTTGGGCAAAATATGGCACATCATCTTCTAAGGTGGGGGCTAATTTAGATTACATTACAGTAGGGGCTCCTGGGTGACTCAGTGGGTTAAGTGTCCAACTTTGACTTGGGTCATGATCTCATGGTTCACAAGTTCAAGCCTCACATCGGGCTGTATGCTGACAGCTCAGAGCCTGGAGCCGGCTTCGGATCCTCTGTCTCCCTCTCTGCCCCTCCCCTGCTTGTGGTTGTGTGCTCTCTCTCTCTCTCTCTCCCTCTCAAATATAAATATTAAAAAAATATTCCCTTTAAAAACATTTAAGAAATTACATTCTTGTAGAACAGACAAAGATCAGACAAGAGCATAAAGTCATGTTTGACACATGAAAACTAATGGCGAATATGCATGCGTGTCAGGTATTGGGGCAGCAAAAAGATTATTGCAATTGCTTTGGTTGGAAACTAAGCCTTGGAGTGGATTGGGACAGTGAGAATGGTGACTGGTAGTTAAACCCTGGATGTAGTTTAAAGGAGGTATGCCAGGATGTGCTGTTGGATCAGATGAGCTGTTAGAGAATTGGAATGACTTTTCAGGATTTGGATCAGAATAACTAGAAGAATGAAATTGCCTTCATCTATGCTACACCCACCGCCTAAATACTGATGTATTAAGGTCATGAAAAGTCTCAGACACACTGGTATGATAATTCTAGGTTATAAGCCTGCCGTCTACCCCACACAGCAGGTCCCTGCACTTTCCTGCCAGGTTGGGGATCAGACTCTGTTTTTCTTGCACAATTCTCCCCGCTATGCAGCAGCTTAGGTGCTGGGTCTGGGGGCCGACAGGAGCCTGGGATTGGAGTCCTGCTCTGTACAAGGGTAGGTGTGATTCTCCCTAATTCTTCTCTGTGACGCCCGGATCAGTGAGTCTGGGCCGTGGCACAGGATGCTGTGCAGAGAAAAGAATAAATGGAGGGGGAAAGAAAGATGTAAACGTGTTAGTTTTAAGCCAGAGGTGTAATGAGCCAGTGTTCCGAGTCTAGATGATTTTAGGGAACTACAGAAGTCACAGCTGGAAGTACTTCTCCGTTATCAGGAGCTTGTTCCAAAACTTAACCACATAGCCTATGATAGGAGCAAATCCGTTTCTATTTCCTTAAACGGGTTGAAACTCTACTGAACTTCTACTGCTACATAATATTTCATCCCCCCTATTTCGGATGAGCACAGACATTGCTCTGTTACAAGAAATTTCTCAGAATTCTGGCGGTATGCATGAAGAGGAAAATTAAAAATTTGGTACAAAATGGAGTTTGGTATATATTCTCTATTCCACCATTTTCTCAGTTCTTTAGGTTGAGAGGTTGACGAAGGAGAGGGGCCAATTAAATTTGATAACAGAAGTAATTAATGGAGATCTTGGAGAAGTACAGTAACACTTGATATAATGGAGCCCGGGAGAATGTAGTCCGCACAAATAAAGCTGTGCGTAAACCTTTATTCTGTTATTGACTTGTATGGTGACTCTGGGTCAGTGACCAGACTTAACTGAGCTTCTGTCTTCTTTTCGGTAGGATTTGTGTCAGACATATCTTGCTTATAGAGTAGCTGGGTTGATCCAATAAAATGTTCAGTGGGGGATAAGCTACTTAAATTACTTTGAAGTTACTCAATAAGTACCATTTATTTCTCCAAATAATTGTCTCTCCTACTGCTGTCCTCAGAATCTGTCTGTTTCCCCTACCCACAACCACCTACCTTCAGCTCAAAATAAGGAATTTAGAATAAAGTACCTGTGAATGTGTTTGCTTCAGCACGGCTCAGTTAAATGTTAAAAGGTCCAAATGTTGGGGCGCCGGGGGGGCTCAGTCGGTTGCACATTGGACTTCAGCTCAGGTCGTGATCTTGTTGCCGTCTGTGGGTTCGAGCCCCGTATTGGCCTCTATGCTGACAGCTCAGAGCCTGGAGCCTATTTCAGATTCTGTGTCTCCCTCTCTCTCTCTGCCCCTCCCCACTCACAACGCTGTCTCTGTCTCTCTCTCAAAAATAAATAAAAACATAACAAAATAAATAAATAAAAGGCCCAAATGTTGATTTTTGAGGCTTCATAAGATGAAGCTGATGTTCCAAGGGTGAAGAGTCTGCAGCACTTTGGAAGAAAGTGTCCAGAAGGAATAAACAGCAAACATTTGTTCTAAGAGTGATGCACACTGCCTGTCTCAAGTGATTTAAGAAACACAGAATGATATATAAGCTGTGAGGAATAAGGATCCCTGACACCATGCACAGATGGTGGCCGGCAGCTCAAGAGAGACACGTGGTCCGTGACCACTAAGTTCTTGGGTTCTTCTGGTTGTGCATTTGTAAGGACCCTTAACAGGTAGGTGCTGTACAAGGCACCCACGCAGATCCTTACCCAGCCGGATGACTTTCCCTACAGAGAAATAGTCAAGAGTTCTGCTGTTTGCAATGTCTATTAACAGTAGAAATTCAGTTTTCATAAAACTGAGTTTTGGTAGAAAATATTTTTTCTCCTCTGCGGACAGAGTGAATATATCTATGCTTTCAGCAGATCTGATTCTGTCTCTGAAATAGGAGGAAAAACCTTGTCAGAACTAATAATCCCCTAGTGGGGAGCCTTCTAATGATAGTTGCACAGGGTCCTGCATGATAGTGCCTCCTTAGAAAAGAGAAAATTGTTCCACCTCTTTTTGCCAAAATTTCTGTTCTATAAATCCTTTCTTACCTGTGCTTTACTGAGCCTGCAACATTCTTTGGTTAAATTTAACAACAGAGTGATTTTCAAGCCTCGTCACTGTGACTTTCTATAATTATGAAGTTCTGCATTTATGGAGGATAATTGTAAAATGAAGAGCAGTAAAGAACCAAAGGTATTTATTTGCTCTTAATTTCCATGTCTCTAAAATAAGGAAAACCAAATAATATTGTATTCTGTCTTTTACAAAACACCAGATATGCGAGAGACCGTCATTGCCAACCAAGACGATGTTATGATTCTAAAGAAAGCTGAAATCGGTCATGAAGCCCTCCTGACTTCTCTGATGATGGATCCCACAGTATAATGAAAAAATAGGAAATCAATAAAACTATTATTAAAAGCAGAGTGATTCATAACTAACTAGGTCAAAATTGGGTGAATATTCTGGAAGGAAATTAGGGTAGTTTGTCCCCATAATATCCAAGTCAATAGGAAAAAATTTGAAAAAAAAATGTCAAGAAAAGATGTCACATGCTTCAGGGTTCTTACAGGGTGTGCACCTGTTACCTCCCACAATGTTTATAGATATCGATGCAGGTAACAAAGCCTGTGGCTCTTCAACTGTTTTCTTTCATATTTTCTTGCACTGCTGCCCATAGGCAAACTGGGAACGAGCTACTGTGGATGGTCGAAATCCTTGCCCTTTTGGGAATCGCCTTGGTGATGGAAAAATTCCTTTGGACTACTGCTAAATTGTTCTTCCTTCCCCTTATTTTTGCCAGAGTTATGAATTTGACCAGAGAGGGAATAACCGAATTAGAAGAGAATCAAGAGAGCCATCACTCATAACAGGATAACCTTGTCGCCTTTGGGACACAACAGTCACTCATATTGTGTGAACTAGCTAGAGCAAACATCCTTCCTCCCTACTCTAAAAACAACAAAAAAAGTACCCCCAATTTCAGTATGGCACGTGTGACAGAGGTTACAGCTGATCCCTCAACATAGCTTTAAACAGTGCCAGTCCAATTATAAGTAATTTTTTTCTGATAAAAACAGTGCAGTACTATAAATATATTTTCTCTTGAAAATAATTTTTTATGATTTTCTTCATAATATTTTCTTTTCTCTGGCTTATCTTTATTGTGAGAATATAGTATAGAATACATATAATACACAAGATATGTGTATTATCTTGTATATCCACATTGTCAATAACAGTATTGACTGTTTATGTTATTGGTTAGGCTTCCAATCAATAGTAAGCTATTGGTAGTGAAGTTTTGAGGGAGTCAGAAGTTATACACAGACTTTCAATTGTACCAGGGTCAGTAACCTAATTCCCATGTTGTTCAAGGGTCAGCTGTATATAAGCTAGAATATAAGGTAGAATATTTTAAAATGTATTGCCTCGACAATGAGACAAAAATAGCACTTCTAGTGGTGGGTGGCATTTGTTATACCGAGCATCATATATCCTTGAATTAGGCTAAGGTTTTTTTTTTAGATTTACAAAGCATAATTCATAAAAGAGCACACTGATAAATTTAAAAATTCTGTTTTTAGAAGAAACTGTGAAACATTGAAAATACATGTCATAGACTAGAGAAAATGTTTGCACATTTTATATCTAATAGAGGACTTGTATATAGAGTATAGAAGGAACTCTCAAAATTCAGTAGTAGGAAAAGAGATACCCATTTAAAATTTGGCATTTGATTTGAGTAGACACTGCTTCGCCCCCCCCCGGGGGGAGGGGAGATGGGGGGGGGGGGGGGGGGGGGGGGGGGGGGGGGGGGAGGAGGTAGTAAAAACTGCAAGTTAAAATTACAATGATATATCACTGCAAATGTATTAGAAATGCTATAAATCAAAAGCCAGACTACATCAGGTACTAGTAAGGATGTAGAAAAACTGGAACTCTTATTCTCTGGGGGCAGGAATGTAAATTGTTACACCACCTCAGAAAACATTTTAGTTTCTTAAAAAAGAAAAGACCATCTACGTATGATCTAACAACTCCACTCCTAGGTCTATATCCAAGGGAGACAAAATATTTTCATACAAAGACATGCAAACAAAAGTTCATTGCCATTTTATGTGTTATATTACAAAAATGGAATGACTCTGAAATTCTATAAACCAATGAATAGATAAAAAATGTATGGCATATTCATACAATGGAATGCTATTCAGATTTTAAAACCTGAAATATTCGTACAGGCAACAATATGGATAAATCTCAAAATAATTTTACTTTGTGAAAGAGCATATAATCTATTTGTCCATTTATAGAAAATTCTAGAAAATACTAAGTTATAGCTATAAAGTGCATCATTGATTTCCTGTGGGGGATAGATTATGGATCTCAGAGAGGGTTACAAAGTGGCATTAGAAGACTTTGATATTGATACTAAATTTATTATCTTGATTGTGATCATGATTTTTCAGGTGTCTACATATATAAAATTTATCAAATCGTTTAAATATGTGTAGTTTATCATATTTCCATTATTCATCTGCTGTTTAAAAGTGGTAGACTGCATAACAGGATGATCTGACAAAATTTCTTTCACCAGTTGTATTCATATTTCACAGTGCAGTTAACCCTTGAACAACACGGATTTGGACTGCATGGGTCCATTTACAGGTGGATTTTTTTTTTTAACAAATAAAGTGCTGTAAATGTATTTTAATAAATAAAGTGCTGTAAATGATTTTCTTGGGGCATCCGGGTGACTCAGTTGGTTAAGCATCTAACTCTTGATTTTGGCTCAGGTCATGATCTCACCATTGGGAGACTGAGCTCCACGCTTAAGATTCTCTTTCTCTCTCCTTCTGCCCCTCCCCTGTTTGCAGTCTCTCCCACTCAAAAAAAAAAAAAAAAAAAAAAAAAAAAAAAAAAAAAAAAAAAAGATTTTCTTGACTTTTTTTTTCTCTAGCTTACTTACCTGTAAGACTACAGTATACAATACATGTAACATACAAAATATGTGTTAATCAACTCTGGTATCGGTAAGGCTTCAATCAACAATAGGCTATTAGTAGTTAAGTTTCTGGGGAGTCAAAAGTTATACTCAGATATTTTACTCTGTGAGGGTGGCACCCTTTCCCCCCATGTTATTGAAGGATCAACTGTATGTATAAGAAGGTAGTTTGATAATTCATCCTAAGAGATAATATGGGTAATAGAGAAAACTGTTCCACTGACTTAGATCAAAATTAGATCCAATAATATATTATATAGTTGAATAACCTGTTTTTTTTCTTTTCCAGTCATATGGTTAATAGCAGAAGTTCACTATCCAATTAAATACTGTCACAAAATCAAAATTCAATTTTGAATAATTAATAATTAAAATAAATATTACTTTATCCAATAATATGCATATTATTGATTAATACACATAGGTATTGTGAGCAGTCAACCTCCACCTGTCTATAAGGTCTTTGAATCCATTTTAAAATCATTCTTGAGGCGCCCTGGTGGCTCAGTTGGTAAAGAGCCTGACTTCAGTTCAGGTCATGTTCTTGCTGTTTGTGAGTTCGAGCCCCTGCGTTGGGCTCTGGGCTGACAGCTCAGAGCCTGGAGCCTGCTTCGGATTCTGTGTCTCCCTCTCTGCCCCTCCCCTGCTCATGCTCTGTCTCTCTCTGTCTTAAAAATAAATAAATGTTAAAAAAAAATTAAAAAAAAAATTTGAAGTCATGTCATGAAGTGATGAAGGATTTTCCTGGGTGAGAAAGAGGAAAGTCAGGGATGATTATGTGGTGGGATTCAACACAGAGCAGGGGCAGGTGAAAATGGGCTTAAGGAGTTGAGTATCAACAATGTATTTGGGGTATAAGGAAAGTGTCTCACAAAACAGATGGCCAGTTCTTGAACTCTGTGAAAGACAAAAAGGAAATCCATTTTGAACCAACAACATGCCATGCCTGTGACATGTAGACATAATTATTGAGCAACCTTTGGTCTCTTCTCAGCTTTCACATTTTTTAAATTGACAATATCCCAAGGATCCAGGAAACGCAGCCTGAGGCGAAGATAAATCACTGATGCTTTATTTGAGAGATGAAAATTCAGGTCAATGAAAGTGAGGACAAAGAAAAATGAGGCAGAGAATGATGGAAGAAACGCAAGGTGATTTGTTACCTTGGAGTCTACTGCCTCACAAGGTGTGAACTAACACCACAGATGTGTCTTTTTGCCTCGAAGGATGTCTTCAGACAAGCTCCACACATACCGCATCTGAGAAGAGCTATATAGGAAGGAGAAAGAAGACAGGATTTAGCTGAGTAGCTCCCTATCGTCTTTTACTTCTCGTGGGTCAAACGTCACTCCATGGAGGGTTAACACCCCAATACTTCAGGCTGCACTGTTTAACGTGTCCTGTATTTCACCTAAGTACGGAAATGTCAAGAAGAGGCCAGACTTACTGAGCTCCACCCACCTATCTCTGCAGAAAACAAATGGACCATGGCAGATGCTGGACTCTCCTGGGGAAGAAAAATAGCCTTAGGTGTGGCAATGAGTTGGCGAATGTTTTCTTTCATCAGGAGGGTTAGTACCACTTTGCCACTTCACGATAAGGACAGCCATAGCTTCACTGCCTTGCCTCAAGACAATGTTGACTCTTCTGCTCTCCAGGATAATATATTTCCAGGTTACAAAATATCACATTGACCTGTAATACTGATGACCTTCTAATCTGACCCAGTGAACAGATAACGGTCAGGGTCCTAAAGACCTAGGAGAGCATATACATGCAAGGATTTAAACTCCTGAAGATTCCCTGAGCCTACGATGTCAGTAAGGTTTTGTAAAGGCCACGTAAAAACACCTGCCAAAATTCATAGGGAAGCAGAGTTCTGTAGCTCTCCTTACGTTTTGCAGGCAGCTATGATAGGCTGTTGACAAACTGCTTGCCATAACTTCTTCCCTTGAGCCACACCCTTAGGGAGACACCATGCACACTGATTACAGGCTCTGCCACGTGCACTGGCTTGGTCAATGGGAACATTGTAAATGTGACAAAGGCAAAAATGTAAAACATGTTTGCGTACCAGAATTTCTCTACTGCAGTTGGGGAACAACAGACTAGTACCCAATAAATACTTCTGAGAGAGAAAATTAGTTTAGTTTTGCTTTATTTTGCTTAGTTCTGAATAGCTATGTTTAGCATTACTGATTACGTTCTAAGGTAAAAACAAAAACATATACCCTATAGCCAGTTTGTAGCATGTTTTATATATTTTTGAGCTTATTTCAACAAATATGTTCTATATGGTTTTTTTTTCCATAAATTTATCAGGACTTTTTTATTTAAAAAAACAAAAAACAAAGACTTATTTTTTTTAAGCAGGTTTAGGTTCACAGAAAGATTGAGAGACTTCTCAACCTTTCCCCAACACAAGCATGGTCTCTCCCATTAACAACATCATTCGCTAGATGGTACTTTTTTTATTACCAAGGGTAAATCTACATCATAAGCATCCATGTTTTGCCTTTGGGTTTCCTCTTGGTTGTTATATATTCTGTAGGTTTGCAAGATGTATAATGATATATAACCATCATCCGTCAGTAATTTGACTAGGCCAATTAACTTTAAGTTTACCATCCTCTTGAACCTACCCCACAGACTACCTCCAAATTCGTTTTGACTCTATCCATTCACTTTCAAATATAACTAAATGCACACATTCACTTATGTTTTAAAATAACAGGTTTAACTTGCTTTTTACATGATGTTTTCTAACATTATGTAATGTTATATAACAGTCTACTTAAGGATCTCTCTCTTTCCTTCTGCCTCTCCCCTGCTTGCACTCTCTCCTTCTCAAAAAATAAAAATAAAAAAATAAAAAATATAACAAACAAACAAAATATTTGCTTGACTTTTTTTTCTCTAGCTTACTTTCTTGTAAGAGTACAGTATATAATACATGTAAGGTATAAAATATGTTAATCGACTCTGATGTTGGTAAGGCTTTCATCCAATACCATTGGTAAGACTACTAATCATAGGCTATTAGCAGTTACGTTTCTGGGGGAGTCAAAGTTATACTTGGATAGATACTCAGATAGAAATAGACATTTCTTTAAAAGCAGATTCTTACTCTAAATAAAGATCAGATTAGATCAATTATATTCGATAAGTTTTAGAACCTAAACTTTAGAATTATTTCCATTTATAATATGCTCACATTTCATGTAAAATCAAGTGAATAAATCTCTAGATTTCCTCATGTAATAAATGTGCCACATGTACACCCACTTTGCCATGCTGTCCTGAAGACAATACAAAGAATGTAAGGTGCTTAAGAACAGAACTTTATCTGTAAAAGACATTGAACGAAAGTTGTTTCCTCTGGGGCGCCTGGGTGACTCACTCAGTTGAGCATCCTACTCTTGATTTCGGCTCAGGTCATGATCCCAGGGTCAAAAAAAGAAATTGTTTCCCCAACTTTGCTTGATTTATTATCATACAACTGCAACTTCTTTTAAGACTATTTTCTTACAGATGATATGAATTAAAGAACACTATTTAAAGTGATGGACACGCTTTTAGTACTCTAAAATGGCATCATTTTATACAAAGCAAATTATGAAAACCTTTAAAATGATTAATAATCTACTATGAAAACCCAAAGTATTTAAATATTGGAAATACAGTAGTTTTCCAGCTTTAGAATTGATACATAGTCTAGGGGTTATTTTAGTCCAATTCCAAAAATTTACAGATTTTTAAAAGGAGTTTCAGAAAGGTTACTTGCTAATATGGGCTCTTTACCCAATTCCAATATAAACAGGGTTCCCCCCACCCCCCTACCACCACCAAAAATGTTAGAAACACCAGCCGGATGTCTTACAATTCAAGTCAATTCCGACACCATCTACCCAGAAATAGCATGAGATTCCACAGGAAAAATGATCAGGCTGACAAGACTGCCCTCTCTTCCATTTAAGTTGCCAATTGTAAACTCAGGTTATGACTTCTACTGATGACCCACTGGCTATAAATCAGAAGTATCTATGACCCCTTCTTTGGGTTTAAATAATTTGCTAGAGCACATCACAAAAGTAAGGAAACCCACTTACTAGATTACAAAGTTTATTACGAAGGATATTAAAGGAAAAGAATGAACAGCCAAATGAAGAGATACATAGGGCAAGGTGCTGAACAGAGGAGCTTTTGTCCTATAGAGTTTAGGACCCAGCAGAGTGGCATATGGAAGGGTATGGTTCCCCAACACAGAAGCTCTTTGAAACCCCACCCTTTGGGCTTTTTATGGAGGCTTCATTAAACAGGCATGATTGATTAGCTCAATGGCCACTGATGATTGAAGCAAAATTCTAATCTCCTTCTCATCTCCAAAAATCAGATGGTGATCTTGAAAGTTCTAACCCTCTATTCTTTGTTGATTCCCCTGGCTACCAGCCCCTATCCTTATCCAAAAGTCAATTCATTATATACCCTTCATTATATACCCAGTTATGGTGGAAAGGGCATGTGATGAATAATAAGACACTCATTACATTCTTGTGGCTCTAAAGTAACTTTGGGAACTGAGGACAAGAGACCAAATATTACGACAAAAGATGCTCCCATTATTCTTCTTGCTCAGGAAATTCCAAGGGTGTCAGAGTTGTGAGCTAGGAACCATGGATGAAGACTATATACATATTTATATAAATCACAATATTGCAGCTGTATATTTAATTTCATGTGTTCGTTGAGTAAACGTTCCAAGAGGTAAGAGGACTCCTAGATGACTCTAACCTGAACTTTTCATTTTACAAAGAAAGTTTATGAATCTCATGAAAGCTAATTTTGCATGGTCTTACATGAAAAAACAAAATCTTGACTAGGATCCTCTTAATTCCCATCTTTATGTCTCTTTACTATGTTCTCATTTCAATCGGATGTAGTGTAATTTTATGAAAAGTTCAAAAAATTAAATTAAAACATATGTATTTGGTACATAAGATAAAAGTCATTTTAGCAAGGAAAAAAAACTGTTTGGCCCTGTTGCTTTCTTGCTTTTGCATCATTGGGTAGCAGTATGTACAGTGTTCATTTTTTTCTTTTTTTAAAACATGTATCTGAGAGTGCCTGAATAAGCCATTTCAGAAAACATCTATGGTGACTAGCTATTCATTTTTATTATATTGTTAAATGTTATTTTCTCACACTTGAAAATTATAATCAATTTAATGTTATTATAACAATAATTCCACTGTAATGTTTAACCAGACATTTTTACTGTATATTCTGAGTCTTGATCATGATTTTTGTACTTTATTCTTAGCCATAAGACCTTTTTGTCCTGGAGAATCTCAAGGTTTGAAAGCTCAGGTAAACCTGTGCATTAAGCCCATTGAAATATCTCAAATAAATGATTTTCCAAACAATTTCAGTGAAAAGGGATAGAAACTATCCTAAAGCAATTCTTTCCATTTCCAGAAAACTCTAAAACTCTAAAGATTTCTCTTTGTAGTAGGGCAAAACAAGCATTGTGAATATTTCTACCTAATTTCTATAATTTTGGCCTCCAACCAAGTATAATAATTTAATGGTTCTGCCCTATTTTTATGCAAGAAGTGTTTAAAAGTAGGTATAGTATATATCTTCTGACAAATCAGATTTCACACATAAACAGAATTACTACTTTTAGTTGTTCACTATGTAATATTCCTAGATTATTCTTTTTTTTTTTTTTTTTTTTTGGCTAAAACCAAGTTGATGAATGTCTTACTTTAGGGCAAAGGCAATCAAGTACTATATATATATATATATATATATATATATATATATATATTAGTAATCCATTCTTTATCACTCAGTTAATACTTACTTTCTACTATGTGCCTGTCAATGTAAACAAAACACCAACTTCTGCACTAATGAAATCTGTTCTGGTGTGTGGATGTGAGTGCAGATGGGTGATAAAGATGATTAATATATGCACTTTATAATTTTGTAGTAGATGATAAACTTTATGAAAAAATTACCCAGAGAAGATGGATGGAAACTTGGATTGGAATGGGGAGATGAAGGTTTGTGATTTTATGAAGGGTAGACAGGTAATGCCCTGTGACTCATTCAGAAAAACCCGAAGGAGGTGAAGCAGTGAACCATAGGAACAAACCAGCAAAAATTGCCGTAATTTTCAACAAATCACCAACGATTTAATTTGCACGTGTTCTTTTTATACTCTTGTTGTGGATTTACTATTTTCTAAACCACAAGTACTGGAATCTACACTTACCCCATTAATATATTTTAGTAGATTGAGATCATAATTTTAATTTGTCTATATAACTTTAATTAGAACCCTGTCATCAAAAACATTCATTATATAATAGAAACTGTACTTATCTTGATGAAACCAATACTATTGAGACTTTAAAGTTGAAGGTAAACTATAATACTTAGTAATGCTATGAGAGAAATTTCTTTTGAAATTACAGCCTATGTTTAAGTAAATCTAATGATTAGCATTCCTCTTTCAGGAGTCCAAGCAATTCTAGGGACCAACTGCATCTTTATGCAATAAACATGTCTTTCTCACAATCCTATTATGAGTGAATTTTACACATGCTTGGATCAATTGCAATTCCAGCATTTACCCATACCTAACAGTCTAGGGATCGTATTAATTTTTTTAAAAAGTCAGTTGTCATAATCTATTAATTTTTACTGTGTTTTAGTGGTCAAAATATATGTAAGCATCTAAAAATGGTAAACGTCTTTATCAGTAAATTTTTTTGCACATTGATATCAAGCCCCAATACATAAATTGAGGTGTATGAGCTCGTCTGCTTTCAAAGCAATCAATTTATTTGCTCATTCTACTCTCTGGTACCACTTCCATTCATCATGACTGTGATTATCACGACTTATAATAAAAAAATATATATTTGGTCTTAATTCTGGTGTCTGACAAGATCCTAAAACCCTTGGAATTTTAGAAGAGAAGACCTACAAAAGTGCCTTTTGTTATGTTAATGAGGCCACTTGGGCCCGTGTCTTTTGTTATGTTAATGAGATTGTCTTGACAAAGGAGCCAAACCTGTATTTAGAGTATTGGAATTTTCTGTCCCATCCCTGACCCTTTGGGAGTGGAGAGAGGCTGGAGGTTGAATCAGTCACCAATGGCTAATAATTTAATCAACAATGCCTATGTAATGAAGCCTCCAGGAGCACCAAAAGGATTGGGGTTCAGAGAGCTCTGGGTTGGTGAACACACGGAGATATAGAAGGGTGGCATGCTCGAAGATGATGGAAGTTGTGTGCCCTTCCCCCATACTATGCCCTATGCATCTCTTCTCTTTAGCTGTTTCTGAGTTATGTCCTTTTATAATAAGCCAGTAATCCAGTAAGTAAAACATTTTGCTGAGTTCTGTGAGCCTCTTTAGAAAATTAAAACCAAGAAGGCGTCATTGGAACCTCTGATCTATAGGTAATTAGTCAGAAGCACAGGTGACAACCTGGACTTAACATGGTATCTGAAGTGGGAGGGAGGGTGATTTTGTAGGACTATGCTCTCAACCTATGAGATCTGCTGTTCGACAGTGTCCGATCTAGTTGAATTGCAGGACACCCAGTTGGTATTTCAGAATTCCCTTGGTGGCATGGGAAAAAACCCACACATTATAATTGGGTACAGAATTATTAATGATTAATGAATTTATCACGTGTTCCTGCGAGCTTAATTTATTCATTGTGTTGATTGATTCATTTTTGTTTATTAATTAATTGATACATTTGCCAACACAATATCATATTTTATGTGTTTTCAGTATCCTGAAAAATGGTATGTCAATGTTTAATTCCCTGAAAGCAACTGGCTGCTCCCATTATTTTAAACCAATGTTTTGTTTTGTTTTGTTTTATGTACTACTTCAACATTTTAAAAGTTGATTAGAAGAGATAAACAAAATATATTGAGTGCTTCACCTCTTTGATCTCCTTAAGCTTGACATTATTCGCTTTCGAAAGCAGAGCTATTTTAGACCCTTGGTCTCTGATAATCTCAGGTCTCTCTGCTTATAGTTGAAGTCCATCTCAAAGTAACCCGAAGCCTGGTATAAAGTATGGAGAGCCGTCAAGAGTTGTTTACTTCTTTCCAAGCTTTGATTTTTCTTTTGTCTCTCCACAGCCTAATCAACCCTGCCTAACAAATTCGGAAGGATGCTCAACAAGTTATTCATAACTATTCAAATAAGCTTGCAATGTTAGTCTTTTAATCTTCATGCTTTCTTTGTTTCTCATGTGTGTTAAGCAGAGTTTTAAGATGGCCCCCATGACTTTTACCCTAGGTGTAATGCCTATGATTATGGAATACAGCCAAAAGGATTTGGAAGATGAAATTAAAGTTATTAATTAGTTGACATTGAATTGATCAAAGAGGGATTTTCAGGTGGGTTTCATCTAATTGCATGTGTTCTTCAAAAGCAGAATTTTTTCCCCCAAATGGCCAAAATAAGCAAAGTCAGAGATCTTCAAAGCACACACACACACACACACACACACACACACACACACATCAATGCAGTACTGCTGACTTGAAGATGGAGAAACTATGTTTAAGAACTGAAGCTTGGCCTTTAGGAATTGCAAGCAATCTCAGCCTTACAATCACAAGGAGCTTGGAAGCAGATTCTTCTCCAAAGCTTCCAGAGAAGAGTTCAGTCTGGCTGATACCTGACATTGGTCTTGTGTGACCTTAAACAGAGAATCCATCAGAGCCCAAAAGAACCCAGACCTCTGTTCTTTTTGTTGTTGTCGTTGTTGTCACTGCTGCTGTAGTTACAGTTTGTTTATTTTGAGAGAGAGAGAGAGAGAGAGAGAGAAAGAGAAGGGCAGAGAGTGAGAGACAGAATCCCAAGCAGGCTCGAACTCACCGACTGTGAGATCATGACATGAGCCAAGATCCAGTTGGATGCTGAACCAACTGAGCCACCCAGGCGCCCCAGACTTCTGTTCTACAGAACTTTGACATAATAAATAAGCGTTGTTTAGTTATCTTTGTGATGATTTGTTATGCAGCAGTAGCAACCTCCCTGGCCACTGACCACGGAAGGCTTTTCTAACTGCAAACTCTCATTCATCCCTCAGGACTCAGCCAAATCTCTTCATTTCTGGAGCTTTTTGTTATTCTGAGTTAATATCTCCCTTGTCTGTGCTCTTTTTTGCATCCTTTTTTTCATGATACACATTGCCTCTTATTAAAAGAATAATAATTTTATAATTAATGTAATAAGCATTTTGTAACCACCTTTCTCTCTTAGTAAACTGTTATAGACAATAGTCATATATTAAGTATCAGGATCTGCAGTCATGGGCATGTCTTGAAAATGGTTAAGTGCTTTACATATGATTATTTAATTAATACATGTTAAATGACTCCACCGATATCAGCGAAAAACATCTTAGCATTTAAATTAAAAGCTGCTCCTTAGAAAACCCTATCCAAGCTCATTAACTAATGCACAAATTCAAACGATTTGCTTTATAGTTTGCCTACAGATAATATTCACTCTCAAGAAAAATTTCCCTTTCAAATACTTTAACAAACATCTGAATACATTTTTACAATTTATTTTCTTAGTATTCATCATAGATGTATTCAATTGCCACTACTTAATAGGACATTTCTGTATTGCTATTTGAGTAATGTCTCATTCATAACATTGTTTAAAAGTAAGAATCTAAAAAGCCCAGGAAATAGTCCCTGACAATTGGGTCTATGTTTTGTGGTAAAATATTGTATTTTGTTAAGTATTCAATTTTCACGTTCTTCAGTCAATTATTGTTTTGTCTATAAGTGAGTGAGGCAAAAACACAGAAAACTCTTGCAGTCATTTTTCTATAAATGCTCACTTGAAACATGAATAATTTTCAGCTAGGAAGCTGGATAAATATTAATATTGATCATGAAATATGAGAATTCATAGAAGTTGATACTCTGTTTTGTCATTCTATTGACGTCCATAGATTGGATTCGAAATTTAGAAAACTTCTACAAAGCTTTAAATTCCTTACAGAGAAATGCAGTCATTGAAAACATTTAGAATAGAAATGTTATATCATGGTGTGGAATGCTTGGAATACTTTTGTGAATTCTATATAATATGCTAACAATGTAATATAAATAATTTAACATATGTAAAGTATTATACTTTAATGAAATTGTGGATTTGTAGCTCAGGTTTCTGCACAGTTTAAAACTAGAACTGAAAATAATCAAACTCATCTCTGAAACAAAAATTCTGTCACTCTTCTCCAGTCTCAATGTGCCTACCCAACTGACACCAAGTGCCTAAGATCTAGACAGAGACCCTCCCATGGTAACAAAAAGTTCTCGGTATATAATATAGACTAGGGAAATGCAATCCCTGTATGCCCTCAAGCTTGACTAAATAAGTAACCTGGATTTATTAGGTTTTACTAGTGCACCCAGTAAAGACTTTAAGGGATTTAAAGTAGGTAGATGTAAAAATGAGTGGGAGAAGGGCATTCTTAATGAGTCAGAGAGAAGATAGGAAACTACACTATTTTTCCTTAATGATGATGGAATTTTCTTTTCTTCCATTTCATTGCTACATTGACTCAGGAAAAATATCTCTAGCTGGCCAACATATGACACTGAGCAGAAATTAGCTTCACAGTTATGTCCATCTTTATGGCCTTCACTGCCAAAACCCCTCTACAGTATTCATTTAACTTTTTAATCATCCTTGAAAGCAAATGATACTAAAACACATGATGATAGAAATTTAACAAGAAAAGTCCATGTTCAAAGAAGCAAATGAGAGCGTCAACAGTTATAATGAGAAAAAATAATAAAACCATTAACTGCTTAAACAACCAGCTTTGTATGTTTTGAGAGAAATTCTGTTATTATTGATCTGAGAACAGTAATTTGAAAATATGCTCTTGCCTCTTCGTCACCAATAATGTTCAAACCTTACTTCCTAATTAAAGAGGAAGTAATATATTTGTTAACGCTACTAAATAAGGATCCTGAAAGGAAAACCACATGGCATAATTATGCTGAATGTTTTCTACAAGTGAGAACATTTCTTTATTCTTAATTGCACAAAGTTAAGCATATGGTGGAGATAAGCCTTCATGCCCAGATGGAAGGCTAAGCCATATCTGTATTGAGGTAAACCATCCTGATCCCCAGACACAAAGAATGAAGACTTTTCTTCTCAAGCTGTTCTAGTATTAGATCAAGCTAAGATTCAGAAGCTTTATTTTAATTTAATTACTTTAACAAACATCTGAATACATGCAAAAAAATAAGTTCGAATACATAAAAAAAAAAATAAGTTCGATAACCCAGGCTGTAAAGAAAATGCTCTTTGAAACCACTAAACTGTCACCCTGTTGCATGAACCTAAATCATCACCAATGCCATCGGTGAAAACTTCAGCTATGTTGGATAAAAGGGTATGCAGACCTGACCCTGATAACGCTGAAGTTATTGTTAACAATGAAAACCCTTGTAGTTGTATTTATTTCTAATGCCATTGTAATTATTTCCTTTAAGTTACAGCTTCCTAGGATTGCGGTGGACATGCCCCACCAGACTTACTATAATCTTCCTGCTTCTATTAAGTGAAACACAGTATTCGTGGCTCAGGTTCCAGACTGTCGGTGGCCATCCCCAAACTCTGTCAGCTCCTCACACCAGTGTTAATCCCTTCAATCCCTTTCAATCCCTTGCAAAATGGAAGTGAGAGAGAGAAACATTTTCAGTCATTATTTCATAGGGGAAAAGATACGTAATTATCTTTTCTGGGGTCAACATAAGTTTACATGATATTTGGGAAAAAAAAGATACAAATTAACGTAAGAAGAATTGTTGGTGTTTGACTTCCCAGCAAAATATGGTTAGATAAATTATAATCTCATATTTCAAAGGGAACACCCTTTTAAAATCATTTAGATGCAAAAATAGTCATGGAACACCATTAGATGCAGTGGAAGTTGTCAGTGTTTGAAACTGTAAGGATTGCTTTTCCAGTTTCTCAAGTAACTTTTCCATGCTGCTCCTATCTTAAAGAACAAGGTCTCAAGCCATTCAGTGGGGTGAGATGTAGTGTTTAACTTCCCCTTGCAATGAACAAAATGAAATTGTGTGAAATGAACATAAATAAATAAAAATCTTGGCATTGGTGCAAGAACTCAACATCACGTGTTAAGAACAAAAATGGCCAAGTTTTGAACAGTTTCTTATTTCTTAGAGCAAATTAAATAATTTGTAATTTATCACAAAGCTACATGTAAGCTACATCTAAATAAGAATGTCTAATTTAAAAAACTTGATACTTACTCAAAGCCCTTGAATGTCCTTTTCATTATTTTATGTATATTTGAGATTCAAAAATATATTTAAGATATGTGGGCAGGGACAGAGTAGAATGAGGAGAAATTAGAGTAAAAGTGTAGAGGATCGGGGACTATTTTTCAAACAGAGTGACCAAACCATTTGAATATAGTAAAAACCCTGGGCGCCTGGGTGGCTCAGTTGCTTAGGCACCCTACTTCAGCTCAGGTCATGATGTCACTGCTTTTGAGTTCCAGCCGCGCATCGGGCTCTGTGCTAACAGCTGAGAGCCTGGAGCCTGCTTCAGATTCTGCCTCCATCTCTCTGCCCCTCCCCTGCTCGTGCTCTGCTTCTGTCTGTCTCTCTCTCTTAAATATGAAAAAAAAAAAAATTAAAAAAAAATGAATATACTAAGAACCCAAAAGGTATCCATAGGGAACTGTAGGTGAATTGCGAAGTTTCATACATGAAAGACTGCTAGACAAGACAGAGTTGGATAGATGAGTATGAAAGTTTTGAATTATTTATGCAAAAAAAGTTGGCAGACATATTAAAGGAACAGGAAACAGCACGAGCAAGTTAAAAAGAATATGAATAGAATAATGCACACAATAAACAAACTAGTTTTACTTGTGAGAAAAATAGTGATATTGAGCAGAAAGTTGCAAGGTAAAAACGATGATGTCAAAGGGCCAAATCATGGAAAGTTTCCCCATGCCACACTAAATCTTGTCTTCAATGCATCATTTATAAAAAAGACCCAAGGGTCTCTGTATATTATGGTCAATCTCGTTGTGGCATGAGTTATGAATGAATGAATATGTAATTTCTCCGTCTAAGTTTAAATATAACTAAAGACTGTCAATGACTTGTTAAAACACAATATTAAAATTAGACCTTCAAAATTAAACTGACTAAATCAACTAGGTTTACTGAGGACTTTTTCATACAGAGATAACTCTCTGCCATGCAATATCTAGCAGTCCCCAAAACACATATCGAAAACTATGTATAGACACAAATACCAACATACAAAGAATGGAAATACGTCTCATAAATTTGGGAGGGGTTTGCTATTACTGCAGCATAACTTTCTCTCAGGTTTGTCATAGTTTTGAATTTTTGTGATTTTTTTTTCTGTATAATAAAATACCGATAAATTCATTAAACTTAATTCTTTTAAATTTGCTTAACCCTAGGTATTGATAAATGTTCAAACTGTTATTTTTGGGATATTTTTTCTAACAGTTGTGATTTAAAATTCAAACTGAAATTAAAGCAGATATTCAAAACTGAGCAATATCGCTTGTTCCATGATACTTCATTTTTGCTTATTTCCTACCAACAGACAGTGAAAATGGATTGGACCTCTGGATGTTTGGCATCCATTGGACCATTGTCAAAAAGTTTGGCAACCATGACTTCGTGATGCGTGTTGGAAATAAATTCAAAAAGCATTTATGGCCAGTATAGACTGATGCCTTTTTAAGGATTCTCCTTCAGTTTCCACGTCTATAAACACAGCGACAGGTAACAACAGATGAACACGTGCACTGCAATATCATAAGAGGCCAGATATTTTGAGATGTAAAATCTTCCAATGGGGAGAAACAGCAATCCTAATGATTTGGAAACCTATTAGTTTTCACAGGAATAGGATATTTATTTATTTTATAGGAAAAGGATGACAGAGGTAGGGAGAGAGAGAGAGGAGAAACACAGTGGTGTGGGGTGAAGTTAAAGAGAGGTCTTGAATAAAGACACATCAATAGCAGGGAAACCCACCAAAAAGACTTCAGTCGTTGAACATTTAAGTGAAAGGTGAGCACATTTAAGGCTCTCCCTTCACTTCAGCCTTAATACAAAACTTCCAAAAATATTCCTGGGGTCACATGAATTTCTCCAGTCTTTGGCTTCTTTTAGGATTTATTGCTGACAGTACTTCACACGTGACAAAATTAGCTTTCATTATAATGCACATCATTGGTGTTAATTATCGTTTAATAAATTGCCTTGGCTTCATCCGTATGTGGAGTCGAAGAAGTTTCTCATCCCATAGAAAATACCTCTTTTGCGTCTCCCATCTACCTTGAAGAGTGTTAAAGATAAATTAATTTATAAAACATGATTTTTATTGTTTCAGGACCTTACCTTACAGCTTTACTTTTAAAAAATGATTGTTATTTAGGGCCATCAAGTTATCATTACGAAGTTAGTCTAAGCTCTATTACCTGTTGTGCCCCTCATCGCTTTTCACAACCTGACTTTCTACATAAGCTAAATAAACAGGAAAGCTACTGCCTGTGGAATTAGTGTCTCGTGGTAAAGACTTAAGAACTGCCAAGTCCATCATTTATTTATTTCTTTATTTATTTATTTATTTTGAGGGCGAAAGAACAAGCAAGGGGAGTGGGGAGAGAGAGAGAGAGAGGGAGAGAGAGTATCCCAAGCAGGCTCTACGGTGTCAGAGCAGAGCCCTATGTGGGGCTCAGTCTCACAAGCGGTGAGATCATGACCTGAGCCAAAATCAGAAGAGTCACGTGTTCAACTGGCTGAGCCACTCAGGCACCCCACCCCCCACGTAAATAGTAATAGTAATGACCAATAGGTTAAAAACCACTTTAATGTAGGCATCCTAAAATACTATGCAAATAGTAACGATGTCATGATACGAAGTTTTTGTGCAAAGTGTGGCATTTGCTTGAGAAAAGTAGTTTTAGATAAGACAAGCAAAATCTTTATTTAAAAGTTGAAACTAGGGTCACCTGGCTGGATCAATCGGAAGAATGTGACTCTTGGTCTCAGGGTCGTGAGGTTGAGCTCCATCTTGCGTGTTGAGATTACTTAAATAAATAAAACCTTTAAAATGTGAATAAATAAAAGGTGAAATTAAATTATAAGAAATTGATATTATTGCCCCATCTCTTATAAATAGATATGGGCTCAAGGAGCTCTAATACTTGTAAAGTGTACTTGATTACCCTGGGCGGGGGGGAGGGGACATCAATGTAGTTAAAAGCATAAAAGTATTGACAGTTAAATGAAGTGATAGATAGTACATTCATACCACACATTTACAAATTGTATACTCTGAGGTTGACAACATTTTGTCTACCTAATTGATTTGGGCCACAATATTATTCTTCTTATGGGCATTTTAATTAATATTTCACTCTCTATTCCTGCAGATGGATTATGTCAATGTTTCAAGTCTTCATTTCCACAGTGAAGGACAACTATACAAGTCTACACATTCAGCTGATATTTTCATTAACAGGATTTTTTGAAGCAGTTTTAGGCTTTTAGTTTTAGAAAAGCTGACCAGGAAGAGTCTAGAGAGTTCTCATACTTGTCTCTTCACCACTTTTCTCTATCTTCCATTGGTGTGATACATTGCCTGCAATTGGTTAAGTCACTGTTATTGACAGAGTCCATAATTTACACGAGGGTTCATTCTATGTGTTATAAAGTGCTATGTGTCTGACTGATGCATAATGTCATGTTTCCACAATTGCAGTGTCATAAAGATAGTTTTACTGTCTTAAAAATTCCCTGTGCTCATCCCTCCTTGCCTCCTGCTGAGCCTCAGGCAACCATTGACCTTTTACTATCTCTATAGTTTTGCCAGAGTCATATAGCATGCATTCTATTCAGACTAGCTTACTTCACTTAACAATGTGTGTTTGAGGTGCCTCCGTATTTTTTCATAGTTTGAGAGCTAATTTTTTTTTGATCACTGAAAATGATTCTATTGTGTCTCTACCACAGTTTGTTTATCAATTCACCTATTGATAAACATCATACATGCTTCTAGCTGTCTGCAATTATGAATAAACCTGCTATAAACATTCATGTTCCGGTTTATATAAAGGATATAAGTGTTCATCTCATTGGAGTAGAAAAGCTGAAAGTGTGATTGCTGGATGGTTTCACAAGACTGTTTAGCTTTGTAAGAAATAACCATTCGAGGCTTAATAAAATAATTCCTCCAGATTATGAATTTCAAAAATAAATGTAGAATAGCATTTTTTTTTGCTATGGTACATACAAGCTACTTTTGGAACCCCTAAAACACATAATACTTGTACCATGTCATTTAGAAACCTCCAAAGTAAGCAGAAAAGGAAGAAAAAGAAGTAGGGTATTTATTGACAGTATGATACATTTCAGGCACTGTGTAGAAGTATTTGTGTGTGTATGTGTGCACACATACACACACAAATTATAGAATCAAGCTTATAGCGGTTACATAGGTGGTGCACTGAAATTTAGAGCTTCATTTGACTGCATTCTTACCCACTGTAAGTAATATTCATGCATAATCGGAGCTACAATCAGAAAGCAACTCAAATGTGCATAAAATAGAATTTGAATTGAAAAACAGAATATGGGTAACTAAATCATTTTATATGCTTAGAAGAGAGAACTATCCAGATAAAAAGAATTCCAACATGAGCAAAAAGATAGATTAATCTGCATATATCGGGTTGAGTGAAACAAGCAAGACACAACTAGTATATATTGTATGACTTCACTTATATAAACTTATAAGACTTCTGTTAGAGTCAGAATAATGGTCACTTTTGTGGGAGTAGGCTTAGAATGAAAGCGACACAAGGAAACAGAATGATGCATCTGTCTTGCTCTAGCAGAAGTTACATCGGTGTACCACCGCACGCACGCACACACACACACACGCACACACATTCACACACACACACATGCACACATGGTCATCAAGCCAAACAAAGGTTACTGCCCTTTACTACTTAATTTATGTTTGTTGTAGCTCAATAAGGAAATAAATATAAAAATATTATTTTAAATAAATATAAAAATATAATGGTATTTTATTATGATAACTTCCAATAGAAGAGGAAGATAGTTACTGTTTAAACTAGATAGATTAAATAGTAAATCAGAAGGATTGCTGGAACTATTAGAAAGTAGCCTTCTAAAAATATGGGTTTGGTTCTACGAGCTTCTGGAACTAACTGAAAAAAGACCCAGTTGTGAATTACTAGCTTATTGTTATCCCTTTTGTTATCCTTATATTTTATTGTATTACTGGTTAAACACAACCATGCTGTAGGGAATTAAAAGGCAGTTCCTTGTGCTACCCTGATAAATAGATTGAGTTATGGGTTCCATACCTGAGTCAATTCAGGAAGCATCATTGAATTTAGTGAGGTGCTCAAGGAAAAATATTCAGATCCATGGTTAAGGAATTAAGTCTATGATGTTTATGGACTCATAAAATATTGCTCCTCTTTCTATGTTGTTTTCACTCTCTTCATAGAGGATATTGACATGATTTCATGAAGGGAGCTAGTTGGTTGCTTAAAAAACATCTATTCATATTTTAAATCTTGTAAAAAGATAGCTCTTTTGATCCAGACAAAATGGCATAAACTCACCTCTCCCTGTTCTTTCTCACTAAGCACAAGTATAAACCCTTCCTCACAAAAGGGAAAGAAGACTCCATCCTAGTATTTCTTGAATATCAATTTAGAAAAAAAAAGGCGGCCCAAGTAAGTTTATTTCTTTTCCAGAAAAAATGGGGTCCAGCCAACACCATCAGGTGGGAGCTTTAGAACCAGAAAGGAAAAACAATGGGAAACACTTTCGGTGATCAGCCACCAGGGGGTGCATGACTTCTCTATCAGACTGAGGCCCCAGCCCCTCGCTATCCCCATCAAAGGGCAGGGCAGGGTAGGGGCATCTGGGTGACTCAGTTGGTTAAGCGTCCATCTCTTGATTTCAGCTCAGGTCATGATCTTGGTGTTCTTGAGATTGAGCCCTTTGAGATTCTCTCTCTCCCTCTCTCTCTCTCTCTTTGCTCTTCCCCTGCTCATGCACACGTGTTCTCACTGTCTCTAAAAATAAGTAAATAAATAAATAACCTAGAAAAGGGGGAGACATTGCAGGGTGGGGACCATTGGCAAGTGGCATCCCACCACAAAAATCCCTGACGAGGAAAGTGACTTCAGTCACCACGGTTGAAGTACTGAGTACTTAGAGTACTCTCCTCCCAGAGATATTGTGTGGGAACAGAAAGGGAGATTTTACACAATTAGCCCTCAGGAGCAGAAAAAAACCCTTCATTGTTGTAGGCCTGAGATTTGCCTCCCCAACACAAGGATACCAGGCAGTGGATGGCAATGCCACAAAGAACCCCAACATAGCAAGGACCCAGCAAGTACCATGGAAATAATTTCTATTAAAAATGAAAATACCCTGGGGCGCCTGGGTGGCACAGTCGGTTAAGCGTCCGACTTCAGCCAGGTCACGATCTCGCGGTCCGTGAGTTCGAGCCCCGCGTCGGGCTCTGGGCTGATGGCTCGGAGCCTGGAGCCTGTTTCCGATTCTGTGTCTCCCTCTCTCTCTCTGCCCTTCCCCTGTTCATGCTCTGTCTCTCTCTGTCCCAAAAATAAATAAACGTTGAAAAAAAAAATTAAAAAAAAAATGAAAATACCCAATTTTCAGCAAAGAAATAAAAGTTATAAGAAAAACTGAATGGAGATTGTAAAACTCAAAAATACAAGGACAAGAATCAAAAACTCACTGGATGGGCTCAAAACTAGAGTTGAGATAATACAGGATCAAAGCAGTAAATTTGTAGGTAAATTAATAGACTCTATCCAATCTGAACAGAGAGAAAACAGAATGGAAAAAAAAAAAATGGACCAAGCCTTAGAGACCTGTGAGAAATGGCAAGACATCCAACATTTATAAGATTCCCAGAAAGAATCCCAGTTCCCCTGAAAACCTGGAAGACTGGAACAAGACAGTGGCAATAATAAAACTTTCTTCCCAGACCTCCAGCTAGGGGTCTTAACAAGGCAAGAGGGTAAAGAAAACTAACAGTTCTGTTGTTGTTATTAACAGCAACAAAATATAGGTAGGCAATAAGTTTTAAAGCCTTAAATAATATAATTTGTCCTTTCCTTCCGAAATCCATGTGAGTTTTCAAATAAATATTCTTAAGACAATATAAACTTTCAGTCTCTAAATTGTGATGTCCCAAATGCTAAATAAAATAACAGAGAGAACAGCTATTGAACACAATTTCTACTTGCCATTAACATTCTTGCCAAAGACAATGTTGGCTGATAGGGCTCAAAAGAAGGAAGTGTCTTATGACAACATCCATCTCTTGTCATTCTAATGAGGCATGTTTTGCTCGAGAAATAACTGTCCTCGATAATTAACAGCTCAGGGACATTTTAGTGGTTGGTAAATAGCTTTACAACCGTGCAAGTACCCCTTTGTCATTATACATAGCTGTTTGAAAAACGTCCTAATCCTCAATGCTCCTTTATTTCCTCTCATATTTTGATTTCAGAAACTAAATGGAAAACAGAACCGATAAGCCATATTCTGTAATTTGTGATTAAAAGGCTTATACTTGTTATGAAACCCAAAATGCAATGTTCATTGAGATAACAGTCTGTATTTTCTTGTTGATTGCATAGTGGTTATGAAATAGGTACCAAAGAAGGTAAATAAACAATAGGTGGAAAAGTTGGGATAATGTGTGAAACATTCAAAGTTATTAATAATCAAATAATAATATTAAAGAGGATTTTTTAGCACTATGCATTTGCATATGTTAACTTCTAATTCACTTAACTGTGAGGAAGGAAACATGTTTCTTTTTACATTCTAAACTTTTATTTATGTATTTTCTTTTAAAATATTAAATAACTTAAACATGTTATATAAAACATGCTGGATCAAAATAGCTCATCTATGTACAAACGTTAGGTGAACCAAATCACCCAGTGCACATATCTGTTATAATAATGCATACACAGGGGCGCCTGGGTGGCGCAGTCGGTTAAGCGTCCGACTTCAGCCAGGTCACCATCTCGCGGTCCGGGAGTTCGAGCCCCGCGTCGGGCTCTGGGTTGATGGCTCAGAGCCTGGAGCCTGTTTCCGATTCTGAGTCTCCCTCTCTCTCTGCCCCTCCCCCGTTCATGCTCTGTCTCTCTCTGTCCCAAAAATAAATAAACGTTTGAAAAAAAAAATTAAAAAAAAAAAATAATGCATACACAATTAGGAGAAAAGAAGATACATCCAGATTTTAAGTTTAGGAAATTTTATTTAAAAAAAAAACCTTCAAAATTATACTTTATTTCTAGGCACTGACAAAGCACTTAGCTTCACTATTATTGACAAATTTGGGAAAATGATGGAAAATTATAAATAAATAATTGAACCGATAAACAAATCTCTGATATAATAAACCCAAAAATAAGTGTGTCGCAAACTTAACTTTGTTACATGAAGTCATCGTGGATGTAAAGAGGAATAAGTGGGTTAAATAGAACGCTCTTGGATTGTCTTTTACCTTCTCATCCACTTCTGAATTCACCTCTAGTCGGTGGCAGAATTGTTGGCCTGACTTCTCGGTTCTAGATATATCCCCATAATTCCCATTAGAATTTCTTTAGCGGGAAGGGAATGAGGCACAAGAAGGAAAAAAAGGGAGGGGAAGAAAGAGAAGGCGGGAGAAGAGGAGGACCAGAGGAAAAGGAGAAGACAAGGAAGCAGAGTCCTCCTTTATCACTGAAGAAGGGGCTGTGCAATTTCCGTTTTCATTCCAATCTCCTTTCACCTGGTTGCAGCTTCGTATTGTTCTCTGCAATTTGTGTGTCTTGGCAATTTTTTTAGTTTGTTAGGAGCTATAAGCAGTGACAATAGTCCCCTGAATCCTGAGACATTCAGTTATTTAGGACTTTTTTTTTTTATAGGACTCCAATCATTCAAGGTAGGCTTGAGTAGCTCCAAATTAAAAAATTAACACTGTAGGAGGGATATACATGCATCGAATAATATAGCTACAAGGGAACCTAAAGTTCATCAGACCATAGCACTCATAAAAATTTACATGAGAACACTAAGGTCTAATGAAGGCAAATGACTTACCCAAAGTCACAAGGATGGATGGTCAGACTCTGCTACAGTGATTCTTACTGACAGGGTTATCATAACTTTACTGTCGGTGATGTATCAGGGCAAAAGGTAAAACATGCCTTTGCTGAGAGTATTACAGTAAGGGAAATATGTCAGACAGAGGGGGACAAATACTGGATGATTTTACTTATATGTAAAATCTGAAAAACAAAGCAAGAGAACAAACAAAGAAACAAACACAGAGCAGAAACAGACCCATAAATAAGAAGAGAAAGAACTGATGGTCGCCAGAGGAGAAGGGATGGGGGGCAGACAACATGGGTGAAGGGGAGAGGGAAATACAGGCTTCCAGGAATGGAACTAGTTATCTGGATAAAAGGCACAGCATAGAAAATATAGTCAATGATATGATAATTGCATTGTATGGTGACAGATTGTATCTACACTTGTGAGCATAACATAGTCCATAGAGATGTGGAATCACTGCATTGTGCAGCTAAAGCTAATATAACATTGTGTGTCAATTACACTTCGATTTCAAGAGAAAAAAGAAGGAAAAACAAAACAAAAACTGCTTTGGAGCCTGATCCCCCGGGTTTGTAGTCCACACCTGCCGTTTACTAACCGCACAAGCATGAAAAATGTGCTTGACCTTCTGTGCTATGGTGCCTTCAGGTGCAAAATGAAGATGATAAGGACACTACTTCGTCGGTTGTTGCGTTCAGTCATTAAGTGCATGAAAACCACTCACAAGTCCTGGGAAGTAGCAAATGCGCTGCTGTGGCTGCTACTACAACTGCTGTTATTTGATTGTGCTTCTCCAACTCAATGTGACCTATAATTAAACAATAATTAAGAGAAGAAATAGACCTAGTTAAGCATAGAAATAAAACATATCACGAAAATAGGACAAAGTGTGTGTGGAAGGCAGTGAAAACGCTCTGCTGTAATTGATTAGCTTATATACAAAGTGGTATGATACTGCTTGAAAGAGAAATTGATGTATTGTCTAATAACTATGCCTATGTTTCTATCTGTGTACCGATCTATCTACCTCCTTGTCTCTTATTCATCCCCACGGTTCAGATTCCCTATTTTTAAATATACCTGCTTGTTACGTGTTTTTTGCATCCCTAAAATTCATACTTAAAGCACTTTCATGGATATTCCTGGATACGTTCAGAGAAGCAAAAATTTTGATGTTCTCAACGTTCACGTTCTCAGTTAAGGTTGAACAGATCATGCTCTGCCTTCTTGTCGCAGGTATCCTACCTGTAATACGGAGACGATCAGAGAACGGACGTGGCGGGGCGCCTGGGTGGAGCAGTCGGTTGGGCGTCCGACTTCGGCTCAGGTCACGGTCTCGCGATCTCGCGGTCTGTGAGTTCGAGCCCCGTGTCGTGCTCTGGGCTGATGGCTCAGAGCCTGGAGCCGGTTTCCGATTCTGTGTCTCCTTCTCTCTCTGCCCCTCCCCCGTTCATGCTCTGTCTCTCTCTGTTCCAAAAATAAATAAACGTTGAAAATAAAATAAAATAAAATAAAATAAAATGAAGAGAACGGACGTGGGAAGGACCCTGCAGGAAAGCCTAAGAGATTCCAGCTCTGGAGCCAGGCAGCTGGAGTCGGAATCCGAGCTCTCGCACTTAGTTTTGGGGCTGGCTCTGGCAACCCACTTACCACGTCTGAACCCCGTGTGTTCTTTTGTAGAAAGACAAAAAAAAGTTCACATCTTGAGTTCATGGTTCAGATAAGTTATCACTTTTTTCCAAAATATTCAACACTATCATAATATAAACGTATGTGTTTACCAACACTGTATCATGATAAACAATAAGATCTTCTGGACTGTGGCAATGATGCAATCACTTTTACTTACACTGAACTTAAACTTTCTAAGTAAATTTTTGAATGTCATTTCTGTGATGATATTCCAACATCAACAGAAATAGCTCTGTAATGTCAACTAAACAGTATTTCCAAGAGCTTTTATTGACTAATTTATGATTAGATAAATAAATGGGCAATTTAGGTGACCTAGATTATTTCTATGGAGATTAGATTTAAAGATAATCTGCTCCAGAGGCTCGTAGGTGACTCCATTGGTTAAGCATCTGACTCTGGATTTTGGCTCAGGTCATGATCTGATGGTTTGTGGATTAGAGCCCTGCGTTGGGCTCTGCACTGATGCATGGAGCCTGCCTGGGGTTCCCTCTTTCCCTCTTTCTCTGCTCCTCCCTTGTGCTCTTCCTCTCCCCCCTCCCCACCTCTATCTATCTCAATAAATAAAGAAACTTAAAAAAATTAATTAAAAAAAAAAAACTGCCCCAAGTTACCAGGTCACAAATGCTGTTTTTATTTGCACATTCTTGTCTATAAAAAGTAGATTAGCACTTAGTAAAACAAAAATTAAGATGGCAAATTCAATGTGATATATGAAGTAATTATAAGATACTAATAAGATTAATTATGTTTTAATGCCAAAGTTGAAAACTTTAAATCTTATAGTTACCTCGCTGAAAATCTGCAAGTGTGTGGAAATGTGTTTTTAAACACACATAAGGGCATATTAAATTTATTGAATCAAAGAATCTTAGAAATGGCAAAGAGGAAAGAATTAATACTTTGGATGAAAACTGTTCTAAGACCACCCAGTCTGCATTAATAAGAAGCAGGAAAATGTCTTCTGTTTACGTCTCTGCCCAAATGGCAGAGGCTCTTTCCCAAGAGAGCCCATTAACAGCTTGTGCTGTTTTCTGATATTCAAATCAATAAAAAAAAGAAAAAGAAACCCAGAACAATAAGAGAACTCTCATTTCTGAATAAACTAAATTTTCTAATAGTTATTATTAAGTCACCTATTACAACTCTTATAAAATATATTTAGTTTGGTTAATAATATAGTCGAGGCTATGGCTAACTCATGATTTTTACTTTTATTCATTGATTTATTTTATAGATGACATTTATTGTCACCTTGGTTTTCATACAACACCCAGTGCTCATCCCAACAGGTGCCCTCCTCAATACCCATCATCCATCCACCCCTCCCTCCCACCCCCCATCAACCCTCAGTTTATTCTCAATATTTAAGAGTCTCTTATGCTTTGCCTCCTTCCCTCTCTGTAACTTTTATTTCTTTTTCCCCTTTCTCCTCCCCCCTGATCTTCTGTTGAGTTTCTCAGGATCCACATATGTAACTCATGATTTTTAAAGACTAGGTTCTTGTTTAAAACTATTTTATCAAGGCTCAGTCTCTGAAATTAGGACCTACAATCAAAAAAATAAATCAGAGTGGTTTTTAACTTCACACTATCTTTTGCATTTCCTAGAACACTGGTTAGCACCAAAGCTCACTTTCTCACCTAAGAATCCATACATTATATGTAACTCCTGGTGATGGATACTAGAAATAATTAGGCAAGACCAGGAGTCTATACACTTGAAACTAGCTTAACGTTCTTGGGAGAACATCTCTATTCATCAAGCCCATAATATAATACTATTGGGAATATATATTTATGCACAGAACTATTCCTATACACTCATAAATCTTTGGTTTCTTTTTGTAAACCAAAGATTCCCTGGCAGAAAAACAACATTTGTATCTTTTAAAATACTGATCCTTACACATGCGTGACAACTTTCCTAGATATGGCAAATTTGTGAGGCGACCTGTTGGTTTATGACCAAAGAAAAATAGAAAAGTAAAATGAAGAGCAGGGGAGGCTCCAGTCACCACTACTAATCTTTGTTGTCTATGGCTGACCAAATACATTTCAGGTCATGATCTCACAGTTTGTGAGTTCAAGCCCCGTGTCTGACTCTGTTCTGACAGCTCGGAGCCTGGAGCCTGCTTCAGATTTTGTGTCTCCCTCTCTCTGCCCCTCCCCTGTTTGCACTCAGTCTCTCTCTCTCAAAAATAAGCATTAAAAAAAAATTTTAGTAGAAAAATAAATAAATAAGAATAAATATATTTCACAAACATTAAAAAGGAGAAAATTAGTTCTAGAGCCATAATATTGGAAAAGCTACTGTGTCCACCCTCCAATAATTCAGCATAACCTATTTCTCATAAAAGCGAACAAAACAAATATAACGGAAAATAATAATAATAAGGGAACATAAGCCAGAGTTAGAAAAATGGATGATAGGAAAAAAGTACAAAAACAGGGACAAAATAAACTATTTTAGAAATAAAGACTAAACTTTAGTCTTTTATGGAAAGAAACAGGAAATAAGCATCACATACGTTGACTTAAAAGAAACAGAAGATAAAAAGGGGGTAATTTAAAAATCAGAGGGGAGAAGACAATTAAAAATGCTCAGAAGAACATAAACATGTAGAAATGAACAAGGAGGAAACAATATATGTAAGATAATAGTTTAAAGAAGAAAACAAAAAATGGAAAAGAACAAAGTATATACATTTTAGTTTAATAAAAAATTTGGAAAAAATAAAACCAAGTTGAAAGTACTTCTTGGAAGGGTCTTGGGCATACATCAGGGAAGGTGACCAAAACCAAACAATACAAATACATATCTTTTGAAAATATCCTGAGCTTTAAGGAAAAAAAAAGCATAATCCCTTGAGGCATTCAGACAGAATGATTAATTCACCTCAAAAGAAAAAGAAATTAGATTGTCAGCAGACTTTCAACAACACTTAGTGTCAGGAGACTAAATAATGAAGTAATAGTTAAAGGGCACTCAAAGGAGAGAAAATATGTGTTGCAGAAAGTATTTCCACATATAAAGGCCCCTGACAAACTGTGTTGATGTCACCAAAACTCAAAGAATCTTGTTTGTATGATCTTTTCTGGAGGAAGCTACTAGACTTTGAAAACCAAACAGGAACGAGTAGAGAAATGTTAACATTAGGGTTGTTTTTGCAAATTTAATATGGGTAACAAGGGCATGAGGGCAAAATGATGATTTTTGGTACTCTTATAACTATATTTGACAGTCTGGATATAGGACAACTTTCCAGAAACCATGGGGACCGTAGGTAGAATATCTGAGAAGTCGAATATGCTTGCTGATTGTTATTCACCGAATGTAAAAAGGCTGTATTTCAAATCACAAGCAAGAAAAAAGGGAAAATAATATGAAAAAGAAGTTATTCACTAAATACTCTGTTGCTCATCACAGGATGCCAATGGAAAACAACTGAGAAGGAAACGTGCGCGCACACACACACACACACACACACCCTCATGCGCGTGCACGCACACACACACCAGTCTAAGAAAGAACAACACAATTTCAGTGTCTTCCAAACTGTGACAGGAAAAAAAGACATAATTAAAAAGAAGACACTCACAAAAGCCATCACAGCCTCCCAGGGGTGTCATGGGCTTGCCTCCCACCAAGTTCATGTATGTTGAAGGTTTCTTATGAAACCTCCTGTACTTCAGAATGTGACTTGGTTGGAGACAGGACCTTTCAAGAGATGATTAAGTTAAAATGAGACCCACAGGATGGACCCTAACCCTGTGTGATGGGTGTATCAGGGCCAAGAGGACGCATTGAGAGACACAGGACATACACACACAGAGGGACAGGTGGCCATGTGAAGAGGCAACAAGAAAGTGGCCATCTGCAAGCCAGTACAGAGGCTTCGGAGGAAATGGACCCTGCTGGAACCCTGATTTTGGATTTTACGTCTCCAGAACTTTGAGAAAATAAATTTCTGATCTTTAAACTACCCAGTCTGTGGCATTTGGTGCCAGCCCTAGCAAACGGATAACATCTGCTTCAAACTTCTCCTGAAATTTCTTGTAGCAATTTACTACGGATGCTGCCTTATCCCCTCCATCTTGCATCTAATGAATTAGTGTTTTCCTCAAACACAGCCTTTACTATGTTTTTCCATCAAAAAAGTCATTCCTGATTTGTCTCAGGCTCCATTACCTATTAGTAAGTGGTCACTAGACACATTCCTATAAATATCAAATTTTTCTCCTCCCTAAAAATTCCTTTTCATTCCCAGGAGCACTTTATAGGTGCAAATCATAACTTATAGAGGCGACCTTTAAAAACCGAAATGATTTCTACAAACAAAACAAAACAACATGTTCCGTTAACGGACTCAATATTAGAGGGGTGCCTGGGGTGCCTGGGTGGCTCAGTCGGTTAAGAGGCCAACTTTGGCTCAGGTCATGATCTCACGGTTCATGGGTTCGAGCCCCGCATCGGGCTCTGTGCTGACCGCTCTGAGCCTGGAGCCTGCTTTGGATTCTGTGTCTCCCTCTCTCTCTGTCCCTCCCCCGCTCACACTCTCTGTCTCTCTCAAAAACAAATAAACACTAAAATATTTTTTAAAATATACTCAATATTAGAGATAACATAGCACCAACCTATGCCTGTTTATTTAAAAAATACTCGACAGTGGGGTTGTAAATTCATCTTTTCTTTGTTCAGACGAGCTAGGGAATGATTGACAATTGAAAAGATAATTCCGTTGCACCAGTAGTGAGCTGATGCGGTTCAATAAGGCAGTGAACCTGCAGCTTTCCTGCCGAAATCTGTCACTAATGCAGGGAGGTACAGCAGAACAGCGCGGGCTGGCAATGAAGGAAGAAAGGCCTCCACGTAATGAGACAGTGGGAAAAACCGTTTTCAAACCAACGCTAGGACTACAGGTCAAGCACTCTCCCTCCTGCCATTTCCTCTCCTGCACAAAATCCCAAACAAATCGGAGACAGTTTGAATTGGTGACTACATCGGACACAGGAAAAGGTGCCAAGCATTGGAAAAAGTTTTTACTTGTTTTACAGCTGGAATTGGAGGCATCATCCCTGATCAGGGATTGCAAAGGGGTTGATGATGATAGTCCCTCACGGACCCATGCATGAAATCAGCAAGAGACAAACACGAATGTAAGAATTCCCAATCTATTGCTTTCTCTTCTCTGATTAGAATTTGGGCGTTCACATATTTTTGTACGCAGAACAGAACCTTCAGTGTCGACCACAAAAGGTATAACGTTGGAGTGAATGAGGCTGACGTAATATTTATTCATACCATCTGTTCTCCCTTTTTACCAACCCTCATTAGCATGGTTTGCATGTGACAAGGTACGGGTCCTCTATCCCGTCTGATGCTCCCACAGAAAAGCATGAGACAACAGGGACATAGTCTTAAAATTATATGGACCACTCTTCTGAAGTGTGATTCGAATCGAATTTACCCACATTTTCTTACTAATATACCCTTATGGATCATGTAAGAATTCCGATCAAAACAATACGCTGAGGATATTCAATCTATGGTAAATAAATTGAATTTCAAGACAATTAGTGTCTCTTTCTTAAGATAAATTAGTCAGTAAAACACATCATGATTAACTTCAAATTTAATATATGCTGCTGAGAAAACAAACAACCCTCTGGCATTAAACCCATTGTAAAGTCATTCCCAGAGTGTTGTAATTATAATTAAAAATTAATTCACAAATTATATTTGCATCATATGTCAGTCAATTGATATAATTGAACATATATAGAAGAGTATTATGTTTTTCTTATTTAAAAGCTATCAAATATTAAATGTTTAATTAGTAATTTAGTATAATTAAATATTAAAAATGTGCACATATTTTAATTTTACTTGATGTAATTGATATTTGCTGCAAAATGCCCAAAAAAATGGCTAGCGCATACCAGGATAACGGTATATTTTCACAAAAAATTATCAAATGTGTAATCATTTATTGTAAGACTGAACAATGAATGTATCTATAAGTATTTGTATTACATAAAGTACCGTAGTCTTCTCACTTTTGATTATGCTTTTATTAACCAAAGTTAGTCTAAACACCTTAACTGGAATCATCATTCATTAATGAATAAACTTATTCAGCAAATATTGGATAACTGCTATGTTCCAAGTACCATTGGAGACATTTGAAACACATTAGCAAACTAAAGAAACTAAAATTGCCTGCCTTGAGGTTTACATTCCAAAAAGGAGATAGATAATGAAATCAATGTAATACGTTACTTAGTGGGTTACAAGGAAATAAGCAGGGAGCCGCCAAAGGGTTTTATCAGTGAAGGGTGTTTCAACTTGACTCTATGCCTTCTGGGTTGCAAATACGAGAGAGGGGCCAAAACACAAATGGTGTGGACGATTAGATCACCACAGCGAATTGAGTGAGATATATTTACATGTGAATTTCCTGGTTCAGATTTGATATGTGACATATATTCTGATCAATGCTTGTAGCAAATTATCATCAAGCTTCTATTGGCACTTCTCTGTAAAAGTTCCAACTGTTAACAGAACACTTTGTGGTTTCTGGTTTTGTTTTGGTTTCATTTTATGTCTTTTAGTTGACTAGCCGTGACTCTTACGTACATAATCTTTCAGGTAATCAATGATCTTAATTGACCCACTCTGTGATTTAATACACTGTCTTCCTTGGGGCGCCTGGGTGGCTCAGTTGGTTGAGCTTCTGACTTCGGCTCAGGTCATGATCTCCCAGTTCATGGATTTAAGCCACAACAGCTCAGAGCCTGGACCCTGCTTCAGACTCTGTCTCTCTCTCTCTGCCCCTCCCCTGCTCCTCCGTGCTCTCTCTCTCTGTCTCTCTCTCTGTCTCTCAAAAATAAATAAACATTAAAATTTTTTTTAAATACCCTGTCTTCCAAGGTGGCTAAAGATACATGAGGATTCTTTCCATTAACCAGAAAAACATGTCTTATTTCTTCTATCTCTCGTCACCCCAACTTTATCTTTAGAAATTGAGCTGCAAGCTCTTATCTGGGCTGTTAGCGACAGAGAGGGGACAAGAGTTTTTTTGCTCACTTTCTTTATGCTATACTTTCTGTGTCAATCCAGGTAGCCAATTCTCAGGGTCAAATTCACTTTTCTCCAAATTCCTTGTTAAGCCTTGTCTCCTTTCACCACCTCACACCAAGAATGGATAGGGAGCCATCCAGTCACCGATTCCTCATCACATGTTTCCATTCTTTTTATTTTCTTGTCAAAAAAAAAAGTGTCTTAACAATTAGGAATCACGAGTTGAAAACACAGTCATGTTCATAGTGCCAATTTTTGGTAATAAAGGTTCAATGAACGAATCAGATTCACACAGATGGGGAATTGCATTCGGTAGCAGATTTTGTTAGTGATTTAAATAATACACTGAAGAAGTGGGCAGAAGACAGATACTTTTCCAAAGAAGGCATCCAGAGGGCTAACAAACCCTTGAAAAGGTGTTCAACGTCACTCATCATCAGGAAAATGCAAATCAAAACTGCAATGAGATAGCACCTCACGCCAGTCAGAATGGCTACAATTAACAACTCAGGAAACAACAGGTGTTGGTGAGGATGCAGAGAAAAGGGAACTTTCTAGCACCGTCGGTGGGCATGCAAACTGGTACGGCCATCCTGGAAAACGGTAGGGAGATTCCTCAAAAATTAAAAATAGAACTACCCTACGACCCAGCAATTGTACTACTAGCTATTTACCCAAAGGATTCAAAAATGCTTATTCGAAGGGGCACATGTACCCCAATATTTATAGCAACACTATCAACAATAGCCAAATTATGGAAGGAGCCCAAATGTCCATCGGTGGATGAATGGATAAAGACATACACACCATGGGATATTACTTGCTGATCAAAAAGAATGAAATCTTGCCATTTGCAACAATGTGGATGAAACTGGAGGGTATTATGCTAAGTGAAATAAGTCAGTCAGAGAAAGACAAATATATGATTTCACTCATCTGTGAAATTAAAAAAAAACAACAGATGAACCTAGGGGAAGGGAAGGAAAAATAAGATCAAAACAGAGAGGGGGGCAAACCATAAGGGACTCTTAAATGCAGAGAATGACGGGAGGGTTGCTGGAAGGGTGTTAAGTGGGGGATGGGCTAAATGGGGGATGGGCATTGAGGGCACTTGTTGGGATGAGCAGCCGGTGTTATATGTAAGAGATGAGTCACTAAATTCTACTCCTGAAACCAATACTACACCGTAAGTTAACTACCTTGGATATAAGTAAATAAAATAAAAAAACACAATAAAAATAAATGATGCAGGCAATTGTATGGCAAAGACTGAGTAGTTTTCCCTTAAAGTAATTTGAGACCATCAGCTATTTCTTTTCTCACATTAGGGTAAACCACGCTGGGTTTATTTCAAGCAATGCCTGAGGATATGTGACACAGAATGAGTAATTTTATAGAACATAATTTTATATGTCATTAATTACGGACTGAACTGAATGTTCTTCAGCTAGCTATGCCTGAAGAAATCTGTGCATATAGCTAAGAGCATGTCACTGATACGGACTCTGTATTGCCCTTCCGGTTAGAAATAGCATTTATGCGTTTACTGAAGGCCTGGTTACAAGAAGGTAATTGAGAGAATTTGACTAGGTCACGCCTTCTTTCCCGACTGAACAGGATGAGAAGGTTACAGGTGCATCATCAACCCTATCCTTTGCAACGGGAACAGAAATAGCCTCCGAAGATCGCATAGCACATCAAATAGTAGATCTTCTCTTTACTGAATGAAGGGCTTCCTAAATCTTTTTATTATTTTGTAATTCCAATTTGGCTACATTGGAAGTGATACGATTTTGAGAGACTAACTTCCAATTGATGTGTGCCCCTGGGTGAGAGGTTTTTCTGAATTTTTTTCTTTCTGTGTGTTTTAACATTCAGTAATAGCTTAGAGAAAAATTATGAGGGGAACCTTTTTTTATCGAAAATAATTTACTTCTATGTCCACAATACCACCTGGAGTCACTCAAACGTACACAACTCTACGGTCTCTCGCTCTGTCTCTGTCTCTGTCTCTGTCTCTGTCTCTCCCTCACACACACCCATGTGCCTGCATGCACACACACACAATCTTACAAATGAACGTTTAATATGATCGAAGCTTGATTCACACATTCATGCATTGATACGCCATTTCTTTTTTACCTCGAATCCCTTTGCCAGTGTAAGGGTTTGAACATTTATTCTTGTTATTTTTTATGGCCGTGAAGGCAAGCAATCATAATTCAACTATATGCCATTTCTTCGACTCTGCTGGTTAATCAGCTGAGTCAGTACCCAGCTGGATTGTGTTGCATGCTTTGATTTCACAAAGTCATTAATCTCATTCCCAACTGAGTCCAAACACTTCCAAAGTCAGTGAAATCCTGCGCATTTCCATTTCCCACTTAGAGATGTACATGTTTACTTCACGGCACCCAGAGTGAGAGCCTTTAACACAAACAGCTGGTGTTTTTGTCACTTAGTTTTAAAACTCCTTCTTTCTTATCTCTGAGTTTAATTATTCTGCAGGCTTGATCTTTGAGGGAGAATTTTGTCTGTTGCCTTTCATCATTTCTTTAACTTATATGTTACTGAGATGTCTAAAAATATTAATTCTAATGATGTTAAAAGAAAAAAGGTAAAGCTTTTAACAATTTGTATTAAAATATAGAAGCTATCTTTTAAAATGGATCTATAAGTATATCCATGGCTATATACAAACACACATATTTATGCATCTCACACAAAACACATACACATGCACACAAGCTTGCATGTAGACAGATATACATATATGGAAATTTCGAAAATAAACTTATAAAAATTTAAGTAATGTTCTTTCTATATGTAGCCTTTATAAAATTATTTTTTTTAAGTTTATTTATTAATTTTGAGAGAAAGAGAGCACAAGCAGGGGAGGGGCAGAGAGAGAGAGAGAAAGAGAGAGCAAGGGAGGGGCAGAGAGAGAGAGAGAGAGAGGGAATCCCAAGCAGGCTCCACACTGTCATCACAGAGCCCAAGGTGGAGTTCATGATCTCATGAACTAGTGAGATCATGACCTGAGCCGAAACCAAGAGCCAGACAGACTCTTAACTAACTGAGCCACCCAGGTGCCCAGAATTATTTTTCTTTATAACTTTTGGAATATTCTAAATGGTCTACAATGTGCCACAGTTATAGTAGAAATAGTACCTGTGTAAATAAAGTGTGCTATAATTCATGTGTTGAGAACGATATGGATTATTGAATCTTTTGATTTGATATCTGAACACTGATATTTGAATATGAATCAAAATTTTGCATTCTATATGCACATTTACAATTTCTCTGATTATCACAGACATTTCTTTACAACATATCTGATGTGTAACACCTGAAATGTATTTTGTGTCATATTATCCTAGGTGGAGAAATAAATTTTAATATTTATTGATAGTTGACACATTTTTCAGTTTATTTATTTATTTTGATAGAAAGAGAGCATGTGAACAAACAGGGAGAGGCAGAGAGAAACGGAGAGAGAGAATTCCAAGCAGGCTCTGAGCTCTCAGCACAGAGCCTGATGCTGGGCTGGATCTCATGAACCATGAGATAATGATCTGAGCTAAAATCAAGAGTCAGATGCTTAACCAATGTAACCACCCACACACCCTCATGACAAACTTTTTAATATGAAAAATCACTATCTATATTAATTATTGAAACATTGGAAACAAATATATTGATAGTATATTTTATTAACCCTTTAGGTGGGACAAAGTATCATATTTATTAAATAATCACACAGAGAATGAATCTTACAGAATAATTTGTTATTCACAGCAATCCTCCAAGGTATATTAAATAACCTCCAATTTATGGAAATTTGAGGCTTAGAGAACTTAAGTAACATGAAGGAACTACAGAGCTAGGATCGAGCCCAACTTTGAATATTGGCATATTTATTTGTGTAAAATATCAACATCCACCTTTGCCTTAAATTACCAAGTTTGCTTTTCTACATATCTTGACGTTTCCAGATAATATTTTTTTAATTTCAGTTTTCTATTTAGAGATACTATAAGAAAACATCATTATGCACATATACGAATTAGAAGCAGAAAAAAAAAATGATATTGTATAGAAGTTGACAAACTATGGCCATAAGGTTAACTCTACCCCTACCTGAAACCATAATCTTTTTGTATATTGGATATTGAAAAGCTAAGGTCATTCCTTTGGTATTGTCTGTGACTCCTTTCTCACTCCAATTGTGGTGTACTTGTGACCTTGACCATATAGACAGGTAGTGTGAAGATATTTACTATGTGACCTTTTGCAGTAAGAGTTTGCCAATACTTAAGTGATTTAAAGTCATTTGTTTTGAAATCAGTCAAAGCAAGTTTAGATCGAAGATCTGATACTTGGTTTCATAACCACAAACACCCCTAATGAGGAAATTAGGCATGAATATAGTACCCTCTTCATTGAGATGCTGGGAGATAAGAACAAGAAGATCGTGAAAGCATTGTGTCATGCCTGGTAATAAGAGAATATTTATTGTTTGTATTTTTTATTTTTTAATATTTATTTATTTTTGAGAGAGAGAGATTGAGAGAGAGAGAGAGAGAGAGAGAGGCAGGGGGGAGGGACAGAGAGAGAGGGAGACACAGAATCTGAAGCAGGCTCCAGGCTCCAAGCTCTCAGCACAGAGCCTGATGCAGGTCTCGAATTAGGAACCATGAGACCATGACCTGAGCCGAAGTTGGACACTTAACTGAGCCACCCAGGCACTCCAAGAATATTTATTATCATTAGCATCTACTGACATGTTCCAGCTAACTTCAGTTTTATTCGTTTGAGATTATTATTAATACCTAGAGCATCGGAGTCTGTTTCTATAGAAAAAAAAATTTTTTTCTTTAATATTTTCATTATATACTTCAGCACGGTACAAAAGCAACCTTTTGCCAGAAACCATTTTCTATTGTTTTATGGTCTAAATGAACCCATAATCTTGCTTTATTGAATATAAGTAGCGTAAAATAATCTACAAACAAAACGTGATCGCAAGCCTTTTACTTTATAAAATAACCTCTCCGTAACCATATTTCTTATATGTTGGGATTCAGCTACGACACTGTCAGGATTATGTTGCTGAAAACTTCAGAAACTCTAGGGAGCTGTTAAAATAGATCCATTTTGTTCCCACAACAGGTTTATCTGGTCGGCGTTGCTGATTTTTGGCTCCTACTTATACCTTGAAGCCACTGCTAAATTCTCTCCTGGGTAAAGAGGAGTAAAAACACACAAATCCAGTATAGCCTGTGGTAGTCCACTTGTGATATGGTGATCTATAATTCCAGTTGGCTTTTTAATATGTAAATCATAGCAAAGAGCAACTTCGAACTCATCTATTATTACCAACAGCTATATAGTAAGTAGCAAGAGTTGAGGCCCTAAAGTGCCTGTTATATACACTCGCTACACTACTTTTGATCTTGAGACACATCCTCATTTGATGAATTTCTTATATCATGGATTTAGCCAATAGTACTCCTCTCATTCTGTGGGTTGCTTCTCTGCAAATAAAATTCTTATTTAGTTAGTCTTTAACCTGATAATTATGTGATTTCTCTACTACATAAATAGGGAAGTCAAGCTTTATGTCCCCCAAATGTAAATCTGTTGTTTTATAAAAATCCAGGGAAATTTCATTGTTTTCATCAAATTTTTGTTCACAGATGTATAACTTCAGTTTTATGTGGCCTGAATATGCAATCTATTCAAACATACCAGTTTCCAAACTAATTTGAAGGCATATATTTCACATCTAAAATAACTTTAAAAAGTTACACTGGAACCACAGTTTTCGCTTTCCAACCCATTTACCAGCTCCTGTTTGAGCAGCGATTTTTAATCTTATTTGTTTATTGCTAAGGAGTATCTGAGCTAGTTCAATATAATATTCACCAGACTATATGACCTCTCTCTGTCTTTATATTGATTTTTTTCAACCCTTGGGCATGGTTTCTTCCTAGTTTTCACTGTTTTGTTTCTGCTTTTTATTAGTATTTTGAGAAATACAAATAATTTTGAAGAACATTGCATCACTTCATATGAATTTTCTAATGCATTATTACTTTCTACATTCCTAAAAGTTACTAACAAATACAATCTACTAACTTTTAAAATATTGTTTCTCCTAAAACCTCATCATCTGATACTGGCATAGAAATATCTACCTATCTCTATCTCTATCTCTATCTCTATAGATAGAGATAGAGATAGAGATAGAGATAGATAGAGAGATGGATAGATAGATAGATATCTGTTATTATATGCAAAGTTTTTACAGAGGTTTGGAGCATTCTTTAAAGTCTTTCCCCCAGCTTGCTTATGCACAAATAATATGAGAAAATGTTCTAGGCAAGAAGGACATGATTTCTAGATAAAAAACAAACAAGCATAACAATGCATGACTAACAAAGTGAAAGAGGCAGGGAAATAGGGGTGTTCATGGCAAGAAATAGCCGGAAAAAAAATACATGGAGAAATAAAATATATTTTTCAAAGATGTCTGTTGCAGTGTTATTTATGTTAACAACTGTAAATATTTTGGAAATAGTCCTAAATGTAAGAAAATATAGCATTTTGATTCAAATAGTATGCTAAATTTTAAAACATTTTAAATTTTATATGTTAAGATGAAAATAAACAAATATAGAATTCTTAGGGAGGAAATATAGGTCTTCCCAACTCTGTCATATATTTGTTTATTTTTTAATCAAAATAGCACATTGAGAAACTTTTAAGACATTAGTTTTACATCAACATGTATCACTTAAGTACCTTTATTGTATCAATTACTTTGTAATGTCCAGGGTAAGATATTAGCAGAAATTAAATTACAGTTTAAAATAAATTTTAATTTTGCTAGAAAAGTATAATTACTGTGGAAAAATTTTAAAAAACAACAACTTTGATTAAATTAAAAAGAACAAATTAAAGACAAGTTTAAATAGCTGATTATTAAAGCATCAATGAAAGTGAGAGTATATCAAGATGAAAAGACCAAAATAAATTTAAGAAAAAGTAGACGACGTATAACTTCTCAGCACAAATTGAAAAATATAAGTTATGCTTTTCTACTTTGAATTCATGTGTGTGGGTGTATTTTGTTTAAAGGAAATTAGTTTAGTCATATATCCAATGTAAATATATGTGGGCTGTATATACACCATTGTGAATAAATCCCTTTGTATATGTTCTTTTCATTCCATTTTACAAAACATAAGTGCCTTTTCAGGAGAGTTTTCAGAGAGGAAAAAATAGAAATAATTGTTGCTTTTTAAGCCTGGTCCTCGACCTTTGATAGCATTTCTGTTTGTATTCATTAATCAAAAAAAAAATTGTGTACTGATTTTCTACTAAGTGATGGGTGTTTTTCTAGTCATTGGGATACAGTGATGAAATAGATTTAGAAGAGTCTTTATTTTTACATTATTCTCAGGTATAACTCCAAATGAAATTTTCTCATAAATTGGTTAATTTGTTTTCTCCCAACTGAAATGGAACATTACGTTTGCTTTGATATTTGCTTGTGTAGGCAGAGCACCATTAATTATTAGAGTCAGATGAATGCATTTGACATTTTATTATGTTTTCATTTTTATTGTCTCCTACACACAGTTAAAGATAATTGTGTATCATCTGTAGAAAGCTTGAAACATAACAAGCGTTGCCTAAAATAAAAAAGAATCAAAAGCATGACAAATTCACAGCATAGTCATGAATATCAAAGCCTCTATTTGCTATGACAACCCAAGTGAAAATCTCCTCTGAATGGGCAGGAAGTGTCTGACTGTCATAACTTGTGATTAAGGTCTTGTAAGCAACATAAAAGATTATTAGAGATGTCAAAATCTGTGTTTCAGAAATAATGTTTTTATCAGGAAAAATGGCGTGATGTCACGGTTTGTATTTCCTCCAGCATCACAGCTGAGAAAAAAGCCTATAGGGAAGCAAATAGTTGCAATAATGAGCAGGTTGTGTTGGGGGTGAGCCTAGTTGCATGGAGAAGGCAACGATAATGCTAACATAGGCGGTCTGGCCTGGAAAAATCTGTCATTGGATTGATGGCAATATCTTTTAGCCAATGAGGCACTTATATCTTTTTCAATGCAGAATTTTCCTTTAATGGCTTTAATAAGGCAATTATTTCAATTAGTCTTTTATTTCAATGGGCTTTCTATGATATGCCCCTTAATGTATTTTTGCCTTCAATAACCTTGTAGGAAGTTCTTTTCACAAAGAACCATCAAAGGAGAGACCTCAGTCAAATGTGTTAATTCTTGTGTAAAGTTATATAAGCACATAAACCCACTCATCAGCACACAGGTAATACAAAAGCTTTGTGAGAAAAAAATAAAGTGTGGTTATGTGTATACCCAAAACAGTTTGTTCAGAGACACAATTAAAAATATTTTTTATTTGATTGCTGTCGGGAGATGATTCTCCACAGGTCTGTCACATTTCCACATGTGTTAAGAACAGAGGCACTCACCGTTATAGCTTTTATTCCAGGCAACCTTTTGATAATGTTTGTATAGTAATCAGACTGGAAAAATAAGACAGAAATTGTCTTCCTTTAGGGCAGAGGGAGAGTTGTTTTGCTGTCTAGAATAATAAAGATCTCCCATCTTGATGAGGGTCTAGGTAAGTTGTAGCCCATTATAAATGAGGGTGATTCCCTCAGCTTAGAGATCTTCAGCTGTAATACAAACCCACTTTGTACACAGTATCCTCCTGGGGAATCCACATTGCCCCATGGAGCCTTGAGGGGGAAGGAAAGCCAACGCAAACACTCTTTTATGCCATAAAATGAAGTCCTTTGTCTCTGACCCATGTTTTCTCTCAGCATCCATGAAACTGGCAGATTAACTTCATAGTTTGCAAGCAGGGCAAACCTCTGAGACCGTCCATTGTTCTTTACAAGTGATATTTTATGATTTGGCAAGATTCTCATGTATATTGGAAAGCAATGTAGAACGTCCTCCTGAAGAACAAATAAAGGGTAAAATAAGCCTTCATAAATTACAGCACTTTTCCCCCTCAGTTCATAATAACTCTTTATAGCAAGGATTGAAAACTTTTCTCTATACAGGGCAGATATTAAATATTTTAATCATTATAGGCCATATCGTATCTGTGGCAATCACTCAACTTTATCATTGTAGTGTGTAAACCGCTATACACAATGTATGAATGAAGATAAAAGAATGAACAGGTCTTCCAGGTCATTCATTTTTTTGTTGTATAATGGCATTCTCATGATTTTTTATATTTCTGTGGTATCATTTGTAAAGTTCCTTCTTTCATTTCTAATTTTATTTCAATCTTCCCTCTTTTTCTCTTGGTCTAGCTAAGGTGAGACAATTTTGCTATTTTTCCAAGCCCCTATCATGCAGCCCACACTACTGATATCGATGAATCGTCTTTTATCTCTAACCTCCCTTTTCCCATTTAACGTTCCCAACATCCACTATTGACTTCTAATACACAAATCATAGTGTTTAAATCTTGCACTACCTTCAGTGTGCTCAAAGGATGCCATTCACAGTGCTAAAACAGATACTTTATTTATTTTCGGCTCTTGTCACACCTCTGTTCCACAGCTAAATCATGCACTTTTAAATCATTTTGGAAAAAAGCTCATGCTGTTCTTTTTAAGTGGAATATTATTCCACATCCTCTTGTCTATTTGATGTCTTTCTGTTTAATGGCTCCTCCATTCTGTGGCTTTGCACATCATTTTACCTATTCTGGTCAAATGAATTCTACCTTATTTGTAATTCTATAACATTTTAAAGTCACCACGACAGCAGTGATGATGTTGTAGCATACTCATGCATTTGCATGTTTGTCTTCCCTAGTGGAAAGTAAGTCCCTTATGGGCCTTTCCTTCTCCTAATCCAAAGCACTGAGAGCAATGCCAGACACATAACAAGTATTCACTAAATGTTTGCTGAACTGAATGGAATTTTTTACCATATGTCTGCCACTACTAAAATACTTGATTCATTTCCTGTGTCCTCCAAAACTCTTTTTATCTATATTAAAGGTGCATTGTTTTTGTTCTGGTCCTAACACCAAACATATTCATCATATTAAACTATCTCCTAAAGCCTAAGGCCCATTCAAAACGAATTTCAAATGTTAGATGCATTGAACAAATATTTATTTAGCAGTGATTGTGTACGTAACATTCTGCTAGGCCTTTCAGTAAAATAATAAGCAGGTTGGTGAGGTCTCTGCAGTATGTATTTTTTCAAGAAGATACTACTTTGACATGTAGGAGAAAACAGTTATGATTTGTTACTAGCTGTGAAATCTTGGGAAATTTAATGATATTTGCTTTAAGCTTCTTGCTTATTAAAGCCAAGTTGATAATAGCACCTGTTTTCTTGGGTTTCAATGATGATTTGATGTGTTAACATATGTTAAGTGAATTAATTGAGCAAGTGCTGAATGAATATTAGCTGTTATGACTTATTTTTATATTGATACTGGTGATAATGAATAGCAAATAATTGGAAGACACAACAAAAGACACACACATTATAATAAAATAAGCAACATTTTCAGGGGGGAATTTTATGTTAACACATTTGTAGGGGAAGTTTTAATTTAAAGCACTTGGTTAGACGTCTTCCAGCTGCCTTTCTGGGCATCACAAGTCACCTCGGTTCAATTTTGGTTTTGTCCCATTGTCTAGCTCCTCTTCTGACGATGTACATAAGTAAGAATCAGGATCAAAGGATTTTGAATTGAATGAATCAAATGAATTGATCAAATGATCAATATCAAATGGGAAGTGGGTTCTTTTTGAGACTATTATGACTTGGACAAGATTCGGCCACTTCACTTTTTATTTTAATGTTTTGATTTATGTATTTATTTTTGAGAGAGAGACAGAGAGAGAGGGAAAAAAAGTGAATGGGAGAGGGGCACAGAGAGGGAAAGAGAATCCGAAGCAAGCTCCACCATGCTCATCACTGAGCCTGATGCAAGGCTCCGTGAAATCATGACCTGAACCGGCAGCTGAACCCACTGAGCCACCCAGGCGCTCTCGCCATTACACTTTTATAAGCAAAGTTTAGGGGTGCCTGGATGGCTCAGTTGGTTAAGCGTCTGACTTCAGCTCAGGTCATGATCTCACAGTTCCTGAGTTTGAGCCCCACAGGGGGCTCTGTGCTGACAACACAAAGCCTGGAGCCTGCTTCAGATTCTGTCTCCCACTCTCTCTGCCCCTCTCCCGCTTGCACTCTGTCTCTCTCTCAAAAATAATAAATAAACATTAAAAAAATTATAAGCAAAGTTTAATGCTTAGAAAGTATTGCAAAAGTTTGCATAGTGTGTGAAAGCACTTTGATAAGAAAGGAAGGAGTGCCAATGCATCACGAAACTTAATTTTCTTAGGAAAAAACTGGCTATTGAATTGAGGTCTCCAGTTCTTTAACCTCCTTGACGTAAGGAGAAGAAAACATTTGCTTTTATTTGATAAGAAAAAAAATCTCAGTGGGAGATCTAGGGAACTGGAGAAATTCCCAGAGAAATACGAAGCCTCAGATAATGTGAAGTATAGCTAAAACCTGTTTTATAATGCAAAAATTTAAAAGTACTCTGTTTTGTAATGTTCAGGTTGAAACTGAATCTATAAACCATTTCAAAAAACATTTATTCTTAGGCTCCATCCAATTCATTTAGTCCAATAAATATTTATTAAGCCTTACTATATCTAAGACACTATAAAGGGTCCTCTGCATACAGCCACATATTACATTGTCCTGTCCTTACAGTTTTCACAGTGTGAAAGGGAGACAGATAATGCGTCAGGTACACACAGATATGGTAATAAATGATGAGGCATCTAGGCAAACAAAAAGGAATCATGTTAACATTCCTGGAAGCGTTAGAATACAATCTAAATTTTAAAGAATGACCGGAAAACAGGCAAATGATAGCAGGTGTCCAAGTCAGGCATTCCTGGCTTCCAGGGTAACGTAAGCAAAGTCGTAGAACTGAGGAAGAGAATCGAACTATGTGAATTTTAGTCAAGGAGTCTGGTAGTGTTGAAACACATAGACGGCAGTGTTGTGATGGGCAAGTGGAAAAGGGCCAGACCCTTGTGTGGCCGACATGCTCTGCCATGGAGTGTGGCTTTTCACATGTAAATATGAAAGCAAGGGCACAACAGCATCAAACTTACAATTGATTCAGAATAATCATGCACCTTATATAGAAGGTGGTATGAAAGGGTCTAAGACAAGGGGCCAGAAAGCCCACAAAGTCATTGATGTAGGATACTGCCTGAGTCCTCATGATGGCAAAGTAGAATAAGGATGACTGAATGCAGGAGGTGACTGACAGGCAGGTTTCAAAGTTGACCGCCAAGTTTATAACTTGGGTGAATTGGAGAATGATGGTTCCAACTAGTAAGAGAAACTAATCAGTGGAAAATAGATTTTAATATTTGAGATGAGCACGTGGGTAGCCGTTTTCAAACTGTAAAAATCACAATTACAAAAATCACTCGTTTTTAGGAATTCATGTCAGAGAAACTTTGGGGACTTTTTAGTGTCCTCACTGTATCTCAGTGTTTAGACTTTGACATAAAAAGTGCGATGTTATCCCAAGGGAAATAATTCAATTCTTCTCATTAATAAACTACATTACAAAAAAAATGCTCAGGTATTCTTTTCTACATTTTAATTTCATCAACAGAAAATTTTGGAAACGTTGTTTTCAACCTTTAGGTACCCACATAGTATGCTTGCTTTTGCCTCTTGGCCACAAAGCCTAAAATATTTACTATTTGGACTTTTACAGAAAAAGTTGCTGACCTCTGTTGTAAGTTCTTATTCAAATTATATGAAGAAATCCATTAATCAGTGTGAAAAAGCCAAAAAACTCTATAGAAAATTGTTTGAAATACTTTATTAAGAACTTCATAAAATAAGGTATCCAAATGACCATGCAAACCTATAAGAATATGTTCATCCTATTTAATAATCAGGAAAATGCAAATTCAAGTTACAAATGATAACGCCACACAAATATCAAGATTGGCAAAAAAGTGAAAAAGCTTGTGAAAGTAAGTATCGGTCAGAGTTTGGAGGAAAATAATTCTTACGTCATTCATATACTCTCTTAGAATTCAGATGTGTACACAGAATTCAAAACCAGTTTTTCATTATGTGGCAGATTTGAAGAAGCACTTCCCCATCATAGCGTTTCCACTCTGACACAAATACTCTCGGGAAATTTTTGTACAACTACACTAGAAGACACATAATAAATGTTCGCAGTAGCACTGTTTGCAATGGAATAACTGACGACAATGAAATCAAATAAAATAGATCCTTGTATTTTCACAAAATGGAATGGTACCTCAATGCAAGCGAAAGACTAATTACATGCAGTAGCATGATGAATAGGACACGTGAACATAAAAGTACACACACAATGTTGGGAGCGAATGACATAGCACCCCATTTTTTTTAAAGTTCAACATCAGACCAAACCTAGATATATTAATTTAGGGTAAAAAGTATAAAGTAAAAGGTAAACGATTAATACTAAAGTGAGGAACGCTAACTGCACTCACAGTGGTGGCACATTGGGGAATCAGGGTTCAGCTAGAATGGACATTGTCCAGCTGATAAGCTCAGGATTATTCATTGAATTGCTCATATATGTTTATTTTCTATGTGTATTCATCGAAAAATAACTTACCCGATGCCTGCATTTATCCATTTGGATAAATAGATTTTCATTTCTTGTCTCCTACAGCAGGTGCTGCTGAGAGTTTATATTTTCATTGTAAAAATCCCCATCGTCTGGCTCAGTGTTTTCCTTTGAGCCTATGAGTTTCCCTTGAAAGGAATTATCTATATTTCTGCCTGGGGTGCTGGTGCAGATAGTTTAAAGCCATTGACTGACAGAGATCACAGTAATGTGGGACAGGAGTCTCCTTCAGTTTATTGATAACTTAGTAACTGCAAGAAAAAGGCAATCTTATCCATATCATAATCTCCAGAACCCTATAGACTCCGTTCCCTGGAGCCCTAATATCACCCTCATCAAGATGTAAGGGAGTGTAAGTGCTTGCCATGGTGACGTGGAAAACAAAAGCAAATAAAAACTAAATTCCCTTACTGCCTACAGCCCATTGACAAGTCCTTGAACCAGGCAGAGTGACCTTCCTCTAGGAGTTCAGTGGTGACCCTATGTCAGAGGCAAAAGGGAATCTTGGCTTTCCATTATCCTGACATCCTGCCCCCTGCCCCCCCCCCACCACCAGGATCCTGTGGGTCCCCTTGAACACATAAAAATTCCTTTGTGAATCTCCATTATCTTTAACCTCCAAGTGTATGTTGGCAACTGATACATCTGAAGGATCTTATGACTGAGGTTTTACTAAACAGTAATAAATGACATCTTCCTAACAAGAGCTAGCTCCTCAAGGTCCTGGAAACCTTGTTTCCAAAATTCCTCAGAGACTCAGGCTGTCTCTAATCCGCTCCCAACTTGAAGGTATATAATCACTCTTCACAACCCCAGTGTAGCCCTTTCTGTCCATAGTCCCGTCCTCATGCTTTCATAAAATCACCTTTTCTTTGCACCAAAGATGTCTTCATGGCCATGGGCTCCAAACCCTCACCATAAACCCAAAACCTCATCATTATCAGAGCCATAAATTAGAGATGTCTGTTGCTAATTCCTGAGATAGTTTAGGGATCTGAAGTGGACAGAGACTTCGTTCCTAAAATTTGTCTACAGACTTAGATTTTTTTCTTCCTCTCTCCTGCTAAGTCAGATATTGCACATGTGTCTACTTCCTGGATTCAAAATTTTCTTCACATTATTGACTTCTTCTGTCTTCTCTTTTATTTTTAAAATTCTGAAGTTTCTTGCTTTTTTAGTTTATTATTTTTCTGTCATTTTGCTGGGATTTACAGAAAAAAGAAAGATTATCATCCATTATTCACTTTGAATTGTTAAAATTCACTACGTCACTCATTTTTCAAAATTCAATCTATTTTAATAATGCTCCTTTGTTGACATGTTACAGTCTCTCTTTTAGACATGGTGGCTAATATTTTTCTTTAGACATCCTGATCTTTAGACACTTCAGGTAGTTTTCTGGATAAATCCAGTTTGTAATACATCACCTACTCTCGTTATTTTTATGACAAGTTCTATTGATCATATGTTAATCATTTCAATGTTTGGCTCTCTTCTCTGAATCTGTTAAGATTAAATGACTGAATGGGGATAGACACAAGAATATTTATGTCACTGAAGCAGTTAATGGATGCTTCTTATTTTCTACGTTAGTATTGGAGAAATGATGCTGCCATGGGGCTTTTTCTGCAGACTGATCTCTTATTTGTTTGTTTGTTTGTTGCTTTTTATTTATGCCATACTGTTCGGCCTTAGATGAAGAATATTGATAATTAGTATACAAATTAGATTTTTTCATTTCGTTTTAAACTCCAATAAATGATATAATCTTATATTTAGCCAAGGTAGGTTTGAAGGGGCTGTGTCCATTAGATTAAATTTTCTTAGGGAAGTATATAAACATTTCATCCCTCCTAATAAATCTAGATCTGGTCTCTTTTTTATACATTATTTCATAACTGGGGGGCTTAGTTCAGGTCTAAATATTTCGAGATGTACATTGGCTTTGATTCCAGAGAATGTATTGCTTTTTAGATGAATAATAAGTAAACAGGCCATCTCCATTCTGTGCTATATTATCTCTTTAATTGCTAGCTATTACCACAAATTACCACCATTGTTTTGATAAATACCTATAATTCCTTAAATTTACCCACGCTAAAATGATTATTTGCATAAGGAACAAATTATTCAAAATAGCTTTAGGGCAGGGCATTGATACAAAAATCTTCACTAATGATGTGATGGCAACTGAGAGCACAACTAAGTAAGGAAGGACAAAAACAAGAATTTTCAAGGAGATTATGTACGTAAAGTCATAGATAGATAGATAGATAGATAATTGCAACTTCTGAATAAGACCATGCAATGAATATTTTCCCCAAATGTATATCAATTGGGAAACAGAAAAATGTCCCTCTCTAAAACAAACTGCATTTAACAATGACCACAGTACATGGAAACTTTATTAGGTACACTATTTTATTTTATTTTATTTTATTTTATTTTAGGCACAGTTATATATAATGACTGTTTTCTTTATATTTTCTAGCAAAAAAGAAAGTCACTAGATACTATAACCCTAAACATAATTGTCAAAAAAATTAGGCTTTATTGCTTTGGTGGTGGGACTAAAGTATGAGAAAGTATGAAAAAGAGATTTAAACATAACAATGAGTCTGGCAACATTAGATTAACAAACAATACAATGTGCTGACAATACAATAGTATGACTTACCTCTAAGTTATTTGTTGCGAAGATGTTAAAAGACCAAAGTTTTAGCTTACCATCTATAAATACTCTATTTGTTGTTTAAATTAAAATATTTATTATTTATATTTCCTCTTAACAATATTGCAATTTAACAAATATTTCAAGAAATGAATTTAGCAATATGCTAAACACAATGAGAGGGTATATTACCTGGTTTCACTTACGCTGAATTTTAAAACAAATACGAATTTGCAGAAGAGGCACCAAAGAGCAGGCCAGCACCAGTAAAGAAATTCCATAGCATTTGTAACCAGAGGTGATGTCATTGCAATTAATGAGAATGGGAATGAAGTCAGCTTGTTTGCCACTAGTTTTCATTTGATTTGGACATACACGCTCGAGAGTGGAAATAGAAAACTAGAACTTTATAATTGACTTATTTCTGGAAGGTTCGTCATTTGTGCGAAAGCTCCTTATTGTTTGAAAGTGCTAAAAACTCAAAGCTGTATTTTTTTATGCATTTTCACATGAAATTGAGCCTGCTGGTCTCACTGATCATGGTAACAGTTACTCTAAGTGACAAGGTGGGTTGTCAGAATTAACACCACCTGAAATGCGGTCTAAAGCTTTAAATTCTTAGGCCATCATTGTTTTTTTCCATGGTTGCTATTCCATAGAGGTGTTGAGAGAAAAAAACTAGGAGTCTACTTCAACATGTATCATTAGGGCAATCACAAACAAACGTTTATGGAGAAGCTAATATTTGCAAGGCACTGGAGACTTCATTATAACAGGAGCAAAATATGTCAAAATTAATTACACATAATGTGATGAAAGTCATTAAACTTTTGTAAACAAAATAATGGGAACACAAAGCTAGCAAGCAAATCTCACCAGGGAGATAAAGTTTGTTAGTGGTCAGATTTCCCTGAATTGGGAAGAGCCTGGCTGGTGGAGGTCTGATCTGCAGGACACTGGAAACACTCAAGTTTAGGTAGTGTGGCTTTCAATGTCAGCTGTGTTTATCTATGCCCCAATTTGTTTGTAAACACTCATTGACAAGTGTTCAAAGGATAAAGGAAAATGCTACCGAAAATTACATTAGACACTAACAAAATAATTGTGTTTCTCATATTACCTTGTTTTTTTATTACAGAAAAATGGTTTTCATATTGCAGGGAAGATGGACATGTAATAGCTATAATGAAACACACTCTGTTAGTATACAAAATCCTCCCCCGCATTCTTAGAATTTGGGTCTGGCAGGCTCTATAGACAGCAGCCACTCCCTGCAAATATATATATTCCCCAAAATCCAATGGGCAGCAACTGTGGTTCTTAGAAGGCCAAATTCCTCAGAAGTAATGAGAATATTGCACATTTTCTTGGAATATTCGGAATTGTCTGGTGCTTTCTGGCAAATTTCCACAGCCTAGTTTAGTATTTGTTACCTACTCTTTCTGCCTCCCAAAGCTGCTTCTGACCATTATCATACCGGGGTAATTATGTCTTACAAATAAATGTATTATTTTCTCCTAAAAGTACTATATCTTTGTTTGCCTTAGAAGATGATACGCATGGCTTTTGATGAATTTATCATGATTTTAAAAATTTAAATAATGGTTTAATAGACTATTTAATAATAAAAGTGAAATAATCAAATAATGGAGCTCTCTACTGTCAACTTTTCAAAACATACATGCAGAAAAATAAACAAAAGTACAGACTTTGAATTTTTTTGTATAAATCTGAGTAACTAAATTTCAAATCAAGAAATGGAATATTACCATTATGTCAGATACACTGTTTCCCAGTGGAATCACAATCCTGACGTCTGTTTTGAGCAATATAAATATAAACATATATATATATACACACACACACACATATATATACATAGAGAGAGAGAGAGAGAGAGAGAGACAGAGAAAGAGAGAGAGAGAGAAAGAGAGAATTATAAAGTATATTCTCTTTTGTTTCTTCATTGTTTCCCTCAATATTTTTTAAATTCCAAATGTTAGCATGTTGTTTCAATTTATTTTTGCTGCTATAATAGTATTTCATTATAATAATATTACTTCTTAAATTTACCCTAGGGTGAAAGAATATTAGAAGAAAATTTATCACTTATTATAAATATTCATCTTGTGAAAAATCTCTTATATGCCTTTGTTGAATATTTGTCCGCACTTCTGTTGTGTTTCTTCCCAACTTTGTAAATTACTTTTCCCATGTAAGCCAATATATATTTGGAGTTTGTTGTGATTTTATGTGTAAAATAAAAACACATTCTTCAAACTGAGACATTGAGATAAAACAGTATGAAATCACCTTTCTTTCTGGATAAATTTAAATTTTAGAGAGACAAAGAAGTTCAAATGGAAGTAAATATACTGGCTTCCCCATGAAGTAAATTCAATGTACACATTCAAGAAAATCTGAAAAACTTTAAGATCCATTCCATAAATATTTCACCCTTTGTTTTTTTTTTTCTCAAAAGTGTTTGTTATGAATGTGTACAATACAATAATATAGTGAGCTTCTCTCAATATAATTACTTCATTACAGAGGTGATAGGAACAAAAGTTTAAGATGTAGCAAAAAAATGAGCAAAAAAAAAATGTACTTCCATAGTAATATCATCATCCACTATTGAACAGATCAAATAAATTCTTTAAGAAGATTTCCCTTGTGTACAAATGTTGACTTGGGAGCAAGGGAATTTTTTTTTAATTAAGGTCACAGTTAAAATTATCTGAATGTTATAAAAAAGTGTGTCTGCATTTCGCATAATACTGTGCTAATATCTTGGGTTTATTTTTGGTTTTGTTCCACTATTCTTGTAGTTGATGTGAAGGAGTGGTCTTAATAATTTATAACACTTAGTTTAACCCATAGTTGATTATTGTATTAGTCTCTTAGCAAAAAAGAAGAACTGATTTTCAAGTAAAATTATTTTTTTAGGTAGCAGACAATACTGTTTCAAGAGAAAAAAACAATTTTAGCCTTCAGCCGTGGTTTATTATTATACTTTAACATATAGACCTACTGAAAAATGTAAATTCTTAACTTAGAAATGGTAATCATTGTCAGCTTTTAGTGTGTTTTATCCAAAAAAAGTTTTGCAAAAACGAATACAATGGTCATGTGCAATTTTAAACTCAGAGTTGCTGGCAAAGGTCAAGTCTCCTCCTGTTTCATTATAAATGATAGTTTTTCCTTTTATTATGATGGCAAATTTAACTTCGTTAGGGGACAAATAAGTAAAATAAACATTGTTTGCATTTAGTCTAAGTAGGTCAAGCAAACATTATAGTCATGGTGCTGAAGAAAGTTATTGGCGTCCCTCCTAGGGATTAGAACAAAGCGTCTTGTGGAGACAATGTGTCACTTTGCCTCACTTTACTATTATTTTCTGCACATATATTTCCCTCAAGAACTTCTTATGTATCTGTAATCATGAGACACATGATGTTTATGAACATGGAATGCAGAGCTACTCTGCCTGGTACCAAAGGTTGATTCTATCACTTAACGTCCATGTGAATTTACACCTTTTACCTCTTTTTTTTTTTTTTTTTTTTTTTCATTATAAGAAGGTAACAGTAGAACAAAGTGATGGGTTCTCATGAGGTATAGAAAAAAAGTTATGTAATGCTATAAAGGTATTTAAAATAATTATTATTGTGATGAGGGGTGGTAGCAGTGATGGCTTTCCAAAGATTCAGATACGCCTGAGACTTTTGCTTCATACCGTCCCAACAGAGTCTTTATGTCAACAACATGAGAGTGTGATATTTGGGCAATTCATTGAGGCCTAACTGGGCTTCAAGCTTTGCTGATTTCTCTGCACCATTGAACCTTACTCTGTTCAGTCACAGTGGTCTCCCCTTGCCAGAATTTTGGAAGCCCCTCTACTTGTCTACTGTCATTGTTCCTTCACATTCTGTATGATACCAGAATGACTTATTCTCTAAAGACGTGGTACAGAGAAGGTAGGAACACCTGATATTTCACCTATATATTTTAGTCTTTTAGAATGTATCATCATCAGTAATTGCTTATTTATTCTTGGTCAGAGATGAAGTAGCAAATATTCTGAAATCGTAGAGGTGTTTCTCCATAAGAATTTCCACATTTGAAACAGCCAGCACCAACTTCCCTAGGAAATAATAGAAAAATAACTACAATTTCATTTGGGACAACAGAAATTTAATACATGCAACACCTGAGTAGTTTACTCAACACATGGCTTAGTTTGCCCAGAGAGTCTTAACATGAAGCTTTAAGGGAGATGATATTTTTTATTGTTTTTATTTGCCAAAAATTACATTCTAGCGCATTTTGCCAAGTGAAAGATAAATCTTGTTAATGTTAATATAAGTATTTTGAAATGCTGTCTAAATATTCCTTTTCAGCTCTGATTAATTCTTCAGTTTTTTAAAGTTCACATAAATATTCAAGTGTTATTAAATTGTATTTAAATGTCGATGAAACATAATGGAAATGATTCTGAGTTACCACAAGTTATGTTGTGCAGTGAAAAAATAAAGCTATTATTTTGATGATGACATATTAAAATGATTTCCATATATAAACTTTCATTAGAAAAATATACAGTGAGCCAAATAATTTCAGCAACACAATTTTGAATGTTATGATTAGAATATACTAAATTCAAAATCATTAAAAGAAACAACCTATAATAGAATCAGAGAAAAGCAAACATACACTTTTCAGGCATTATTTGGGCCAAGGAGTTGTATAGTATCATGATGGATTATTCTCCATCTAAATTTTGAAGATTTGCAGGGAAGAATATTGTCCAGTGGGCAATTCTACTTAAATAGGCAAGGCATTTTTTATAGCCATCATATAAACCATTTAGACTTGATGAAAGATAAATCCTTGAAGATAATAAGAAAGTGAGTGCACACACATTAATACTACTTCATACACACAAATACAACAAATAAATTTAATGAGCTCATTGGCTCATTAAACTTTCCTTTTTCGAGACAACAAGACCAACAAACCATTGTGGGTCCATTAGCAACACATACCACACAAAGTAAATAAAACAGATCCTTTACATTCACGTAGCCAAAGCATTATTGCTTATTTGCTCATATATGTTTCCTTAAGGTCCAATATATATGTTCCTTAATGGAAAGAAAAAAACCTAATTTGGGGAATTTTCATTATCATTCTATCTTAGGCACCTTACATAAATGGTTTACACATTTCTGGGTTAGTGCATTGGGAGTCCTCGAAATAAATGCATCGCCTAAATTCCAAGCTGAGAAAAGCATCAAAATTAATTTACGATATAAAATTGCAAAGGGAGCAATTGTGGTTCCAGAAGACAATTTAACTCCCCACTAGAATATATTGTTCATTATCACAAGACCACACTTTTCCGGAGCTCCTATTACTACTGATGATCACGTACAATAAAAGAGGCATTCTATTTAAAAATAACGATAATAAGCCAATTTTTTTTCTTTTGAAAAAAGAAACCTATTTCAGCAAAGTTGTCTCCTGGAAGAAAAAATAAGTTGAAAATAGAGCAAATACACAAAATTGTTTCTGAAGGAATAGGCCCAGTGAATGAAAATACTGTTATCTCTTTTCTCTTCTCTTTTATACCTTTACCAAAAGTAAGCTTGAAAAAAGAAATAGAAGCATTTTTCATGATTACCCTCTCACTCCTGATATTATCCCAGGTTCCCGACGATAAGACCAGGTGCTCTAAATTTGGCTCATTGCTTGGAAAGAGAGAGGAAAGGATCTTAAAGCATGTTATTAGTGGAGAGAATGATGCAATTTCTTCTCTAGTATATTCTTGAATTTAAATTTCATTTCTTAAAAAGCCCACAAATACCCTGTAGTGAAATATAGACGGTAATAAGAAGCACAAAATGAAGGAAAGCTGCACTTTGGGAAGAATACAGGCGTTGTACGAAGGAGCCCAGAGGATTTATGTGGGTGACCAACTGTTCACCTGCTGGCAGAGGGAATTCACTCGCCAATCAACCCTCGCAAGGCTGTGATTTTCCTCTTTCACCTCAGTAAGTCTTTTATGCCAGGCTATCAGATATTATTTTTAGAACCATACCAAATGTAATCAACACTTTTTTTCTAATTAATGTTCTTTGTGCACACCTCGATCTATATGCGCCAATAATCCATTGATGAGGAAATATTCCTTATTCTCTTTTCTCTCTCTCTCTCTCTCTCTCCCTTTCTTCCTTTCTTTCAGCAGCTCCTCCTTCATTCTGTCTTCCTTAATCTTTGCTTCTTCTTTTTTGTCGAGCTTTCTGGAACATAATTTTTCCCTATGCATACTGAATATTGACACGGAAACTCGGCCACTTATCTGTTGAGAGTAACAACCACAAAGGCTCACACATCACGAAACCTTGTATCCAGAATCTCTTCTTTCCACAGTACGGTGTTCTCATCTAGTCTGTGGGACAGAAACAGCATTTCCTTATTTCATTCCTTTGGGTTGTGTAGCTGCGACAGGAGGGAAACCTGTTTTGAGGCCAATGGCAGCTTTTTGGCATCAAACTGAATAATCTTAGACCATATTTCCTCTTTAGGGCAGTCTTTTACAGAAACAAGTCAAAGCAACTTCAGCATCGTCTTTTAGTGAAAAACAAACATATTCCACAAATATCTGCTACATACTAACTCATGAATTCAGTGGTAGAAAGCCAGGAATCTTTTTTCGTATGAGACATAATACCTTCCATAAAAGAAGAAATCAAAGTGTTAGAAAGAATTTCTGCCCTGCCAAGAATAACGGGTGAGGAGGAATACAAGGTTTTTTCCCAAGGAGGAAAAAAGCATTAAAAAGTACAAATAAACTATATTGACCCACAATCCATTTTACACCAAAAATCCTGAAGTTCGGAAAGTACAAGTCAATTGCTGTGGGCCAAAAACTAGAAAACTCTATACTCAGAATTGGAATTCAGATTTCTGTTCCTATATACTGTCAGCAATACCAAATTATGGCATTTGCTACATCCATCATCAAAATATTCCCAGTGTGAAAAAAAAAAAAAATTACACCAGACCAAGTTAAACAAGCGGCAAAGACCACTTTAGGTCATGACCGTGGGCAGAAATGCCAGAACTGAGTCTTGGCTCTACTCTGTGGAAATGAGTGGCGGTGAGTGTTTCAGATCAGAGTGATGGGGAGATGGAAAGCCATTTGTGTTAGATAACTAACTGGTTTTAAAACCTGCAGCAGGCATTGGTTGAGGTCAGGCTCCTACCTTCCCACAGAGACTGGGAAATATGGGGATTCTTTTTCCTGATGATTTAGTCAGAGAGAAAGACAACCCTGAGATGTAACACTAACGAGAGGCTTACATTGTTGTTGTTGTTGTTGTTGTTGTTTTAATCTCAGAGGAGCGCAGAGAAAATGTACAATTAGGAATTTTCTATAGTAAATTATCTAAGAGAAGGGAGATTGAAGGCCTAGAGTCAGGAAGGAGCCTGACTAAAGCTTAGTCAAGCTAAGAGGATACTTCCTGCCATTTTTGGCATTAGTTGGAAATAAAAATATGGCTCTATTAAAAACAGTCACTCAAATTTATTCACATACTTCACTCACCTGCACATTTCTGTATATCAAATTCCCCTCAATACAACCAACTTGCAAGTGTTTTTTGTTTGCTTTTGCAAAACAATTTCTATTTTCATCTTAGTACATTCAGACTGCTATAACAAAATACCACACACTCAGTAGCTCTCAAACAGAAATTTATTTCTCTCAGTCTGGAGGCTGGAAGTCCGAGTTCAGGGTGCCAGCGTGACCAGGTTCTTCTGAAGGCCCTCTTCGGGGTGGTAGACTACTAACTTCTCACTGGGTCCTCACGAGGTGGAAGGGGTGAGGGAGATCTCTGGGGTCTCACTTCTATGAGCACTCATTCCATTCATGAAGTCTACGTACTCTTGACCCAACCATTTCCCAAAGGCCCACCTCCAAAAGCCATCACAGTAGAATCTCAACATATAAACTGTGGGGGAGGGGATGGGCAGGACTGGCCAGGGGGAGGAGGACACCATAGCATCGCACTATAAACGCATAGGTTTCCTAAGTATCCTTTCATGTCCTTCTACTCCCAAATTATCCATCTTCCCCACATGGTGCTACCTATCTGCCCCACTGCAATCACTACTCTTCACAAGACTGACGATTTCTTTTCTGTGGTGCTGTCTCCCGGTGGCGTCCCATCATTGTGAACCCTGAAGCTTGCGAATATTCACCCGATGTCCCAACCAACCTTTAATCTGCTGGAATCACACCTCACTGCCAGCCCCATGTCACACGGCGTTGCCAACACCTTTATGGCTCGGCATGTCCTCTTGAAAAAAATATCCTAAAGCATCTGTAGGATTGAGAAATAGAAAAGTAAATCTAACACCAACAAGTTTTCAAGGTAAAGTCACAAAGGGGTGGGCTTCCAAAAACTAAAGTTGTTTGCGTTATGAAATTCACTGAGACCAACACTGAGTCTGAATTTTACATCTTGCCTTGTGATTATGTACTGCGTCATCATGAAGCGGTTACAAGGACTGCATTTAGTAGAATAATTTTAGTGCCTTTGATAATTATAATTGCTACCATATATTTCTCATTTACCCTGGGTTAAGCCCTACCGCAAGGGCCTTACGTGCATCATGTTAATGACAGTGTCTATAAGAAAGAAATACTCAGAGCATTTACGGGAAGTGAGATTCAACAGAGTGGAAAAAAAAAAAACCAACAAAGGTGGGCTAAGAGCTGAATCGCTGTTGTGTGGTTGTGGTCGTGGTGTTTCTCTCCATGACACAGCACTCACTTTCTCTTTTGTTGTTTTCCTATCTTCATGAAGACTTTGGAATCTTTACTCTGTTGCAGAAGAATTAAGAGCCACGGCATATGAATCAAAATGTATGCTGTTGATTTCATATACCTGTAAAGATATACCATGGTTGTTTGTGGGTTTTTTGTACTTGTAAATAAATGTTTTATTGTAGAATGGTTTTAGATTTACAAAAACTCCGCAAAAGCATTACAGAGTTGCACATACCCCTCTCTGATTTCCCTATTGTTAACCTTTTACATTACTATGGTACAGGGTTTTTTTGTTTGTTTTTGTTTTAGGTTTTGTTTGTTTTGTTTTTTGTTTTTTGGTTTTTTTACAATTGATGAACCAATGTTGGTACATTTGTATTAAGTAAAGGCCATATTTTATTCAGATTTTCCTGGTTTTTACTTAATGCTCTTTTTCTGTCCTGTGATCCCATTCAAGATCATACATTACAAATCATCATCATGTCTTCTTAGGATCCTCTTGGCTTTGGCAATTTTTCAGGCTTTCCTTGTTTCGATGATTTGGTCCACTTTCAGGAGCATTGGTCAGGTAATTTTTAGAATGTTCCTCTATTGGGATTCGTCTGACATTTGTCTCATGACTGCACTGGAGTTTGGGGTTTTGGTAGAAAGACCAGAGGGAAAGTGCCATTCTCATCGCATCCTACCAAGAAGACAGACTATCAACATGAGTCACCACTGTTCATATTGACCTTGATCACCTACATGAGGTGATGTTAGGTTTCTCTACAGGAAAGCTGCTCTTTCCCATTTGCCCCTTTCTGTACTGTGGTCTTTGTTTTGCTTTAACTTTTTTAATGTATATTTATTTTTGATACAGAGCGAGATAGAGCACGAGCTGAGGAGGGGAAGAGGGAGAGGGAGACACAGAATCTGAACCACACTCCAGGCTCTGAGCTGGCAGCCCAGAGCCTGATGCGGGGCTCAAACTCACAAACTGTGAGATCATGACCTGAGCTGAAGTCAGACACTTAACTGACTGAGCCACCCAGGCACCCCCATACTATGGTCTTTGAAAGGAAGTCACTATGTGCATTCCACAGTTAAAGAGTGGGGAACTATATCTACCTTCCTGAGAGTGGAGTATCTACATAAATTATTTGGAATTCTTAAGCAGGAGAATTTTGTCTATTCTCTCTCCTGCATTTACTTATTCAGTCAGTTATTTATAACAGTATAGGCACATAAATATTTATACTGTTGGTCATAATACTATTTTTTTTATTTTGCAATTTAAATTGTTTCAGATTTGGCCATTGGCACATCTTTCATTTGTCTCATATGTCCCTTTGACATATCTTCATCATTGTGGGTTTTGTTTTTAAGCATTTAAAAATATTTTTAATGTTTATTTATTTGAGAGAGAGGGAGAGAGAGAGAGAGAGAGAGCATGTGAGCACAAGCGGGGGAAGGGCAGAGAGAGAGAGGCACAGAATCCAATGAAGGCTCTGGGCTCTGAGCTGTCAGCACAGAGCCCGACACAGTGCTCGAACCCACAGGCTGCGAGATCATGACCTGAGCCGAAGTTGGGTGCTCAACGAACTGAGCCACCCAGACACCCCGTTAAGTATTGTATTATTTTCTGGCAATAAAGATGTCCCAGGCTCATCTGGTATACATCTTGTCCAATTTCTAGAATCAGTCAAGGCTCTAATACTTTTCAGGAGATATTAGATATTTTCATTGTTTCTGGGCTCTCTCAGTAGACAGAACAAGAAAATATATGCATGTATACACCATCGCATATATCAACATAAACCTGTATTTCTATAAGAAAATATTCATAGCCATATTAAGCTAAACATGAGATCAAACTCAAATCCATTCCATGTGGATTCTTCTAGCCTCCTCCCCTTACTTGTGTGTAACTCCCACTGCAATAATGAGAAACTTGGCTCCTACTATTAACTATCCAATCCAATGTCATATATGCATGAATAGCATTACCAATAAGAAATTGTTACCTGGTACTGTCTTAGGAAACACCTTTATAAACAAGAGTACGGTGTTAATGTACAGCTTTTTGTTCATTTGTTCATTTTGCCTTTAGTCTTTCTGACTCGGTTCATTTCAAACTCACTTAGGTTAGCAGGTCCCCCCCCACTTCCTCCAGTGAGATTGTTTCATATATTTACAATACAGTTAGATTACCCTATCACATTTTGCACTCTATCTCGAGATTCTCCTGACATCCTAAATGATTTTTTTCATTTGTCAATATTACATTTCATACCTGGTGATGAAAATTTCAGTGGATTTTGACAAATGCATACTGTCATATAGCCACAATTATAGTATCATACTGAATAGTTTCACTACCCTAAAAAATCCCTTTTGCTTTGCCTATTTATCTTCCCCTCCATCTCTGAAATTTTGATCTCTCTTTCTGTCTCTGTAGATTTGCCTTTTCCAAAATGTCATGTAATTAGAATCATACAGTATTCAGGCTTTTCAGACTGTATTCTTTTGTTTAGCAATGTGTACTTAAAATGCAAACTTAGTTTTTCAAGGCTTGATGGCTCATTTATTTTTATCACTGAATAACATTCCTTATGGATGTACCATAGCTCAATTCACCTATTGAAGGGTATTTTAGTTACCTCCAGCTTTGTTAAGAAGACTATATCCTTTCTTCATTAAATCTCTTTTGCTCCTTTGTTAAAGATCAGTTGACTATATTGGTATGGATCTATTTGTAGGCTCTCAATTCTGTTCTATTGATCTATATGTTTCTATTTTTGCCAACACGATATGGTTAGGAATGGGAGAAATTGGGTAGTGTGTGCCTTCCAACTTTGTTCTTTTTTCAGTAGTGTGTTAGCTATCCTCCATCTTTGCTTTTACACATTAACACAGAATCAGTATCTACAAAATAGCTTGCTGTGATTTTGAATGGATTCTACTGGATATATAGATCAAGATGGGAAGAGTTGATAATTTTACAATATTGTATCTTCCAATCCACGAACATAGACTATCTCTTTTTTTTTTTTTTTTTTTTAATTTTTTTTTTTCAACGTTTATTTATTTTTGGGACAGAGAGAGACAGAGCATGAACGGGGGAGGAGCAGAGAGAGAGGGAGACACAGAATCGGAAACAGGCTCCAGGCTCTGAGCCATCAGCCCAGAGCCTGATGCGGGGCTCGAACTCACGGACCGCGAGATCGTGACCTGGCTGAAGTCGGACGCTTAACCGACTGCGCCACCCAGGCGCCCCTAGACTATCTCTTCCACTTAGATTTTCTTTTAGATCATATAGATCCAACATATTCTTCAAATATGTAACATCTATATATTTCATTTTTGGTGTTGCTGTAAATGGTATTTTTAATTTCAGAGTCTAATTTTAAATTCAAATTCAAATTCAAATTTTTCATTGCTGGCAAAAAGACAAACAATTGACTTTGAATGTTAACCTTGTGTAAGGAGTTGAATCATGTTCCCTCCAAAATATTCCCAGTACCTCAGAATGTGATCTTATTTGGAAATAAGGTCTTTACAGAGATAATTAAGTTAAAATGAGATTAGGTGTGCCTTAATCCTACATGACTGATGTCCTTATAAAAGGGAGGAATTTGGTTTTACAGTCACAAATAGAAGGAATACCATGATAACATACACTGAAGAGGCCATGTGACTGCCATGTGACTGTTCCGATGCCTGTATGAGCCAAGGAAGTCTGGGCATAGCTTGCAAGCTTCAGAAGCTAGAAGAGGCAAGGTATTCTCTTCTAGAATTTTCAGAAGAACATGGCTCTACTGGCACATTGAATTCAGAATTTTAGCTTCCAGAATTATGGAACAATAAGTGTCTGTTGTTTTAAGTCATCTGGTGTTTGATATTTTGTTATGGCAGCTATTATATCTTGCATCTTGTAATCATACTATGCATGCTCATTTAATCTAGATTTTTCTTCGTGATGTTGTACATAAACAATCATGTCATCTACAAACAAAGACAATTGTATTTATTCCTTCCAAGACTGTACACATTTTCTTTTCATTTGCAACTCCAAAGACTTCCTGTAAGATATTCACTAGCTGTAGAAAGATAGAGTATTCTTATTTTATTCCTAATCATAATTTCAGCTGTGACTTTTAATGTGGATTTTATTTTTTCAAGTTGAGTATACTTCTGTCTGTTCCTAGTTTGCTGAGAGTTTTCATTATGAATGGGTGTTACATTCAGATAGGTGTTGAATGGGCTTTTATTGTGATAATTTGTCTGATCACATAGTTTGTCTTATTTGATTTATTGATGTGGTAGATGGCATTAACTGATTTATCTGAGTTAAACCAGTTTTTAGCACCTAGAATAAATTCCACTTGACCATGGTTTACAACTTTTTCATACATCGTTGAAATTTATTTGCTAATATTTGGTTGAGAATTTTTGCAACTATGTTTATGAAAGATAACAAATCTGTAGTTTTTCTTTTCTGTAAAATTTTTATCCAACTGTGTTTTTAGGGTGATGCTTGCTTCATTGAATGAGTTAGTGAGTATGATCTCAGCTTCTATTCTAGAAGAGATTGTGGAGAATCAGTATCATTCCTTCATTAAATATTTAGTAGAATTCATTAGTAAATTCATGTAGGCTTGGGACTCTCTTGGAAGGCTCCTACTTATTAATTAATTTTTAAATAAATATAGGACTATTCAGTTTATGTATGTCTCTGTATGTGAATTTTGGTATTTTGTATCTTTGGATAATCCAGGATAAACTTCCCATCTCAAGATAGTCACTTTTACCACATCTACAAAATATCTTTTCCCATGTAAGATAACATATTCACAGGTTTCAGGCACTAGATCTTAGACCCCAGTAGGGGAGTCATTTTTCTGCCTAGTAGACGCTCTCCTCTTGTCTCCAAAAACTTATGCCGGTTCCACATGCAAAATGTATATTCCATCCCAATATCCCCAAAGTCTTCACCCATTAAACTTGTCAACAAACTTGTGAACTGGAAAAAAAAAAAAAAAAAAATATATATATATATATATATATATATATATATATATATATTGCTGTTGTTAGATAGAGCAATCTCTAAATGTCAATTATATTAAGTTGATTGATACTGTTTTTCGGGTCAGCTTTATCCTCACTGATTTTCTGCCTATTTGATTTACAAATAGCTAACAGTGGGTGTTGAAGTCTTGAACTATAACATGGCATTTGTCAATTTCTCCTTTCAGTTCTAGATTTTCCCCATTTATTTTGATGTTCGTTAATTTTTTTATTATTTTGATATTCATTACATTAGGTTTACACACATTTCGGATTGTTATGCCTTCTTAGGACTGACACCTTCGGGGTGCCTGGGTGATTCAATCGGTGAAGTGTCCAACTCTCGGTTTTGGGTCAGGTCATGATCTCAGGTTTCATGAGTTCGAGCCCCACATTGGGCTCTGGGCTGACAGTGCAGAGCCTGTTTGGGATTCTCTTTCTCCCTCTCTGCCCCTTTCACGCTCACTCTGTCTCTGTCTCTCTCTAAATAAATAAAAAAATTTTAGAAGACTGACACCTTCATTCCAAAGTGGCCCTCCTTCTTCCCTGTCAATCCTCCTAGTTTTGAAGTCTGCTTTGTCTGAAATTAGTATTAACATTCAAACTTTCATTTCATTGGTATTAACGTGGCCTACCTCTCTCCATTCCTTCACTTTGAGCCTGTGTCTTCATACTTAAAATGTATTTCGTAGACAACAAATAATTGGGTCTTGTCTTTTTTCCCACTCTGACACTCTCAGTCTTACTGTGAATGTGCACTTAGGTTATGCACATGTAAGTGGTTATTGATATAGTTAGATAAATATCATATTTGAAACTGCTTTTTATTTCTTGAATTTGGTTTGTCTGTTTTTTTCCCTTTTCTTATATCCTCTGGTTTCTATTGAGCATTATATAATTTCATTCTGCTTCTTCTCTTAGGGTATCAGTTATACTTCTTTTAAAAAACTAGTGGTTGCCTTCGCGTTTACAATATACTTTTTAAACTAATCTAAATCCAGTATCACGTAACAATATTCTGCTTCACATGGAACGCAGGTCGCTTAGAGTTGAGGATTGCTAATTCCTGCCTCTTGTTCCTTGGGATATTACTGTCATTCATTTCATGCCTCCATGTGCTACAATCAACCAATACATTGTTGCTATTATTATTTTAATAGCTATTTGTCAAAAGATCTGAGCTTCCTGGTGTTAAGCTGGTCAATTAAGACAATAAGCCACACTGAAATAAGTTGTTGTTGTTGTTGTTGTTGTTATTGTTTGTAGTGTATTTATTTTTTGAGACAGAGAGAGCTGGGGAGGGGCAAAGAGAGAGAGAGGGAAAGAGAGAGAGAATCCCAAGCAGTGTCTGCACTATCAGCTCAGAGCCAGATGCAGAGCTCCTATTCACAAAAGGGGAGATCATGACCTGAGCCGAAATCAAGAATAGGACCCCTAACTGACTGAACCTCCCAGGTGTACCTGAAAACAAGTGAATTCTTTATTCACTCACTGCAATGGTATAAAAAAGAGGAAAAGTAGGAGAAGGACCTGGATCCTGCAATCCTCCCTTCTGTTTCCCCCACAGAATGGCGACAAGGGGGTGGGGGGGACCAGATGTATCAACACAGTTGGGGGAGCAGGGGATCATTATACTGCCAAGAGACCTCCAAGAAGAAGGCTTCTACAACCTATAGACCTAGACCCAGGGAAGAGATGGGAGGAGGAATTAGGAGAGGAAAGTAATGGGCGTTGAGTCAGAATGGAGAACAACATCTTCAAGACCCCAGACAAGAAAGTCTCAGCAGAGATGCCTGGGAAAGGCTTCAGGGAGAGTGATCCCAAAGAGAGGCCTCTGCTTGGGGACATGTGGACTGGAAATGCAGACACGCATGAGCACCTGGAGGGCCAGGGCCGGCTGATTCTCTGACCTCCTTCCAGGGCCCGCTGCGCTGGCTGTGCCCCAGTTATACTGGGGAGGCAGATCCCCCCTAAGGCCTGCCAGGGAAAGCCTTGTAACTGCCCATGGCCAGGCCTGCCACATGACTCATGAGATTCTTGGTGGCACAGAGCCAGACTCATCATCTTTGTAGACAAATTAAAAATAAGACAAATCAAACATTTTATTTTGTTTCCATTTATTTCTTCTCCAGAGCACTTCCCTTTGGTGCATAGACTGGAATTCTAACTTACATTTCCTTCTGCAGGAACAAGCTCATGTTTTTCAACCTATTTAGTAAAGTATCTCAAACCCCAAAAAAATGTGCACAAACTTAAATGTACACCTCACTGAAATATGAAATGAACACAACCTAGGTCATAAATAGAATCTAACCAGCAGCCCATATATTTGCTTCAAAACATATTTTTTTTCAGATCACACACTGCATATGTATTAGGGAAATAAAACAACTATTTTTAAGGGTAATAAAACAAGCAACATGTTGGCAATGAGGCATAAGATAGATACAAATACAGATACAGATAAAGGTACAGGTAACACAGATATCTAGAGATAATGTGTATGTATATAGAAATATGTATGTGTAAATATATATGTGTGTGTATACAAATACATTCCTCTGTAATGGGAAAGAGGTTTTTCATTGTTTCCACCATGTTCCAAAATCTTAATAGATATATCGAAATGTTATTATATGTGAGCAGATACACTTTCCGTGATGAGAAAATGCAGAATCTGTTGTTTCTGACTAAAGCCATCTACATTTTTCAGCATCTAAATCGTGGAGTAAATTAAATATACTTTTTACTTAAGAATGTATTGAGAATACATGGTCAAAATAAGTACTTTGGTTAAAACATATGGAAGACATTGTGTTAGCTAATGGGTACAGAGCAGGGATTAAAATGCACATAGAGTCTGTGTGATTGAAAATGAAGGCAAGTCTGACTGTTACTCGATGTAACCAGATCTGCCGATGTGACATTCATACTGGCCAAAGGATGGAATTGCAATTGTGAGACCATGACAAAATACACAAATAAAATTTTTAAAATAAATAAAATAAAATATTTAACTAATTTCTAATGTTTATTTATTTTGGAGACAGAGACAGAGCATGAGCAGGGGAGGGGGAGAGAGAGAGGGAACCACAGAATCCGAAGCAAACTATAGGCTCTGAGCTGTCAGCACAGAGCCCGACGTGGGTCTCGAACTCACAGACAGCAAGATTATGACCTGATCTGAAGTCAGATGCTTACCGGACTGAACCATCCAGGTGCCCCATAAATAAAATAAATTAAAAACAACATATTATTTAAAAAGTGGCAGATGGTTTAGAAGAAAGTTATTGTATGGTGAGAGTCACAGATATTTCTCTTTATCTCTTTCATAATGCAAATATTAATAAATTTACTTCCTTTCTTCTCAAACTTGTTTTAAGTTTATTTATTTTGAGAGAGAGAGAGAGAAAGAGAACAAGTGGGGAGGGACAGAGCAGGCTCTGTGCTGACAGCAGAGAACCTGATGAAGGGCTTGAACTCCCAAACTGTGAGATCATGACCCGAGCTGAAGTCAGACACTCAACTAACTGAGCCAACCGGGAACCTCCTTTTTAAACTTTTTAATATATTGTCTCAACACCTATAGTGTTGGAATTCATCTGGTATTTGTCAGGGTTAGTCATTCTGTTTTGTTCCCTTACAAATCTGCCTTTGATGTTCTCCTTGACCATTTGGGCTCTTACATGAGTTTCATAATAGGCTTGTCAATTTCTGTATAAAGCTCTATAGGACATTTTCACTAGATATCACTGAACTGATAAATCAATTTGGAAGGAATTCACAATTTTTTATATTGAGTTTTCCTATTTAAATACACAGAGCATCTCTTCACTAATTTAGATATTTACGTTTTTTCAGTGTATTCATTGGAAGGTCAGACAAGTTTGTGTCCTATTCAAATATAAGATACATTTGGTCTTCAGTTCACCTCAGATAAATACTAAATGCAATATTCTTGATGGCAGGGCAGGCAACATAGATGGCAGGGTAAAAGCTACCACAATCAGACAATTGAGAATGCACAGCAAAAATAAATAAACAAATAAAAGAAGAAAGTAAATAAATAAATAAGTGAAAAGGAAATTTCTGGCATCCTTTCATTTTACATTTTCTCCATTGCAATATTATAAATGTTGCAAGGCATTAGAAACATAACTGTAGGTTCTTACTTTCTTAGTAACATACAACCTTCTTTTAAGAATGACAATATTTTTTTATAGAGCATATTTACTTTTTTCACACTTAGCCCAGCACTAAATAAAACCCAGGAGAATATATACCATCATGGAAGAAAATAATAAAATGAGTGTTACAGATCTTACATTGTGCTTTAAAATTAAAAAAAAAATCAGGTTCACAATTCTGGATATTCTAAAGAGAGACTCCAATGGCTTAAAAGAAAAAGATTCAAAACTTGAGTTTCTAGAACCAAAGGCATATCTGGAGGGATAAATAGGGAAAAGTTTTTAGTCTGCCATCTACAAATCTATACTAAAGAGTAAGAAATCTAAGACCAGTAAGTATGTAGTTTACATTCCTAAAGACTGGTTAGCTTCTGGAAGTCAAATATATTTGTTTGTCCTGGTTTTCTTTTCTTTTTTTTTTTGTTTCAAGTTTTTATTTAAATTCCAGTTAGTTAACATACAGTGTAATATTAGTTTCAGATGTAGAACTGAGAGACTCATCACTTGCATACAACACCCATCACCCACCCATTCAGCCCATTTCCTGCCCACCTCTCCCCGCCAGCAACCCTCAGTTTGTTCTCCATAGTTAAATATCTGCTTTATGGTTTTCTCTCTTTTTCATCCCCCTATGTCCTTGCTTTCTTTCATACACACAAAAAAGTATCTTCAAACTTGAAGCACTTGCATTTTACATTCAAACAACACAAATGGAGGGATTAATGGTGTGACCTAACAGATTTCGAGGGATGGAAATCTATAATACCCATTTTTTTGTTTTTCAGCTATAACCAATACAATGTATGAAATTTAAGCTCTTGTGATAGTGTGCTTTATTTATGGTTTCATGCTCCACCATTTACACTTACTCTAATCAATTTATTACAGCTTCCTTACGTATTTCCCCATATGAAAAAAAAAGAAAGAAAAAGTATAACTCCTTCACATATTCTCATTCCTTCTTAATGCTGATGCTATTGTAAAGGTCTTAAATGTAAAGAATCCTGGGGCACCTAGGTGGCTCAGTCGGTTAAGCATCCGACTTCATCTCAGGTCATGATCTCACGGTGGGGGAGTTCAAGCCCTGTGTCCGGCTCTGTGCTGACAGCTCAGAGCCTGGAGCCTGCTTCAGATTCTGTGTCTCGCTCTCTCTCTCTCTGCCCCTCCTCCGTTTGCACTCTGCCTCTCTCTCTGTCTCAAAAATAGGTAAACATTAAAAAAAAATAATAAATGTAAAGAATCCTAAGAATATCTTAATTATCTGTTCATTTCTGCAGTTCAGCTTATATAAGTTATTTAAGGTATAAGAGGTAACTTATGCCTGCAAAAATGTATCTATTTAAAAGATAAACATTTCCTTAAATACGGGGAACCCATAACTATACTAGGAAACTCCCCCCTTGGTGTTAGAGCTCCAACTTTTAAAAGGACACAGACTTCCTCACATTTTACTCACATTCATATGATTTTCTGATTCTACGCCTTCTCCCGACTGAGTAACTGGTGTTGCTGGATCATTTAACCCTTAAACGTTTTTCTTTTGCAAAAACTGTTAAATGTGTGTATGCAGCTTATTCATGCACCGGAATACAGATGCAGAACTATGCATGCATTATCCATAAAAATTCTCTCAAGGTACACAACCTCATATATATATATGAGAAAAGCGTATTTAAGCTTTGTGAAATTTAATTTGAAAATAGTAAACATATGGAGTAAAGGTTTGGCTTAAAAAATCATTAGGTGTTTATAGTCATTTGTGATGCTCTAGGAGCATGTCGGAAAGTACATTTACTGCTTTTACTTCTGTCATGCTGGAAATAGACTGAAAAAGGAATCAAATTTCTTAGTGAGGCCAATCATACATATTTTTTATTATAGGTTTGCATAACTTAAGGTTCATGCTTTATGTTTGGTTGTACTTGGTGCCTACTTTCTTGAGAACATATAATCATATAATAGAAATACCATCATAACATCAGAAGGAAAACACACACTTATCTCAGCTGACTATTATGAGCCATCTGTTTCTGTTAAGCCATAAAAAGAAAATAAGCTTATCTGTCAAGTCACATGCTTAAGAGATTCAATATTGATATTTTATATTATTCTCGGCATTATGTTAAAAAGATAAACAGTACTGCCACTTTGTCTTCAAATGGTCGAATCTGTGCTCATCCTTATTCTACAAGTGATGTCCCATGCCGAAGAGACACAATAAGGAACTGAGATACATATGTCACTGCCTATGCCACAGGATAGCTGTCCCATTCATTCTAGCTATGCAACATACATTTAAAGAAACCAATTGTGTGTATGTAATACGAGCAGGTTTGACCTACATTTTTCTTTTCCAAGGGTGAGCTTTGTAGTGACAGAGATGACTGCAGTGAATTGACTAGAACGATATATAATGCGAGACGCTATGACATCTCTTAAGATGACCAAGAACGATGTTTAACTGCAATCTTCCACGGTTTTGTAGACTGACAAGGAGAAGAAAAAATTGCCGTTTAAGGAGACCTGTTGGCTTTTATAGCTCAGAATTGATTTCAGTCACAGTGGTTTGCTTCATCTTTATATCCTAAAGAGGGCTAGCTCTGTAGGACAAATAGAAAGAAACAGGAAACTTCACAGCTTCCCATATCTGAGATAACACCGTGATGCCAACAGGAGATCATAAGTGAACAAAGCACACTCGTCGTTATACAGAATATGGAATCTGTGAAGCCTTCACATGTAAAATCTATTTTATCCATTTAAAAATTTTTACGCATTCTTTGTACACTAGTTGAGAAAGTCCATGTGCTACTGATGAGTATTGTATCAGCAAATAAAGAGCCATTTAATCATCCAAATATATCAAGAACATTTTTCTCTCTCAAGACGTAAGTTACATGCTGAATCAATAATTTAAACAAAAGTCCACATTTTAAAGATCTTATACGTAGATGAAAAATGAACAGGTCAGTGATCACTGTCATCGATATTTGTCCCGTCTCCCAAGTAATAAAAAATGATAGAGGGCCACCCACACATGTCAGGATGTCGACCGACACTTCTCGGAAGAAGAACAGCAAAGACTGAGCAACCAGCAGCCAGGTGGCCAACACTGCCAAGGGCTTCATCTGTCTGACATCTTCCTTCCACTGGCTACCAGTCATGGGCTAGGCGTTGTGCCAGGCACTTTACCATTATATATTATCTTTAAATACATTTAAACGTTGCATCAAATCCACAGTGCGAAGAAGCTGCAGGTCTAGCTAGAGCCCACACCCCTGTTTGAACAATCTAAAAGGCTATTCCTTACCTAAAACATCACTCTGCTTCTTTTAATGTTAATTATTCCAACCTCACACGAACCATATATCACAAAGACCGAAGGTGGCTTTATTTTTATTTGAGCAATTTTGTTTAATTCCCTCCTCCAAGCTCCAAATCTACAAAGCTTATTACAGAGCCCCTTTCGAATCCAGAATAATTTCTGCTGCAATTTTGAATGTTCAATTTGACCAATTCGGTGGTGGTTATCTCCACCCTCTTAGCTGGCCCACATTCACTGATATATAAAACATCGGTTTAAAGTGACTTCAATAAGTCAGGACAGATAATAAACTCATCTTATGAATGAAAAATAAGTCTGGCATTATTCTCCTCTTTCCTAACGTCAGACTTGTATGCAAGTTGTCCACATTAAGTCATGCTTTTCCCTAACACGTGAGTGTAATGACATGCCTAGTGACTGAATCAGCAGCAGACCACAGCAGCACTCAGTGGAAAGTCATACAATGACCTTTCTCTGTGGCACGATGTCCTGTCTTGGGATGCATCTTGTACACGTCTTTCCAATATTCATGTTTCGTTTGGGTTCCCATATCAGCCTCAATCCTTCCTTTAGCCCCATTCCTTCGAGGTACTTTCAAACTACCTTTAATATATATTAATAATATACCATAATAATAATATGTAGTATATTATATTTAAGTACCACACATACAAAATTGCAGAATTTGGCCTGCTGAAGTTTTGTAACTTGAACATAGCTGTGTACCTAGAATCCAGGTGGATGAAATAGAATATTGCCAGTACTAGAGAAATTTCTAGTCACTGCCCTCTTCCAAGGTTACTCATGTTCGTAACTTCTGACTACAAAGTATAGTTGTACTATTTATGAATTCCATAAAAAAGTGATCACATGGCATTTTACTTTTGTGTCTGGCTTCTTTCTTTCAACATTATGATTCTGAGTTTCATTTATATTGTTCCATGAATCAGCATTTCGTTCAGGCACAGGCTGTACCGTATTTCTTCGTGCTAAAGTATTCTCATTTATTCCCCATTCTATTGTTAATGGGTCTTCATGTACACGTTATTGGTGACTATCTACAGCACTTTTCCTGAGTTAGCACTCAGCAGCTAAACTTCTAGTCATGGGACATGGATTTGTTAAACTTTGGTAGATACTGCCAGATAATTTTCCAAAATCATACTCTACCAGCCATGTGTATAAAATCTAATTGCTCAAGATTCTTGTTAATACTTTGTACTTTATGTCTTTTCTTTTTAGTTAAAATCATGTCATTATAATGTACATTTCTCTAATGACTAATGAAGGTGAGCGACTTTAGATTTATTTATTGGCTATTTCTCTTACCTTCTTTTAGGAGGTAACTTTCCAAATCTTTTGCCTGTTTTCTGAGTTGTCTATCAAATAGAGAGCAGAAGATTTTACAGATTATGGATATGAATATTTAGCCATATACATGTATTAAAATTCCTTTACCTACAATGTGACTTGCCTTTTAATTCTTTTAATAATATCTTTGGAAGTCGTTCTATAGTGGACTGATCTCAAAGGAGCCTAAGTCTTGAATGGTCCATTACAATGTCATTTTTTTCATAAGCCTAGTTATTTTTTACGTGTACTTTTGCAGAATGAGAGACTATCAATAATGTATGTATCACAAGATCCATGGATTGTCAGGAAAAGTCGGTCACTGGTAGTGTGTCAACAGCAAATTTGTTCCTAGATTACATTTATGATACCATGATGGATGCTGGTTGGCATTTTTCCTTTCCATCAGGGCAATAATTTGTGTCTGTGTATGTGTTATTATACAAACATTAAAATGGTAGACACAAAGGTATTTCACAACATGTTGATAAATAATTTACAGTCCTGTGTATTGATTGCCAAAAATAATGATATAGTCATCTCTTTACATTTCATTATAACAACTTCCTAAGATATTTGTTTCCATGACTCTAGAATAAAAATATTGTTTGTCATGGACTTCTGATAAAAATATAATAAACTGAAGGTCAAATTAGCATACAGAAAACCCAAGAAGGTGCACACGAAGAATTATTAAATAAACACTGAGTCATATTTTTGCAATACGTAGTTTATTAAGAAATAGAACAAAATAATAAAAACAGACCCATATGTGGAAATTAGAGGGAGACTGATTTTCATTCAATACAAAGATGACAAGACAGCTTGAAAAAAAGCTGTCCTAGATGGGATGGACAGTGACAAGGGCAGCTGGGAGGGTCAGTGAATAACTATATAGAATAAGCTGATGAATTCATTAGCCATGATGTGATAGATATATACCGGGTATTCAACAATGTTCATTCTAATATCAGTGCATTTTAAGTTTTTTTCCAGCGTTGAGATTGTGTAACTCAGTGGCTATAAAAAAAGATCCCTCATTTTGGTAGATCAACATTTTCAGAATAATTATGTGTCAAGTAATTTTCTAAAAAGCACATCTTATCTAATCACAGATTTGCTGATCATTACTGTAAGTGTTTAGAGCTGTACCTCCTAAACTAGTAATTTATTTTCTTTTCAATGTATGTGTTCAAGTAGGGTTCCTATAGCATCATCTGAATTCCAAGTCAGAGAACATTCAAGGAATTCAGAGAGTATTCCATACTTGGGAATTTTCTTGAGCCTGTGTCCACCTCTCCCAGAGTTGTGCTTCTTTTTCTGACACGTTACTTGTCTAGTTTATAAACAGCGTGACTTCAAATCTATTTATACCAAATGTCCTAGAATTAAGTACTGTTGAAAGTTGTTCTTTAAAGAGTGCTAGCAATATTATACCTTGAAATTAGAAATGTAATAAGACATTGAATGTAAAATTTGAAAGAATGTAGATCTATTTATCATAATTAAAGTTTAGTAGCCATTTTTCTTCTTTTTTTTTAATGTTTATTTATTTTTGAGAGAGAGAGAGAGAGAGAGAGAGTGCGAGCGGGGGAGGGGCAGAGAGAGAGGGAGACACAGAATCCGAAGCGGGCTCCAGGCTCTGAGCGGTCAACACAGAGCCCCATGTGAGGCTCGAACCCACGAACCATGAGATCACGACCTGAGCTGAAGGCCGACACTTAACCGACTGAGCCACCCAGGTGCCGTTAGATATCCATTTTTTCTTAAAAGATGTTATATCTGCTTTGTATCTATAGTTTGTATTTATGCTATAGAAGATTCCATTGTTTAGTCACACACATGTGTGCACACACACACACGATTTTGGAAGTATTTTGGCATATATAATAGCACACATAAGGCTAGCAAAATGAGTGTGAAGACGTTAATTAAGATATATTATCATTTTGGAAGGCATAATATAAGTGTATTTTTCAGAAATACACAACATAATGTATAAACACAAACATGCATGTGTATATGACATTACATGTATCAGAAAGCAATTTTCCACGGATTTCTTGCCCACTTTCACAGCACTGCCATGACACATGGCATTGCAGATACGATTCTGATATCGTGTGCTAAAGAGATCGTACATATTAGTAAACTTGCAAGGAACACGTGAGATAAAACTTTTTAAGAGTATAGAGAAGTCTACTATATTTTATATATTTTTAAAGAACGTAAGGATTTATTACAAGGCTCCTATGAGCTATAAATAGTAAATCCAAGAGTTAGAAAATCAGAAAACACCAGCTTCATGAAAAGAACACATTCTAAAGCCGAAATGCTTTCCTGGACACCTGTGGGAATATATCTTATTTTCTTCTGTCTTGGTGGCTTTTTGGTCTTACCTAAACTACAGCATGCCTAAACTCCTGTAAGCTATTATTCCTCTTTTATCGCTGTTAGATTACAAGACTTTCAAGATGGGAAACAAAACATTGTTTTGAAAGTCTATACAGGGCGTGAAAGAATCTCTTATGCATAACAGTTGCTCAGTAAATATTAATTGAATTACATTTTACTGTGCTTTTAATGCATCTAACGATATACAAAGTAGTTTTTTAAATTTTTTCTTTGCATTTTTAGATTGGTAAAACACATTAGGTAGACTAAAAACATCTTTAATAAAGTAATTTTTAATATGCTTCTCTAACCCCAGAGAATCTTTTAATAAAGAGATGAAATGTTGAGTTTTATGCCATGCACTCAAGGGGGCGATGTGTGACCCTGGTGACTAAGTTAGAGCAGCTTTTATTGCCGTACATTGGGCACTGGCTGCTAATTACATCAGTTAGAACATTTTCTTAGCATTATCCATTCATGAGGAAGTCAAATACATAGGGGACAGAATTTAAAATAACCTTTAAAACAAAAAAGAAAAGAGAATTAAATATTTAAGTGGGAACATATAGTAGAAGTTAAGAATCTTAACTTACTATGTACCCATTAGAGTTATATAGCCTTATCAATTTCCCCTTCTGACTTGCACATTACTGTAGAAATGCGCAGATATGTGCATCTATGTGCACCGCACAGGTATTTGTGTATCTTGAAAGCTTTAGTGATTTACCTATGCAGTGCTCATAAAAGGAAACACGCTCATCAGTATTTCTTTTCACTGTGAACAATTGCGGTTGTGACAATTTTGCTTCCATATATTGCATTAATTTATTAAATGTGTCCCAGTTTGAGGAGGTCATTTTAGACTGACCATGAAAATTAGAAGAGTCTCCAGTTAACAGACCTGAACGAATAGAACATATCAGTTAAAAACCAGGCCACAAGCTTAAAATAAATGTTACATATAACGCTTCTTGCTTGTAAAGGAAAGTTGTGCTGATAGTTCTGTTCCTTGCCTTTTAAATCAGTCATTGATACAGGCAGTAAGCCAACTGAGAGAAAATGAAATTTCTGTAATAGAAGGAGATTTCTCCTGTAGCCGACCAACATGGGAGAATGAAAAATGACATCCGAAACCCTTACAACATGTAACTCCCTGGGTCATTTAGAACCTCCTTAGAGGTTAAGACAATTTATTTACTATTTCACTGATTAAGTAATTTTTTCTTATTTAGAGAGGCAGAGAAAGCCTTTCCAGTGTATTTTGGTTGTGTTTAATTTTAAGTGGTGGAAAAACAGAACAAAGCAGAGAGAAACAGAGAGTCTAATTTGTTTTGTAAAATTTAATGTACTAAGGGAAATGGGGAGACATAAAAGAAACAGTTCAGAACAGCAATTTCTACTCATTTTTCAGATCGGAGAGAAAGTTAAGATTCCCTGATGTTCTGGGGGAAGGAAAAGATGGGTAGAAGAGAGAGTTTGATTGTTGGCAAATGATCCAGGAGCTCTGCTCCCTACTGCCTCTGATCCCTGATTCCATTGTACCCCTATGCCAAAACCAATGGCACTAGTGTAGGTTCTGGGGGTATCTTAGCAAGACACTGGAGAGCAAAGGACATGGTGAGCCCAAGCACCAAGTGCTATATATCCTCAGAGACAGATCTATGCTATGGTTTGAAAACAAAGTAACAAATGATTCTGATTCTCCAAGCCTGGTGTTGAAGGAGCAGAGACAGCAACCAGAGGGATGGATCCAGATGGTCAACATTGATACACCCTTTCATGTCTGTCTTTGTGGATCACTGACCAAAAAGACCGGATTTCTTAGTCCATAGTGGACATTCAAGGAGAAAAAAATAACTGCTTCTCCCTAAGATGTTTTGGAACCATACATTCCTTCCAGAACTAAAATGTGACCCTAGGAAGCACTGGTAGGATAGTTGGGTTACAAGGAACGGATATTTAGGTTCTGCATCTGATTTTGAAAAATAAAATAATTGAAATTAAATAAAATAATACAGAAAAGTACAATTCCTATGTCTAAATTGTGGACAGAGAGTGCTATATTTAAGGTGCTGTACTAGGCATGGGGGAGACAACGGTGAAGCAACATTATCATCAGAAAGTTTACCTTTGGCTAGGGAGACAAATATTCAATCACGAATCCTTCAACATATGTGAAAATAAAAGTCCAGTGTGTTGTTACACATATCAGAATAATTTTTTGTGTGTATTTTTTCATTTTTGTACTTGGGACTAGAGAAATCTTTTGTGAAAATTTTACATTTTATTGGTAGACGAAGAAAGAATTTGAGTAACTTGGTTATGAGCAGAGAAGAGTGTTCTCTGGGGGAAACACACCCACACCCACACCCACACCCACACCCACACCCACACACACACACACATCCTGATGTGGGAAAAAGTTTTATACTTGCAAGGCATTGGATGAAGGCCACTGTGGAGGGACAATGGTGAGGCTGGATCAAAGAAAGGAGTGGAGTGGAGTGGCAGGCAGATGCCAGATCCACTAGGAACTCAAAGGCCATATTGTGAACTCTTTTCATGAGCCTAAGAGCAATGGGTTGCCAGTAGGATATTCTGATCTGAAGGAGACAACACCAGATACACATTTGAAGACCACTGTGATTGATGTGCATAGAAGAAGTTGAGAGAGTGGAAACCCTGACATCAAGAAAATCAGTAGAAACTAGTTTATCTGGTAAATGTGTCTGTCTTCAATTAGGATTATGGCAGTGGAGATGAAAAATGAAGGGAAGAGAATAGATTTTGTCAGTTGTAGAGAAGAAAGTAAGATAATGGATAATATGTAGGATTAACAGAATGAGGTGATTGAATAGACAAAGCAGAAAAGCAGGAGGCAGTGTCAAGGACCAGACACACCTATGATTCTGGGTTTTATAGTTGGATGATGTTCGTCCCATTCATTTAGATATATGTTGGTGATTCTCCGTTTTGGGAGATATTGCTAAAATACAGATTCTGACTCATTAGACTTGGACCATGCCTAATGTGCATTTCTAAGAAGCATTTAGATGATGCTGGTCCTCAATGCACACTTTGATCAGGTGGATGCAGAAAACAGGGAGAAGACGTAGGGTGACATTGGCCTAACAGCAAGTTCAAGTTGGGATATGCCAGCATTGGAGGTATAATGGGACATATAAATGGAAATTACCCCAGGATAATTGATTTTAGGTTGATCAATTAATCAGTGGCCTGGAAACAATATATCAATACCAAGGACATGCTAACTGCAGATTAAATGATTAATAGACAGGATCTGGTTCCATCATCAAGCTTGTGATTGAATCAAATGGGTTATTTCTTTTTGTTGTTACAATAGTATCACATTTCAAAAACTCCAAAGATTATGGCACAGAGGCCATTTCATCAGAAATAAGCATGTAACCTGTGCCTGCCTTATATTATAATATAATATATTATATATAATTGATTAATATAATATAATATATATAATTAATATAATATATTAATAATATATTAATAATCATTTGTTAAATCAATAAGTGTCTTAGTGACTTGTTTTAACTACTGCTCACTTGGCTCTTGATTTGGGTCTTTCCTTTTGTTTTGTAATCTGTACATTCTCAGATTTTTTTTAGTTTATTTATTTATTTTGAGAAAGAGACAGAGAGAGTGAGCAGGAGAGAGGCAGAGAGAGAGGGAGAGAGAAATCTCAAGCAAGCACTGCACCATCAGCGCGGAGCCCAAAGCAGGGCTCAAACTCTCAATGGTGAGATCATAACCTGAGCCAAAACTAACAGACACTTAAACAACTGAGCCACCCAGGCATCCCTGTAAATTCTCAGATTTTTTTTTAAGTGAAAAGGCATTCTTTAAAACAATTTTAATTTAATTAGCAATTATTTAAACTCCAGCACCATGGCACAAGGTCCTCTCGACACCTAAAACATACTAATGATATGTGTTTTTTATGAGTCTTTCTGAAAAATGTCTATTTACTTATTTGGGGGAGAAAGAGAGAGAGAGAGAATAAGAGAGGGAGAGAATTCCAAGCAGGCTCCACACACTGTCAGCATAGAGCCCGATGTGAGGCTCAGTCCCATGAACCATGAGATCCTGACCTGAGCTGACACTAAAAGTCGAATGCTTAACTGAGTCACCCAGGTGCCCCCTGATGATATGCGTTTATATCAACTTTGAGACATGGTGAACAGACAGGAAATCACAACTCCATGAGTCCGACAGTGAGGAAGGTAATTCCTAGTAGGATGCACTTAATAGCGTGTGCAGTGAAATCAGAGGTTGCTAAGATTCCACTCATTTAGCTGCTTCATAGAAGAGTTACCTCATTACTTTTTTTTAATGTGGCGTTTCCAGATAGGAAAACTACATTCCCATCTTAACCAAGCCCCTTAAATTCTCATGGTTCAATAATATTAAGGTCAAAGAGGCATCATGTAAAGGTAAGCCCTAATTCTTCAGAGAAGATGTCCTTTGATGGGCTGTTATTTCCATAAAGTAAAGGGAAAATAAGTTTATGTAAGATTCATTGTAAAGGAGCATTTGGAAATTCCAAAGGTTTCTTATAGCTAATACAGAATGAAAGCTTAATTATTTGTATCACCTTAAATGATTTTCTTAGCTATGGAACTAAAATCTAGTCATTTCTAATAAATTTATTGTGACATTTGATCATCTGGTATTTTATCTGAAGGTTTAAACACTTAAACATCTGTTATTATCAAACAGCTTGAAGGTAACTGCTCTTTTTAAGTAATACTGGGCAAAGTTAAAATAAACAGATCAAAACAACTAGAACAAATTAATCTTCTATAAAAGCATATTAATGCTAATATTTCTCACTTTAATTAGTTTTCTTCTCAAATTGTAGGTAGGCCATTACAAGTTAAATTATCTTTAATTAGACTTTGTAATCTTTACATTTCAATCATTTTGATCTATAATAATCCACTTAGATTGAAAATTATCTTCTCTGGTTTACTTAATTTTGAAAATGTTACATATATCACTTGTAATTATTTGTTTGCTAATTACAATTTGACACTGATATGTTTATGAAGAATTACATATCACTAGAATAAAAATAACTATATATTTTCAATATAATTTTCAAATACCATAAATATAGTTGAATTAAATCATCTGGAATAAGGGAGAAAAATGAGGTCTTTTGTCTGTAGTTTTTTTTAACAAATTAGCATCCAGCTTTCAAAGGTGTTCTTTGCTAACATCAAGAATAGAAATTTGTCTAAACTCAAAGACCTATTTTTTAACAAATTCAGATATCTTCACATTAATTCCTTTATTGCAAAATACAACATATTAGAAACACTTATGGATGGAGGAAAAGATGAGAAATGAGAAGGTAAAATTTTAAAAATAAGAAATTTCCAAAGAAAACACAGGTACATTAGTGACTTGTTAATGCTAATTACCAAATATTGAGACATCTCTGTGACAATTTATAATTCCTACACATTAGTCTGGAATTAGACATCCACGTTCCTTCCAAAATGCTGAACCATTAGTGACCGAGGGAGCTCACTCCTTCCACATAGTCAATCTCAAGGAACAAGTGAAGGAAAACATGAAAATAAAGGGAACATTGTGTGTAAGACTGATGTGAACCGATTCATTGGCATGAACTGTATTTTCTTCTCAGCTTTGCCATAGCATCTTGATCAGAGTGCTAGGGTGAGTTCCCTTAGTAGTAAAAGCAAAGAAGAACTTAGAGACAGCCTAGAAGACAGGTGTAAGGAAAACAAGAAGGGCCCAGTCAGTCACTTTTTACCTGTTTCTCCTGATCCCAGGAAAGACAGATTATAATGCCATGACTCTAGATCATGGCTTACAGTAGACTGGTCTGGGGAAACAGTTATAAATTCCAACATTGAAGGCACACCCCCAACCAATTCAGTCGGAATCTCTGAGTATGGGAGTCTCTCATTGTATTACACTTGCTAGGATATCCAATATAAAACTGAAAGAAAAAAAAAAAAAAACAATGGTATGGATTTTAAAGGGAAGATTTTCACGCTTCGTCTTTAAGGATGATATTTGTTGTACATTAATTTAACACCATTTGTTATGTAAATAAATATTTATGAAGAATTAACATTTAATTCTATCAAATGCCTTCTTTCCATCTATAGTGATGCTCAAAAATGTTCCCTCTATTCTGTCAATGTAATGGATTTTATTTATTAATTTTCAAAGGTCATACTAATTTTGGATTTCTGTAACACAAATTAGCCAATAAATTTTATTCATTTAATTGTATTAACTAGATAAGCTAGTATTTCCTTTAAGCATTTTTAAATGCTATTTATTAGCTCATTAGCTTATATTTTTTAATGTAAAATCTTCAGTTTTGTTACAAGAACATGATAACCTCATAAAATAAATTGACAATTACTCCCATTTTCTCTTTTCTCTAGAATAATTTTATGTAATATGAATGTTGTCTTACTTAAATATTTGAAAGAGATCAGAAGAATTGACATGAAGATAACTTTCTGGGAATTTTTTTTTTTTTAATTTTTTTTCAACGTTTATTTATTTTTGGGACAGAGAGAGACAGAGCATGAATGGGGGGAGGGGCAGAGAGAGAGGGAGACACAGAATCGGAAACAGGCTCCAGGCTCTGAGCCATCAGCCCAGAGCCTGACACGGGGCTCGAGCTCACGGACCGCGAGATCGTGACCTGGCTGAAGTCGGACGCTTAACCGACTGCGCCACCCAGGCGCCCCAACTGGGAAAACTTTTAAATGCAGATTCAATTTGTTTAATAATTTTACAAATATTTACCTTTTTGGAAGGGCGAGTTTGGTGGCTTGTGTTTTTCTATGAGTTGGATGTTTCCTCTAAATTTTAAATGTATTGACATAGTTATTTTCGTTTTATTTTTATGGTTGTTCAGGGGTTAATCTGCTTTCTTTTTTCTTTCTTTCTGAGCTTTATTGAGATATAATTGAGATACTAAAACTTTCACATATTTAATGTATACATTTTAATGAGTTTGGATGTATGCATACACCCATGATACCATTACCAGAGTCAAAGTACTAAACATCTATTACCTCCCAAATCCCTTGGGTTCTTTTGTATTTGTGTTTGTGTGTGTTTGCGTGTATGTGCAAGAGAAGAACACTTAACATGAGAACAATCTTCTTGACATATTTTAAGAGTACAGTACTGTGTTGATAACTATATGCACTATGTCGTACAGCAGATCTCTAGAAATTATTCATCTTGTATCATTGAAACTTTATGCACATTGAATATCAATTCCTCATTTTAAAAAATCTATGTACGGGATACATGCTATAGACTAAATATGTTTTGCTGCAGATTCATGTGTTGAATAAATAATATTACATACTATTATTATGTACTAATAATATGGTGTCCTTGGGGGGCTCAGCACATTTTTTAAACCTTGGAATCAGTTTGAACAACATCTTGCTGTTGCTTTGTTGCTTTGTTTTTCTGATTTTCATGCAATACCATTTTTTTCGTGGCAACTAATAAAAGCTGAGCTCCACAAAAACATTAGAACTAATGAGTGATATTTAATGTTTAAGCTGTGAACTACTTCAACCTAGTAATTTGTGGATCATCTATCAGAAGTTCCTGTGTGGTAGATTTTCAAAATAATCATGACAATACCATGAACTTGTTCCAGTTTGAGCTCGCAGTTTAGGGAGCATGGGTCCAGGGAAATGAAATCATTTTCAAAATCATTCTTTTCACAATATCAGTTACCCAAGCAACAAAACAAAAACAAACAAACAAACAAAAAAAAACAACTATATAAAGAAACCAGAAATGTGATCGAAAGCTAAAATAACACACAATGTAAAATCATATATAGAGGCTTCAGATTATAGGAACATCAAGTATGACTTTAAAGTAGTCATTATGTGTTTGAAAAAATACTACAGACTATAGATTTATACAATATGGGAATTCAGAAATAAGGAATGCAATAATTGCGTGAGGAAGGTGAGGATTTGTATGATGATTTATAGTGTGGCAGAAGTCAATATTTGATTTAGACATGAAGGTAACGCTAGCATAATATCTAAGGGGGGTGCTCGGTAAAAGGGCTAGAAATCTTGTCTCCACAATAAGTAATCTGAGAACCTTAAATGAATGTGAGACTTATGTTTTACAACCTTTTGATAAACCTTTACTATTTTTTACCTTGACACTGTGAATATTGATCTTGATGTGCCTCATGTGAGAATTTGTGCTTTCTTACATTTCCATCAGAAAATATGATTTTTATGGAGCTTTCATTTTCTGTAATTTGCAATACAGAACAGAATGCTTTTTCCTGTTTTTTCTTTAATATAGAATTACATGGCTTATTGAATATGTTCTTTCAAATTTGTTTAGCCTTTTTGGTTGACATTTTGATGTGTCACACACTCCTATAGCCTCCTTGCCCCTTCAGCTGGGCCAAGCTTCAAATAAAAGATAAATTATTTCCCCAGTGCTGGAAAAAGGACAAAAATAATCATGAAGAACCCCCAACAAGTCTGGGATACTTACAGAATTAATGGATATTGGGAAGAAAATTCCCAAGATATGATACAAAAATGTCTCATTTTCTAAAGTTCCATTTTAGACACTTAGATTGGGTAAATAAGTAGTTTAGAAAAGGATAAATAATTAAATGATTGCCATATATTAATAGACCATTAACATCAATAATTAAATGGTGATGGTATATTAATGGCTGTTTCACTGATTAAGCTATGCATAATGAAAGTAATGTTTCTTTTGTTAAGGTTGAAATACTAAAATGAGCCTAATATTTTCAATCTTGACTTCTGAAATGCATTTATAAAATAACTCCTAATATTCTTATGGATGAGATGGAGAGCTGTAGTTAAGTGAGACTGCAGTATGCTTTTTTCTACCTATTGAAATATGAAATGGTTTTGCTTGAATCATAGCTTTCTTTTTCTTAAAATAATATATCCACAGAGTCCTGAGCCTGGAAGATCTCCCCTTCTAAATACGTGACACTTTCTTTTTTTTTTTTTTTTTTTAATTTTTTTTTTTTCAACGTTTATTTATTTTTGGGACAGAGAGAGACAGAGCATGAACGGGGGAGGGGCAGAGAGAGAGAGAGACACAGAATCGGAAACAGGCTCCAGGCTCTGAGCCATCAGCCCAGAGCCCGACGCAGGGCTCGAACTCACGGACCGTGAGATCGTGACCTGGCTGAAGTCGGATGCTTAACCGACTGCGCCACCCAGGCGCCCCCGATACGTGACACTTTCAACGTAATTTTTCAATTTACTTATTTTCAACTGAACAATTTTCAAAACTTTACTTTATTTTATAGTTTATTTATTTTGAGAGAGAGAGACAGAGAGAGAAAGAGAGAGAACAGCATGGGAGTGGCAGAGAGAGGGAAAGAGAGACAATCCCAAGCAGGATTGCAACATGGAGCCCTCATGACCTGAGCTGAAATCAAGAGTTGGACACTTAACCGACTGAGCCACCCAGCCTTCCTCAAGATTTTGAATCAGAGTAGACTTTGAACCAGTTTTAAATCACTTGCATTCACCTTTAGTAATATCTGTATGTATGTATTACATGTATGAATTCAAACATTCTAAATAGAAACCAAACATATTCTGCTTTTTTAACTTTCTATAATTTAATTAACAATTAGGTTTATGAAACGTGTTTTTAAAACTTGAGAAGCATTACTTACAAAAACAAAATCATCTTTAAAAAAGACATTTGGGGGGTGTCTGGGTGGCTCAGTTGTTTAAGCATCCGACTTCGGCTCAGGTCATGATCTCACAGTTCGTGGGTTCAAGCCTTGCGTCGGGCTCTGTGCTGACAGCTTTGGATTCTGTCTCCCTTTCTCCCTGGCCCTCCCCCACTCACACTCCGTCTCTCTCTCAAAAATAAATAAACATTAAAAAAATTAAAAACAACATTTAAAAACCAAAGAAGACATTTGATGGCATATGAGCTTTGACTCCCACAGACTTCACTCACCATTTAATGTGTTGTAGGTACACTAATTTTATATAAAAAGCTCACACTAAGCGTGTTTGTTCGTTACATGGGCTTTATTAGTTTTTATTTGTAGTAGTTCCACCGTATTGTTAGTTTCAAAATATTCTGTAATCATATTTTTGTTTTCTCTTTGATCCAAAATAATTATATAAAAATTCTTTCACGATTGAGGTATTTCTTGGTATTTTTGTTGCTTTTATTTGTCCTTTATATTTTGTAGCTAGGATCAACCTTCACTGAATTTTCATAAGAACATTGCAGCTTGACTATTTCTGGTTTGCTGAATTTTAAGTTTTCTTGATTATCTTTTTTATTTTAACAAGTGATGTTCAAAAACAAGGCATAGAGGATCCAGACTATGAAAAATGTGTCTCTTATCTGCAAACAATTCATTTTCTTTGAGTACATCTTATCATTTCTTTACTGTTTTCTCTGTCAAAGACCAAAGATATGCAAAGTTATCTTACAATTATTTTAAGTCTGTGTCTATTTTCCTAACAGTATCTTCTGACATGTTGAAGCCACATCACATGCTTAATAAGTGAATGTAAAAACTGTAGCACTATTATGAAGAAACTCCTTCTATATTAGAAACTTTACTCTTTATCAGTCTGTTTTAGTTGTGTCTCTTGTATATTTCCTCAAGTGGGATTTGTTTTTTTCCTACAAATCTATATTTTAATATATTTGCTCAAATTTTAAATCAATTACTGTTTATTGCCTTAAGGTCGCACAATGATTAAACAGCAGAGCCAGAGTTTAAACATGTAACTGCAATTTTTAGACCCTCTAGTTTTGGAAACGTGCATTTTGAGTATTACACAGTGAACAATAAGCTGTTCTGTAAACTTTATACAAATGAGCTACAGTACCATCAGCTTTGAGTACATGAAAATTGACTTTTCAAAATTAATTTCTCACTGCTGCACTCCTATTTATGGTTAGCGTTAACTACAGATCATCAGTGCTTAGGTTATGTTCCACCTAACAGGTTTTGGTCTTGTTTGTACATGATATTAATCATTTTTTAGCTTAAGAACCTTTTAATATAATTCCAATTCAAAGTTATCCATGTGCAATTAATTCTATGAAAGTGTTTTACTTTCACATATGTTGATTTGGGTTCATGCATAATATATCTTCGTTCCATTCCTTTAACAAATCCAAAACATGTGATGAGATTATTGGAAAAAAAGTCCTAATTAAGACAGAACAAATAATACCCTGTCCCTACCTTTCACCATGATCTTCTATGGAGTATGTAGGTCAACAATATTATCTACTCAGCAGCCACATATGGAATGTTGAAATAAATATACTATTATATTTATATAAAATATTTATATAAAATATTTATATAAAATAAATATATATAATATATATTTATATAATATAAATATAAATATACTATTAAAAAACTAGGCTTATTTAGTGATTGAATTATATGTCAGATTTTATCACAGTCATTAACACATGATGTTCCTGTACAGCTGTAAACACTTAAAACTTGACAGAAACTTCAGGTAATTATTTTCTAATAACTTAAGGAATGCTGGATACAAAACTGGTTAAGTAGAGCCCCTTGCATGCAAGACCTCACAGTCTAATTGTAGGGATTCTCAAAGTGGCACATGTCAGAGTTCTGTTTCAGAAAGGATAAAGGTCTGTGCATGAAAATAGCAAGACAAGAGGAGCGCCTGTGTGGCTCAGTTGGCTAAGCGTCCGACTTCAGCTCAGGTCATGATCTTGCGGTCCGTGAGTTCGAGCCCCGCGTTGGGCTCTGTGCTGACAGTTCAGAGCCTGGAGCCTGCTTCAGATTCTGCGTCTCCCTCTCTCTGACCTTCCCCTGCTCATGCTCTGTCTCTCTCTGTCTCAAAAATAAATAAACGTTAAAAAATTAAAAAAAGAAAAAGAAAATAGCAAGACAAGGAAAGACCTCTTTTTCAATATTATGGCTTGTTTTTTTGTTTTTTGTTTTTTGTTTTTTGTTTGCATTTGAGAGGTGAATAACATTCTGAATTGCTTTTCTACTTGAAGCCACTCTTTTATAATGAAAAGTGTTATTTGCTGTAAAAAGACTTTCTTCCCTAGTAAATTAAAAGCTTTATAAGAAAGGAAATGTATCTGTTTTTCCTAATCACTGTATAGCACAGAGCCTTATGCATAAAATATGGCCAATAACTCCTTGTATAAATGAATACACAGACTAAAGTTCAACAAAAATCTTCTTAAGTGGTAAAGCATGGGTTAAAACCATTGGAAAATACAGCAAAAAAAGGGGGGGTGCTGTATCTGTTCTGGGTTCTCTTTCCTGCTTGATGGTGATGAGGATGTACTGTTGTGTTGCTAAGAGGGAGAAGCTCTAACAGATGGACAGAAAGGTGTGGGGAGCCTGGAATCATGTCAGGGGACACAGAAGAGTGGTTGGCCATCCAAAATCTTCAGGTTGACTGAAAAGCCTGTGGTGTTGGCAATGTGTGTCTTGCAGAGACGTGGAGCAGACCAGCCAGCCTAGGGCTTGACACCTCATGGCAGAAGAGATCAGCAGGACTGGGTGGAGCCTCTTCTCTGACATTTTCTGTATTGTAATGAAGGTAACGTTAGTAATGACATAGCTGTTAACTGTTTGGAGTGATCCCGCTTCGGGAATTTTCACATTCAGAGGGAAAGTTATTTCACTTAACAACATATAGTTTCTTATCTGAAAAATGTAAATAACATACTCTGTCCTGGTGGGTTATGATGAGGTTGAAGTGAAATCATAATGGAGGAGATTTAGCGGAGTACTTACTGAGGCAGATTTCAGTAAATTATTGCCAAGCAATCAGTGACAAAGCCAAATGACAGCCTTTAACTATGGGCATTATTACAAATAGCTTCCTGGCTTTTAAAATATTACCCCAATCATTTTAAACCTTAACCCAAGAACTCTATGAAGACAACCAAGTAGGTAATATAATGTCACCGATCGGAAAAGCATGAAGTAGAGAGGTATGTTTTATTTTTTCAGGACTGGCAATCAGATTTTGTTTGCATGCATGACTGCAATAGCTTAGCTTAAGAAGCAAACCAGTGTTATGAGAGAAGTGCCTTCATTATGGTTCCATTTGTTTTTCTGAATCAATAATTTATTCCTATTATTTTGCCACACCAGCTGTCCGTCCTTGTAGGAAGTAAGTGCTTGTTCCTCTTGTATCAGATCCAAGTTTGATGCCAGAATGTCAACCCAGAATGTCAAGCAACATACCTGAGTTGGACCTTTGCTTGTTCTATTGCGAATTAGAAAGCTTCCAAGCTGTTAGTCAAGATTTTCCCATTTCAGATGGGATCGCGACGTGAGCCGTTTTGATGTACAAGGCTATGCTACATCAGATATTTTCCATTCACCAAGAAATACAGAAATAACAAAAAGAAGGTTCTACTATGATCGAACTCTCCTTTTCAGTCTAGATAACCATAAAACTAATAATTTCATCAATCTATTTTGAAAATATAAAGAAAAACAAAATTAGGCACAGTTTGTATAAGATTGTCCCTACAGGAAAAATGGTAGTAAGTAATACTATCGTATGATACTGAAGCAAAACAAAATGAAATGAAGAAAGAATATAATTATTCATGCTAAAGGTAAGTTGTCGAGGAGGGCCAGGATGGAGTTCCCTGCTTCTGTCATCCCTGAAATGCAACTAGATCAGCAACAAACCATCTTGCACGTCTAGAAAATTGCCCTGAGGATTAACACAACAAACTTCATAACTTGAGTCATAGAACTCAGCAGGAATGTGGCATGGATAGGTGAACTGGGGGAGAGAGAAGCTATGGAAGGGAGGGAGCTGTTTTTGCTTGCAGAGAGAGGGCAGAGACAGGGGAGAGAGTACAGGAAAAGCACTCCCCCTGAAAGCAGCTAAAGAGAAAGAGTAAAAACACCCACAAGGGACTGAACAAGAAAGGGAGAAAAGAGAGGGTTTCAATACCATTAGGACTCTCTAAATAGGGGAGTGCAAAGTCAGAATTTCTGCAGCTCAATACCTGGCAGTCATCTCGTGGGAAAGGCGAATCCCCAGGAGCAGTGAGTTCCGGGGGGTCCTCAGGCCACACAGAGAGAAGCAGTTCACCTGCTGGGAGGACAACTGGTAGAGGCTGTGCAGCCTCATGATAGGAAAAGGTCCCAACGGACCCCAGAAAACAGTTACGTTTGCTGGTGCTGTAACAAGGATGCTACGGTGCAGTGAAGCCGGGCATCAGTTTTGTGTTGTGATTTTCCATAATCCCCGAACTGCTGTTGCTACAGGATTGCATGAACTTTTTCTGGGGTGGGCTGGCACCCAGATGCAGTCTCTGGACCTCTGTAGCAGTGTGGTTGTGTAAGCGTTCCTGATGGCAAGTCAGAGTTGTGTCAAGCCACAGGGCCCTCAGGGGTGAGGGGTTTGGAAACACTGCCCCATCTGAGTTAAAATTTGGGAGAGAGGTGCCGCCTGGCAGGCTGATGGCTTGGTCGTGGACAGTGTAGAAGCAGGGAGTGGAGAGAAGTCAGAGACAAAGGAGGGGTGCCTGATAGCTGGTCGGTGAGAGTAGAATCCTGAGACTAAAGACTGGGAAGCTAGATAATACCATTTTCACCTCTCCTGTGCCTGAACGCATGCATACGTACACACACACACACACACACACACACACACACACCCCACACCTATCCACACCAATAAGTAACATAGTGACACCTAGGGGAAAACGGAGCCGTTACACCAAGCTCCATCCAACTGCACCAACCAAGCCCTAGAGATGACAAATCCAGTAGGATTTGTCCACCTGCTTAGTGTATGGACTATAAAGTGCTTCACAGTTTGACTACTAGGGGAAACTGGATGTAATTTCATAGGATTTCATTCTGTTCACTGGTCCATCTATTCATTTATATTTCTTTTTCTTATTCTTGGATACAGAAAGAGAAAAAATTATTTTTATTTTCTATTTTTATAAAATTTTTTAAAATTTTGCTATATTTTAAACTCTTTTTATAAATTGATATATTTTACTTTCATTTCATTTTATTCCATTTTATTGTATATATATATATTTTTTTATTTTTAAACTTTTCCTTACTTTGTTTTTCTTTTTTTTTCTTTCCTTTTTTTCCTCCATTCAATCAAGCTTCTTTCAACAACCAGACCAAAACACCAAAACAACCAGACCAAAACCTAGGATCTAGCTTCCTTTATTTGATTATTTGTGTTGTTTTAAATTTTTCAATTTTAATTTCTTTTATTTTATTAATTCTTTTTCTTCCTCCAAAATGATGAAAAGAAGGATTTCACCCCAAAAGAAAGAACAGAAAGAAATGACAGCCAGAGACTTAATTAATGTAGACACAAGTAAGATATCTGAACTGGAATTTAGAATCATGATAATAAGAATACTAGATGGGGTTGAAAAAAGCAAAGAATTCCTTTCTACAGAGATGAAAGAAGTAAAATCTAGTCAGGACAAAATTAAAAATACTATAACTGAGATATAATTTCGAATTGATGTCACAGTGGCAAGGAAGGATGAAGCAGAACAGCAAATCAGTAATATAGAAGACAAAATTATGGAGAATAATGAAGCAGGGAAAGAGGGAATCTAAGGCAAAAGAGCACAATATAAGAATTAGACAACTCAGTGGCTCATTAAAAAGGAATAACATCTGAATCATGGGGTTCCCAGAAGATGAAGAGAGAGTAAAAGGGGTAGAAAGTTTCTGTAAGTAAATCATAGCAGAAAATTTTCCTTACCTGGGGAAAAACACAGAAATCAAAATCCAGGAAGCACAGAGAACTCCCACCAGTTTCAACAAAAACTGACCATCAACAAGGCATATCATAGTCAAGTTCACACAATACACCAACAAGGAAAGAATTATGAAAGCAGAAAGGGCGGGGGGGAAGTCCTTAATCTATAAGGGAAGACAAATCAGGTTCACAACAGACCTACTCACAGAAACTTGGCAGGCCAGAAAGAAATGTGCTGAATAAGAAAAAAATATGCAGCTAAGAATTCTTTACTTGGCAAAGCTGTCATTCAAAATAGAAGGATAGATAAAGAGTTTCCTAGAGAAACAGAAACTAAAGGAGTTCATGACCATTAAACCATCCTTGCAAGAAATTTTAAGACAGACTCTCTGAGGGGAGAAAAGATGAAACAAAACAAAAAAGAACAAAAGCAAAAAAGGTAGAAATGACAAGAGAACATCACCAGAAACTCCCACTCTACAGGCAACACAATGGCAATAAATTCATATCTTTCAATACTCACTCTAAATGTCAATGGACTAAATGCTCCAATCAAAAGACACAGGGTAACAGAATGGATAAAAGAACAAGTTCCATCTATATGGTGTTTACAAGAAACCCATGTTAGACCTAAAAACACCTTCAGATTGAAAGTAAGGAAATGGAGAGCCATCTATCATGGTAATGTTTGCTAAAAGAAAGCTGGAGTAGCCATACTTATATCAATCAAGATTTTAAAATAAAGACTGTAACAAAAGATGAAGAAGGATGTTGTATCATAATTAAGGGGTCTATCCACAAAGAAGATCTAACAATTGTAAACATTTATGTCCCCAATGTAGTACACCAAAATTATAAATCAATTAATCACAAACATAAAGAAACTCACTGACAATAATATCATAATAGCAAGAGACTTCTACACCCCACTTATAGCAATAAGTGTGATACAGATCATCTAAGCTGAAAATCAACAAGGAAACAGTGACTTTGAATGACATACTGCACCAGATGGACTTAATAGACATATTCAGAATATTTCATTCTAAAGCAACAGAATACACATTTTTTCGAGTGCACATGGAATATTGTCTGTAATAGATCACATACTGGGAACAGATCAACCCTCAACAAGTACAAAAAGATTGTATACAGATCGTATACTGTGTATATTTTCAGACCAAACCACTATGAAACTTGAAATTAACCACAAGAAAAAATTTGGAAAGACAACAACTACTTGGAGATTAAGGAACATCCTACTAAAAAATGAATGGGTTAACCAAGAAATTAAAGAGGAAATTAAAAAGTACACGGAAGCCAATGAAAAATGATAACACCATGGCCCAAAACCTCTGGGATGCAGCAAAGGGGGTCATAAGAGGGAAGTATATAGCAATCCAGGCATTCCTAAAAAAGGAAGAAAAGTCTCAGATACACAACCTAACCTTACACCTTAAAGAGCTGGAAAAAAGAACAGCAAATAAAACCCCAACTAGCAGAAGATGGAAAATTATAAAGATTAGAACAGAAATCAATGCTACCAAAACAAAACAAAAACAATAGAACAGATAAATGAAACCAGGAGTTGATTCTTTGAAAGAATTAACACAATTGATAAACCCCTAGCCAGTTTGAGCAAAAATTAAAAGGAAAGGACCCAAATAAATAAAATCAAGAATGAAAGAAGAGACATCACAACCAACACTGCAGAAATATAACAAATAATAAGATATATATATATAGAGAGAGAGAGAGCGCGCAACCTGGAAGAAATGGACAAATTCCTAGAAACATATAAATTACCCAAACTGAAGCAGGAAGAAATAGAAAATTTGAACAGATCCATAACCAGTAAGGAAATTGAATTAGCAATCACAAATCTCCCAACAAACAGAAGTCCAGCACCAAATGGCTTTCCAGGGGAATTCTACCAAACATTTAAAGAACAGTTGACACCTATTCTTTTGAAGCTGTTCCAAAAAATAGAAATGGAAGGAAAACTTCCAAACTCATTCTATGAAGCCAGCAATGCCTCGATTCCAAAACCAGACAAAGATCCCACTAAAAGGAGAACGACACAATAATTTCCCTGATGAACATGGATGCAAAAATTCTCACCAAGATAGTAGTCAACTGGATCCAGAAATACATTAACAGAATTATTCACCACATTCAGGTAAGATTTATACCTGGGATGCAGGACTGGTTCAATATCTGCAAAACAATCAATGTGATACATCACATCAATAAAAGAAAGGAAAAGAACCACACGACTCTCAATAGATACAGGGAAAGCATTTGACAAAATACAGCATCCTTTCTTGATAAAAACCCTCAAGAAAGTACAGAGAGAAGGGTCATATCTCAAAGTCATAAAAGTCATATATGAAAGTCATATCATCCTCAACGGGGAAAAAGTTAGAGCTTTCCCCCTAAGGTCAGGAACATGACAGAAATGTCCACTCTTGCCACTGTTATTTAACATAGTATTGGAAGTCTTAGCCTCAGCAATCAGACAACACAAAGGAATAATATGCATCCAAATCGGCAAGGAGAATGTCAAGCTTTCACTCTTTGAGGACAACATGATATTCTATGTGGACAACCCAAAAGATTCTACCAAAAAAACCTGCTAGAACTGATCCATGAATTCAGCAAAGTCGCAGGATATAAAATCAGTGTAAAAATTGGTTGCATTTCTATACACAAATAATGAAGCAACAGAATGAGGAATCAAGGAACTGATCCCATTTACAATTGCACCAAAAACCACAAAATACCTAGGAATAAACCTAACAAAAGAGGTGAAAAATCTATACACTGAAAACTACAGGAAGCTTATGAAAGAAATTGAAGAAGACACAAAAAAATGGAAAAAGATTCCATGCTCCTGGATAGGAAGAACAAATATTGTTAAAATGTCAATAGTACCCAAAGCAATCTATATATTCCATGCAACCCTTATGATAATAACACCGGCATCTTCACAAAGCTAGAACAAACAATCCTAAAATTTGTGTGGAACCAGAAAAGACCACAAATAGCCACAGCAATCCTGAAAAAGAAAACCAAAGCCGCAGCCATCACAATCCCAGACTTCAAGCTGTATTACAAAGCTGTAATCATCAAGACAGTATGGTACTGGCACGAAAACAGACACTAAGATCAATGGCACAGAATAGAGAACCCAGAAATGGACCCACAAACATATAGGCAACTAACCTTTGACAAAGCAGAAAAGAATATCCAATGGAATGTAGACAGTCTCTTCAGCAAATGATGTTGGGAAAACTGGACAGTGACCTGCAGAATATTGAACCTGGACCACTTTCTTACATCATACACAAAAATAAATTCAAAATGAATGAAACACCTAAATGTAAGACAGGAAGCCATCAACATCCTAGAGGAGAATTCAGGCCAAAACCGCTTTGACCTCGGCCACAGCAACTTCTTACTCTACACATCTCCAGAGACTGGGGAAACAAAAGCAAAAATGAACTATTGGGACCTCATCAATAAAAAAGCTTCTGCACGATGAAGGAAACAATCAGCAAAACTAAAAGGCATCCAACAGAATGGGAGAAGTATTTGCAAATGACATATCAAATGAAGGGTTAGTATCCAAAATCTATAAAGAACTTACCAAACTCAACACCCAAAAAAACAAATAATCCCGTGAGACATGGGCAAAAGACATGAACAGACACTTTTCCAAAGACATCCAGGTGGCTAACAGACACATGAAAAAATGCTCAACATCACTCATCATCAAGGAAATACAAACAAAACCACAAGGAGATATCACCTTACACCTGTCAGAATGGCTAAAATTAACAACTCAGGCAACAACGGATGTTGGTGAGGATGCTGAGAAAGAGGAACCCTTTTGCACTGCTGGTAGGAATGCAAACTGGTTCAGCCACTGTAGAAAACAGTATGGAGGTCCTCAAAAAGTTAAAAATAGAACTACACTATGACCCTGCAGTTGCACTACTAGGTATTTATCCAAAGGATACAGGTGGGCTGTTTCAAAGGGGCACATGCACCCCAATGTTTATAGCAACACTATCAACAATAGCCAAAGTATGGAAAGAGCCCAAATGTCCATTGACAGATGAATGGATAAAGAAGTTGTGGTAGATCTATATCTATATCTATATCTATATCTATATCTATATCTACTACATATATATAGATGTATACATATATACATATATATACAATGGAGTATTGTTCAGCAATCAAGAAGAATGAAATCTTGCCATTTGCAACAATGTGGATGGAATTAGAGTGTATTATGCTAAGCAAAATTAGTCAGTCAGAGAATGACAAACATATGACTTTACTCATTTGTGGAATTTAAGATGTAAAACAGATGATCATAAGGGAAGCAAAAATAATATAAAAACAGGGAGGGGGACAAAACATAAGAGACTTAAATATAGGGAACAAACTGAGGGTTGCTGAAGGGGGGATGGGCTAAATGGGCAAGGGGCATTAAGGAAGATATTTGTTGGGATGAGCACTGGGTGTCACATACAGGGGATGAATCACCAGATTTTACTTCTGAAATCATTATTCCATTATATGCCAACTAATTTGGTTATAAATTAAAAATAAATAAATGAAAAGGGAAAAAAATAAGGTTAAATTGTCAAATGTATCAAACTATTTTTTTGTTTCAAGTTTTTATTTAAGTTCTAGTTAGTTCACATGTAGTGTAATATTGGTTTCAGGAGTAGAATTTAGTGATTCATCACTTACATATAATACCCAGTGCTCACCGCAACAAATGCCCTCCTAATTTAGCAAACTATTATTTCCTGGCAAAAACTGTTGTGGCCTCTTTAAGAACCACAATAATCAAAAGCTTGATATGTTGGGGATACTCAGTCAATTTAGTGTCTGACTTCAGCTCGGGTCATGATCTCAGAGTTCATGGGTTCGAGCCCGTGTCCGCCCCATGTCAGGCTCTGTGCTGACAGCTCAGAGCCCGGATCCCGCTTCGGGTTCTGTGTCTCCCACTCTCTCTGCCCCTCCCCTGCTCACACTCTGTCTCTCTCTCAAAAATAAATAAGCATTTTAAAAAACTAAAAAATAAAAAGAGCTTGATATTTTTGTCTCATACGGTATTAACAGAACTCTCTGAGGCCGGGGATAAAAGACAGTTGCTTGAACTGACAAATCGGTAAAATGCTAAACCCTTGATGAGCTCCTATTTGGTTGCTTAAAACATCCAAATAAAACTAGCCTGCATCATTAGTTGCAGAAGCAATAAGATAGTTGCCAAATTTTATCTGTAGGAAAGAACAAAGAACTATATATATTCATTATTATAATGTAAACATAAGTAAGTGAAAGATAAGAGAATGATCAAGATGTGCAAGTAGTCTCAGTATCAAAATGCAAACTTTATTTTACATAATAAAACATTATCTAAAAAGAACTAATCTATGTTTAAATCCCCCTATACATCTCTTTTTGGAGAAAGACTCACTCTATTGTGTTAGAAATAATCCTATGCCTCAGTGATTTCTTAAACTGAGAAATGCTATTTTAAAATGTTTTCTTTTCTTTTCTTCAAAGCGATAAAATTCATTTTATTTTAGACAACAAAAGAATAAATCGTACTGTGTGCTGTGCTCTTAGTGTTTGACATTTAGAGGCATGAATGATTGATAACTCTACTTAGCAGGGAGATTAATCTGTATGTAGATTCAAAAGTAGGAAGAAAGAGACATTCACATTTCTCACTTTTATACGAGGACGGCTGTAAATTAGAGGTGCCAAAAAGTAATTTGTCAATTTATATGCATGGAAATAACTCTATTTTTGTTTAAAGGTATGAGCATTAATGTTTCCCATAGAAGGTAACCAGTACATATTTGAAATATCATAAATTTATAAGTTATGTCTATGAAGTTACCTTCTGTCCTTTTATTGGTGATTCGGTGAGCAATTTAGAAAGCTATTCTAGAACCTCTGGACGTTAGGTTCAAAAATGAGTCGTGGGTAGTGGAAACACGGTGTTTGCATCTCAAACATGTGAGATTACCACATGCCCACTGTGCCTACTAATCATAAACTAAGTTTACCATACACTGGAAGAATGTTTTTAAAATGTTTTTTTTTATATTAAGAGCAATATGATTGTTAAAATAGTTTGATATAATTTCAGAATTTCAATAACTGTGTTTATATAATACCCAATATATCATATATGTATATGTGTGTATATATATATATATATACGTATATACATATATACGTATATATATATATATACATATATACGTTTTTACTTCCATAAGTTTAATTTTGCATTAAGTACTAAGTTACCTCATTGAAATCTAATAAATCCAGGATTGACTGACAACAGAAATCTACATTCTAGTGATACATTGGACAGAAATGTTTAAAAGGTTTTACTGAATGGGAAGGAATATTATAGCTAAAGAAGGAAAAAGAGGATCTGAATATAGGAATGAAAATACCCACCTGAGGCCCCGGATAGATTCGGGGCAGCTGTGACTCCTCCCACTCAGAAAGAGTCCATTCAAGGTCATGTGACTGGCTGATACAACCAGTAGCAAATAATATGGCAGAAGAGCACTTCTGAGAGGTGGAGGACCTCGCAATGAGGACTGAAAAGGAGCGAGAAGAAAAGTAGAATCAGGAGAAGGTGGTGTCATAGAAACAAAGTTAAGAAAATACCTCAGGAAACAGAGGAGATCGCCTTTATCAACTATGGTTAAAGATCAGCTAGTGGGCATGGCAATGTCATACTAACATCCATTGGTGACATCGGTATGGGAATGAATTTTCACTGGAGTAGTAGGGAAAAGCCTGATTAAAATTCAGTTAAGGGAGAATACAAAGAGGAGGAGACGGCCAGTATGGACCAACTCTGTGAAACTCCTCACAGACGGAGGGAGAGAGAAATGGGGACAGTGGATAGAGGTTGATGTGGTCAAGAAAAGTTTTGGGCTTTTTTTAACTCATTGCTTATTCACTCGTGCGGTGGGTTGGTTTACTGATTTTTTGTTTGTTTATTTTAACATGGGAGATATTTTGATACGCTGAAAAGAATAATCCAACTTATGATATAATTTAACAGGGCAGATATTGCCACATCCCTGGTCAGAAACAATTTTTTAAATATTTTCCTTATGCCTACCATTTCAACCTTTAGAGAGTAAAAGGCATTCCGTATCATGACAGGTGCCATCTTGAAAGTAGAGAGGCAAAGGTTGCCTCCTGCACACTTTGCAGGGCATGGAAGTTTTATTTAGTTTGGTGCTTTAAGTTGTCTCTTCTGCTCTTGGACCAGGAGCTAAAATGTGCTCCGACATGTACTATTTCTAAATTCCTACATGATCCTGTAATGATCTTGACCTTCCCTGCTTTGAATGGATAAATCAGATCTGAAGAGTTGCATTTCTTGCCATGAAGGGTCTTGACTCTCCTAGAGAATAGTTCTTTGCTTTCCTGACTAAAACATTCTCCTGTGTCTGGAAACATTCTTACACCAAGTTTTGATTAAAAATGCACTGTTGGATGAAAGGAAGGTTTATTCAAAGAATCTGGAGATCAAACAGAATAATACTGAGCCTCACTTACAGTTCTCCTTGATGACAGTGTTGGTTTTTACTATCTATGTGACCTTCCAGCAAATGTTTCATTTTCCACCGGGCACTAAGAATCCATAATCTTAGTGTTGCCACAGGAGAGAAGAGTATAATAAGAACATAAACAAATTGAACATTGAAACAGTTTAGAGCCTACAGAAACAGACCAATACGTAAATGGAAATTTGATATATGAAACAGGGACAACTTATGATAAGATAACAGAATAGCTAATTTGCCCTGTGAAAAATAATTTACTCTTTGTTTGCATTTTAAACAATACCAAAAAATTTTTTCTAGGTCGCTAAATATGCAAGGAAAACTTTAAAACATGTAGAAGTACATATAGGAGACCACTGTCCTCAGCTTTGAGTAGAGAGAGATTTCTCTAGATAGAAAAACAAAACTACAAAAGATAAATTAAATAATATATTTAGACTGGAAGCCTCTGTTCATCCAAATTTACAATAAGACAAAGATAAGCCAAGAACTAAGATACTATGTTTGGACACACGTAAGGAAGAAAGAGTTAGTACCCAGAATATAATACATAAAGAAATTCTACAATCAATAAAAAAAATGATAAGCATTCCTACTAGAAATATAGTTGTTTTTTTTTTTTCAACGTTTATTTTTGGGACAGAGAGAGACAGAGCATGAACGGGGGAGGGGCGGAGAGAGAGGGAGACACAGAATCGGAAACAGGCTCCAGGCTCTGAGCCATCAGCCCAGAGCCTGACGCGGGGCTCGAACTCCCGGACCGCGAGATCGTGACCTGGCTGAAGTCGGACGCTCAACCGACTGCGCCACCCAGGCGCCCCTAGTTTTAAAGAAAACATAAACATAATTGACAATCAGGGAACCACAGCATAAAACTGTAATTTTTCTATATGGGGAGGTAGACTTTAGCATCGGACAATGAAAAGATTAAGATCAAAAATCGTTCCTCTGAAATGCTTAGTTTCACAAATACTTTCAGGAAAATTGACAAGAATGCACTAACACTCCAGTCAGGCCACCCAGCGTTTCGGCCTTGTTTCTTCCACATTTAATTTTAAAGTTACATATTTTTCTCCTAGATTTTGCTTTAAAGTAAAGTCATAGCATACTTTGAAGACCAAAGGTTTTTGGTATGCACACAATATTCATATGGAACTACATAGGCTCAGCTAAAACTAATAACTGCTCTGTAAAGGACAATGTAACTTCTCACGGCAGCGGACCACATTGTTCCCCTGTTAGATCCAACTCAGCTTTCAAGGCTCCCAGCAGAAACACTTCATCTTTACAATCCCGTTCCAGAATTGCTGTGTTCTGTAACATACATGTTTACATGTCCCGTCTCTATTCCTGTCTGTTTCTGCTTAGAATTTTGTGCTTTGATTGCTTTGCATTTTTGAAGAACATCCTCATTTATATTTGTGAAAAATATGCATGTAGAATGCAACTGTTTTTTATTCCTTTTTATCCTTTTCTTTCTTTTTTCTTTTTTTTCTTTTCTTTTCTTTTCTCTTCTCTTCTTTTTTCTTTTCTTTTTTCTCCTCTCCTCTCCTCTCCTCTCCTCTCCTCTCTTTTTCTCCCTTTCCTTTCCTTTCCTTTCCTTTCCTTTCCTTTTTCTCTTCTCTTCTTTTTTCAGTGTAATAGTCCTAGAAGGGATGGCATTTTGTTCTGTGTTTAGCAGTACTGTCTTACATGCAGCCTGATGATCTCATTCTCTGGAAAATTTAAAGTGCTGTCCCTTGCTTGTTAGCTCTGATAGAAAATTATAAAATAGACATCAGACAGCATTTGTTTTGTTTAAACTTTCAATGATGAATTAAATAAAGAAATAAAAATTTTAAGCTCAAGATGATGCTTTTATAATCATAAAAGCTCAAAACATTCTCCCAAATAAAGTCTTCAAGGATAGGGATGAGAGACACATTTATTTACCAAGGCAGAATGACTCATTTAACTATCGTGTACCGTGAAGTGTATCTTGTCATTTTTTTTCCCATAATATTCCACACAATAATATTTTATACACTTCATTATGTTGGCTCATTTACATTAAGAATGATACAGCATTGATCTCTAAAATGTATTTTCTATAGATTTTTTCTTTGACTGCGGGAATAAAGAGCAAAAGTAATAATGATTGTATAAAGAAAATTATTACAGGGTTCCCTGGGTGGTTCAGTCGGTTAAGCCTCTGACTCTTGATCTTGGCTCAAGTCACGATCTCATGGTTTGTGAGTTCCATCCCCTCTGTCAGTGAAAAGCCTTCTTGGGATTCTGTCTCTCCTTCTCTGCTCCTCCCCCACCTGCTTTCTCCTTGTCTCTCTCTGAAAATAAATAAACTTAAAAAAAAATTTTTAAAGAAAAGAAAATTATTATATCTACCTCAACTAGAAATACATTATTGCTAATGTTGATTCTTCTTTAAAAATAAATTTATTAAAACAGAGAACAGGAATATGCTGTGATACACACTACATTTTATGCACATTTTAGCTGATTGCCTAAATAGTATTATAACGTAGCCAGTATCAGAAAAGAAATATTTACTCCATGGTTTTGCCAAGTCCTGTACCTGGCTACAGAGTAGATGATTCTACCTAAAAAATGAATAGGTTCCCCTTGATCTGACATCTGATGGAAGAAAGGTAGTGAAGTCAAGGAAACGGTATTGCAAGGTCAAAGATCATAGGATGTGAAGTCTTATAAGAGTATTAGATGAACTAATTTTATAGATTATTTGTTGGTTAAATCAAAAAACTACTTTTACAGCCTAAATTAATTATAATTAAAAACAATATTCTATATTCTTAAGGAGATACAGTTTTATAAATAGCAGTAATACTATAACTAAATATATAGTAAAAGTAATTTTTTAATTGCATTTCCTCGTAGTTCTATTATTCTTATCAGTTTACTACTAGGATTTCCATAGTATTTAAAAGATACAAGGTTATTTGCATTGTTATAAAGTTTTTGTAAGTGTATGTGATAAAAAAAAAAGGATACAGAATTAGGTACTAACTTCTTCAATTATTTGTACCCTTGATTTTTATATGATATATATAAGATCTAAGGTTTTATTCTATTAAATCAAAATGTGTGCATTATAACCACAGTACAGAAACAGTAGACATTGCTTCTAGGTACATAAGCCAACATGCTTAGCTACTGGGAAAAAAAAATGTATTTTCTCATTAAGGTAAAGATACGCTTTCAGAGCAAAGAGACAAATACAATCTTTTGATGGCAAGCATGTAGATGTTACCATTTGGAGTCTTTATATGTTTTGAATTAATGTTCAGTGTTACAAACATAAGGAGGAATCATTTTGCCAAGCTGTGTTTCAAACCTGCCAAGCAGAATTTGGGATACTCCACAGAGATTAATTTACAAAGATTTGAAGTCTATTTTTCCCGACACCGACCTCTACCATAAATGATCTTAACACAAAGGATCTTAACGCATATGACAGGAGCTCAACATGATGGTATTATCACTGCAGGCCTTTTGTTCTTTTTTTCTTTCTCCAAATGAAATCTTATTTTTTACGCACTTTTTTTTTTTCTCCCCAAGACACTAAGGTGAGCTGAGGATGACTGAAAAGAATTAAGCCTGACAGCAAGGCAGGCTGCAAGAGCCAAGATGAACAGGAATATATATACATTGTTTTCCGACCTTGAATTTGGCTTAACTCAATTACACAGGACTATTGCATGCAGATCCTGAGTGTCGTTACAGTCTATTCATTTGTCATCTTAAAATGCCTTTGCTATAGTATGTGAAGACCAAATCAAGACTTACAAAATAGGATGGCGATTCCTCACAGCTTCAGTGTGATACAATGTGACATCATGCGGTTCTGTCAACAAAAATATGTTCTCATTATATCTTAGAAGCATGTTATCATTGTTTATATTCATGACTTCACATCCATTGAAGTTCAAGTTTACAACCAAATAAAATGAGTGCAGTTATCAAAGAGAAGAAAAGAAACACTGTTTTATTTAGGCTTTGGTTTTAGTGGGTTTTTTGTTTTTGTTTTTGTTTTTGTTTGTTTGGGTATTTTTGGTTGTGCTTGCCTGTTGTTGTTTTTGTTTGTTTGTTTTGTTTTGTTTTGTTTCATTTCGTTTTTAATCAACTAAAATACCCTGGAGCTCACAGACCTTCATGTTCAACAGACTACAATTAAACCGGGTGGGGTAGCTTGATAGGTTAACATCTAATTAATGTAAAAAGGTTGTATGTTTTAGTGGAACTAGCACTGATTTGGGAGTAGTTATAACAGAACACCATAAACTGGTGGCTCGTCACACAAATTCATATTTCACAGATCTGAAGGATGAGAAGCCCAAGATCAAGGCACAGCCACATTGGGTATCTGGCAAGACCCACTTCTTGGTTCATAGACACAGTCTTTTGGCTGTGCCCTCATGGGTTGAGCTCTCTGGAGTCTTTTATTTATTTATTTTTTTAATTTATTTTAATGTCTATTTTTGAGAGAGACAGAGAGACAGAGAGGCAGAGCGTGAGTGGGAGAGAGGCAGAGAGAGACACAGAATCCAAAGCAAGCTCCGGGCTCTGAGGTGTCAGCACAGAGCCCTATGCGGGGTTTGAACTCTCCAGCTGTGGGATCATCACCTGAGCCAAAGTCGGATCCTTAACCAACTGAGCCACCCAGCCACCCCTCTTGGGTCTTTTTCATAGGGATACTAATCCCACTCATGAGGAGTGTACCTTCAGGATCTAATCATCTCCCAAAGGCCCCGCATCCTAATACCACTGCACTGGGGGGTAGGCTTTCAAACATGAAGTTTGAAGGGACCTAAACATTCAGTCTATAGTAGCATCCTTAAAAGTATAACCACATAGGCTGAGTAAGGCGATTTCTTTACAAATTCCCATAGTATATTTTGAGGAAGAAATAAGAAGTTTGGGAGAAGGCTGTAAAGCCATTTTGGAAGTAACAGCTTGACAGATGGAAAACTGTTAGGGCTCATCCTCTGCCTCAAATAATAATCCCTGCAAGATATTACCTTATATAATAGGTTGATTTTTGTTGTTGGTGTTGTTGTTATTTTGGTTTTATACTCAGTTTTTCTGAAGCAAATGGAAAATTGATTCCTTATATTCAAATTCATTGTATATAATTATATCATTTAAAGTATACATTGGCTGCTTTAAAAGCTATTGAAAACAAATAAAGTCATAGCCTCTATTGCTTTCAAAATGGATTGTTATCCTCTTAAATGCTAATTTAGATATCTATTCAAAGTTAGTACTTAACTTTTGCATATTTTAAAAGTTGTATTTGGGGGCGCCTGGGTGGCGCAGTCGGTCAAGCGTCCGACTTCAGCCAGGTCACGATCTCGCGGTCCGCGAGTTAGAGCCCCGCGTCGGGCTCTGGCCTGATGGCTCAGAGCCTGGAGCCTGTTTCCGATTCTGTGTCTCCCTCTCTCTCTGCCCCTCCCCCGTTCATGCTCTGTCTCTCTCTGTCCCCAAAAAAATAAATAAACGTTGAAAAAAAAAAAGTTGTATTTGTTTTTATGAAGTTCATGCCTGCCATATTGTTGCTTAAGTGAGAATAACCACTGAGAAAACAAAATAACGCTATAAGCAACATGAGTACAGAATCTGTTTATGACTGTGCTAATCTAGAATATTTCAAACTAAAATAGAAATGTGAGATTGGTAAATTTCCAGGAAGCGGCGGCTATTCAGTGGGTTTTTCCAGTGTTGCGTGCATTAACTGCTCTGACAGCCTTCGCTAAATTTCAACTGAAGCCCCTATCCGTTACAGGATTTCTCTTCCATTTTTGCACAGTGTTGGGTCAGCATGACAAATCAGTAGCTGAAAAATCTCAATGTTTGTTAAGAATGAAGATGAATGTGCCACACCTCAGGTATACCGCAGCAGAATCTTTGGGGATACAGCCACACTTGGCTTGAGTACACTTGAGCATGACAGTTTGAAAACTCTCGGAGCAATAATAAAGAAAGCAGGCTCTGCAAATCAGTACGAGAGCAAACCTGCCCTCTCACCAAAGATTGGAGATAGGCGTGAAGTTTTAAAAAAAACAACGTGTTACTGTAGCAAAGTGAACTTGTTTGTAGACGAGGCCAGTTTCACATTGACAATTATGGATGTGTGTAAGAAGAAAACTTGGCATGAATAAAAAAAATGGATGCAAATGTAGGAATTTTCTAATATCACGTGGAAGCCAGTTTATAATGGCCATATTCTATTGTATTTGTGATGCTGAAAATATGTAAGACATGATCAAATCCCCGGTGTCAGACTTCTACAATGACTGAAGAGCTGTGTGGATGAAAGGTTAATAAGCACAAGTTATAAACAACTATCTTTAATCATATAAAACACAACAGCACTAGGCCACAGGGGTTCCGTGTTCTGAATACTTCTGGCATTTAAAGTAGAATGGCATATGGATAAAAGCTTCAGTTATAAATGCAAAACAGAGGCAATGATACAAATGTATGTGGCAAGTGCATATCACAAAATGCACCAGCTGAATGATAGGTTATCAAATTCTCAGAAATATCAGTGCGATGCATAATCTGATAGTGCATGTAAATAAAACCCTGAGTGGGAGTGCTTGTGTGTATGTGTGTTTGTATAATATAAAATATGCTGAGACTAAAGCCGTAAACATGTCTTAAATGAGATAAAGTGAACCTAAGTTTAAGTACGAAGTTTAATATGAAAGGTTGAAAATCACAGATTGGTTGAAAATTAGAACGTTATCTGAAGGCAAAAATTGTAAAGGAATAAAATAAAATAAATGTACATTGGGGAATAATGCCCATTATTTTATTTTATTTATTTTTTAATGCCCATTATTTTAAAAGTACCTAGCTAAAATATAAATTTTGAGTGTGATTGATGTTTGCCATTTCATATTTATTTATCTAAGGAAAAAAAAAAGCCTAAGGGGTGCATGGGTGGCTTGGTCAGTTAAGCCTCCATCCAGCTTTGGCTCAGCTCATAATGTCAGTGGCTTGTGAGTTTGAGCCACATGTCAGGCTCTGTGCTGACAGCTTAGAGCCTGGAACCTGTTTTGGATTCTGTGTCTCCCTCTCTCTCTGCCCCTGTTTGTGGTCTATCTTCTTCTCTCTCTCAAAAATAAATCAACATTAAAAAAAAAATTTAAGCCTAATATTTAAGTGTAGGCTGAGTGCAAGTTTTAGCAACATGCTCAGTGACTTGATGTAAATATTCTCCTACAAGGCACACAAATGTAGGAAAGATATAAAAACATCTTTTAAATGAACAGGGAAGGTTACAATAAAAGTATGAGAAATTGCTGTAGTCCAAAAAATAAGAGCCAAGAACCACACATAGAATATTTTCACTCTTCGGCTGCTCTTTGGAAATTTCTCGATCTCTATAACTTACGATTTGAGGTTTAATGTCTGCAGAAGACCGAGGATATAATCCCACATTACAATATAATCAATGCCCCAGATAAGCCAGAAAGCTTCAAGGGCTCCCTTTCTAGTATAAAGGTGGACTAAATCTAGTCAGCAGAAAGAAAATTACTTTGATGAGCTCTGTGCTACAATGTAAAGAAAAAAAGTATTTATGTCTGCCCTCAAGCTTGTTGAGTTTAAAAAGACACACAAAGGGTGCCTGGGTTGCTCAGTCAAGTTAAGCACCCGACTCTTGATTTTGGCTCAGGTCATGATCCCACAGTTCCTGAGACTGAGCCCCAGGTCAGGCTTTGAGCTGACAGTGTGGAGCCTGCTTGGGATTCTCTCTCTCTCTCTCTCTCTCTCTCTCTCTCTCTCTTTCTCAAACTAAACACTGAAACTTTTTTTTTAATTAGAAAGAAAGAAAGAAAGAAAAAAGAAAGAAAGGGAGAAAGAAAAAGACACACACACACACACACACACACACACACACACACCTACAAGGGCCTGCATTTTTTTTTTAGTTTGTTTATTTTGAGAGAGACAGGGGCAGTGTGAGTGGGGGAGGGGCAGAGAGAGAAGGGAGGTAGAGAATTCCAAGCAGGCTTTGTGCTCAACGCAGAGCTTGAACTCATGAAATCACGAGATTATGACCTGAGCCGAAACCAAGAGTTTGATGCTTAACCCAGCCACCTAGGTGACCCCCAAAATAACACATTTTTAGATAGCTAGATTGTTTCTGGAAGGACACACTTTAAAACAAGCCCGAGTATACTCCCACAAATAAAGAATAAACTCAATTACTTTACAATCCAATAAAACCAGCATTCATAAAACCAAAATGAGATTCTTTGAGACAAATATAATCGAAATACATCCTAAGATTTATTTTTAGAAAAGAGAGCCAGAGAGAAGGCACTAAAATCATTTTAAGGAAGAAAATGGATACAGGTAGAATAACAGTGGAGATGAAAACAACACTAATTTTGCGATCAAATCTACGGCAAATCTGCATATCATATGACGGCATGAAAAAAACTTATAGAAAACTCTAACACAGTCAAAATGACCCAAGAAGAAATAAATTGAAGCAGTAGTTTAAAATCTACCAAAATTATGGGGCTCCTGGGTGGCTTAGTCAGTTAAGCGTCTGACTTTGGCTCAGGTCTTGATCTGGTGGTTCGTGGGTTTGAGCCCCACCTCAGGCTCTGTGCTGATGGCTCAGAGTCTGGAGGCTGTTTCGGATTCTGTGTCTCCCTCTCTCTCTGTCCCTCTCCTGCTCATGCTCTGTCTTTCTCCCTCCCTCTCTCTCTCTCTCTCAAAAGTAAGTAAACATTAACACAATAAAATAAAATCTACCAAAATTAAAATAACCATGTACAAGATCAGGCTTGTAAAATAAAACAGGAAAATTCTATTAACCATTTAAGGAAGAGACAAATCCAAAGTATTAAAAATTCTACCGTTGACTATAAAGAGGGAATACTTCCCAACTCCTTCTATGTCTCAAACAATATTAATATGAAAATCATACAAAGAGACTTTAATAAAAGAATATCAAAGGCTAATTTCATTCAATAACTCAGAAGCAATAAATGTAAATACAATATTAATAAAATGTATCTTGTAACTTGTATTTTAAAGTGACAAAAGTCATATAAATTTAAGGATGTTTCATTATTAGAAAATTTATTGCCATTATTCAGCATATTAATAAGATAAAGGAGGAAAATCCCTGTGTCCATGATAATACTGCAGGAGGAACAATTGAATAAAATTCCTCTCCAATTCATGATTTACAAAAAAAGAAAAAGGAAAAGAAAGACAGCAATGTAAAACATTCTTAGAAAAATAGTATTATAAGAAAATTGTTTCATTGATGTACTCTACTAAGTGATATACAGATACTGTATTTAATTGCATTGTGTCACAGCTTGTCGTAGTGTGTTAGAAACTGACCTTAAAAGTCAGGAATCATTACTGACTACCTTAAATATAAAAACAAAATGCAACTATTTAAAGGAAATAAATTTCATATGAAGAAATATACCCAACATATATAAAACTACTGAAACACATTTTTAAATGTATCTGAAACAAAAGTTTAACACAAGCACAGAAACACTGTTTCTCAAGTTAATATATTTTCAGTCAAAATCCCATTAGGGAGTTTTGTTTTCATTTGTTGTGTTGCATTTCAGCAGGATTCAATAAGTTGATTTTTAAATTTATATGGGAAAGCAAAGAACTCAAAATACCAAAGACAATATTGAAGAGAAATTAATGCTACATGATATATCCATCTAGACATCAAGACTAATCGTATGTCTACATACATAGACATATGTATCAAAGCATTGGTTTGTACAAGGATAAATACCTAGACAAATAGAAACAGTAAAAAACATCAAAGTATATCGTCATATGTATGTATACATACTTTAATGAAACATGAGAAAGAGGCATTGTCAATGAGAGAAAGTAAATCAGTTCATTAGGCATATGAGAAACACTGAATTATCTCACACCCCACCCAAAATCAATTTCAATTATATTACCATAGGCTTGTCTATATGACAAGATACATAAGAATTTGTTAAGGAGTATAGTGAGAACAAAAAAGCATTGTTGAATTTAATTCCATTGTACTAAAACAAAATTTTGTTCATTCAAAAATACCTTAAAAATGAAGACAAATCACAGACCAAGTGATACATAAAATACTACTGAACAAAACATTGCTGTTTAAAAAAATATAAAAAAACTTTTATAAACTAATATAAAATATATATAATCCAATATAGAATTAAGGACAATACATACATGTGCAATTTATAGTGAGAGAAACAAAATGCCAATGACCATGAAAATAATACCTTCATGGGTAATAAGGATAGTAAGAATTAAAATTACAGAGATACATTTGTTTTTTGTTTGTTTGGTTTTTAAATGTATATTTTTGAGAGAGAGAGAGAGACAGCACGTGAGCAAGGAAGGGGCAGAGAGACAGGGAGAGAAAGGATCTGAAGCAGGCTCCTGTCAGTGGAAAGCAGGATATGGGGCTTGAACTCCCAAACAATGAGATGATGACCTGAGCTACAGCCGGATGCTTAACTGACTGAGCCATTTGAATACATTGAATACATTTGATACATTTGAAATTCTTCAGATAGGAAAAAAAAAATTAAAGACTTTAAAATAACACCTTTCCCAAGAATGTGGAGGAACAAACAGATCTATTACATTTTTTGATAAAGGCGTAAATTGGACAATCACTTTGGAAAACAATCAGAAATGTCATGTGAAGATCCCATTTCTAGATGTGTATCCAAGAGAAACTCTCGGGCATGCGATTGGAACATAGCAGCATTATTATAACCAAGAAAATTGCAAGTAATCTAGATGTTCATTAATATTTCATTATAAAAGTAGGTAACGTTTACTCCAGCCACCCCCCCCCACCCTCCGCTATCCGAAAGAAGAGGGTTCCCTATGAAACCCTTCATTAACCAAAATGGTGTAAACCAAAGAAGTACTTACCATTAGTTTATAAGGAAAAATTTGTCAGTGTTCCCAGACCCAAAAAATCATCTATCTTAGGATCTATCTGAGGCTTCTCTGATACTTTAGGACACATCTTGCTAACGGATGCCCAAAATCAGGCGAGATAAAACACAGATGTTCACAGACAGTTCAAAGATCAGATGACATAAAGGTGAAATAGGGGTGTAGTTCCCGGGGAAGAAGCTAGGTGGCGTCGCTCTCGCTGCTCAGGATGGTTTGCCTCTGTAATGGCTCCCTGGGAAACATACGCTTGATGTTTTTCACCTTTTTTGTGCGTGAAAAGGAAAAATCTTCTTTGGGTTTACTTTAAGTAGGCAAAACCAGATACCGACATAAGTCTCTTATAAAAGCAAAATGGCAGAAAGTGAAGAGTGGGGGATACCTGTAGGTGCATGACCTAGAACTCTAAGCTTTATTAGAAGTGAATGGACCCCAATGTTCATAGCAGCACTCTCAACAATAGCCAAATTATGGAAAGAGCCTAAATGTCCATCAACTGATGAATGGATAAAGAAATTGTGGTTTATATACACTATGGAATACTACGTGGCAATGAGAAAAAATGAAATAAGGCCTTTTGTAGCAACGTGGATGGAACTGGAGAGTGTGATGCTAAGTGAAATAAGCCATACAGAGAAAGACAGATACCATATGGTTTCACTCTTATGTGGATCCTGAGAAACTCAACAGGAACCCATGGGGGAGGGGAAGGAAAAAAAAAAAAAAAGAGGTTAGAGTGGGAGAGAGCCAAAGCATAAGAGACTGTTGAGAACTGAGAGCAAACTGAGGGTTGATGGGGGGTGGGAGGGAGGAGAGGGTGGGTGATGGGTACTGAGGAGGGCACCTTTTGGGATGAGCACTGGGTGTTGTATGGAAACCAATTTGACAATAAATTTCATATATAAATTAAAAAAAAAAAGAAGTGAATGGAGTGCACCTCCATTTATCAATATGTATGAAATTTTTGAGCAAAAAATAAAAGCGATTTGAAGTATACACAAAGAGTCTAAAAGAATGTAAAACAATACGATAAGCAGTTTAGAGACAAATAGGTAGTAAAATTTTAAGAGTAGAATGGGAATGAAATGTACCAGATTCAGAATAATGCCTGCATTTTAGGGGCTAGAGAAAGGTTGTGATTGTGAAGGAGTATGCATTAGGCCTTCTGTCCATTTATAATTTTTGTTTTTTAAGCTGGGAGTTAGATGCATGGATTTTTTTTATGCTATGCATCATACTTTTTATGTCTGAAATATTTCATAATAAAGAGAATAGGTTAAAATTCTTAACCACAGCTTTTTAAAATCCTGTGTGGTTTCATAAATATTTAAGTGATGTTTTTCAGAATAGATTGTGGAGTGCTTCATAACTCAAATATGTCCATTTGGAAATAAGCCTAGCTCTTTGTCACAGCCATAAAGGGGAAAAAAGGATTGTGCACATGCCTGAACACCCACATGGCCTACCAACCTAGCATTTCTTTTGCACCAAAGCACATGTGATTGTAAAGCTCCAGTATCTGTCCTATAAATGGAAACTGGTAACATAGACTGATTTTGAAAGCATTTAATACATTCTATTATCACTTTATATTTAGATGGATTTTTTTGTTTGTTTAAAGGAGTGATTATAATGCTATCAAATTCTATACTAATCATGGCACGGTCATACCTGGCATACACCTCCTATTCAATTGTAAAACGGCAAAAACATATCAATTTATTATAAAAGAAATTGTGATTTCAAGGTTTTTTAACACTTATTTAGCTTCTGAATCACAAAGTAATCCACACATATTGGTCATCCATTCATTCATTCAAGTATTTATTGAACACATACTGTGTGATAAGCTTTGTCGTATGCTTTTGGAAGATCGTGATAAACTAGTCAGAAAGTGTCACTGACCATACTTATTTTCCAGTTGGAATACGTAGTCAATAAACCTATAACTAATATTACCTTTAGTCACACAAATTCTATGAAGAGAAATAAAGGGGGGGGGGCAAAGGAAAGAGGCATCGGGGCAGTATGGGTGAAGTCAATTTCTATGTGGCAGACAGGGAAGGCATCACGAGAAGATATCGTTTGGCTTGGGACTTAAATAATGAAAATAGCCATGTAGGAGGTCTGTGGTAAAAGAGTTCCAAAGGATGGGACCAATTTTTGCAAACCTCTAAGAATTGGAAGCATAACATGTTTAAAGGAGAGACAGAAAACCATTACAGAACGAACATCAGAAAGGTAAGCATGAGCCAACTCATTGACTATGATGTGAGTGATTGCAACAGCACACTTGAGGATTTTAATATGTTCATAGTGTAAGGGGCGCCTGGGTGGCTCAGTCAGTGCTTAAGTGTCCGACTTCGGCTCAGGTCACGATCTCACAGTGCATGGGTTCGAGCCCTGTGTCAGGCTCTGTGCTGACCGCTCAGGGGCTGGAGCCTGCTTCCGATTCTGGGTCTCCCTCTCTCTCTGCCCCTCTCCCACTCGCACTCTGTCTCTATCAAAAATGAATAAACATTAAAAAAATTTTTTAAAAAGATGTTCATAGTGTAATCTGATATGCATTGTGAAGGTGCTGCCTGGTTTCTAGGGTAGTGACAGCTCTTAGGAGGGAGGCCGAAGCAGCCTGTGTAGGTGGTGAGGGTTTTATTTTGGTTCTACTGAGTTTCAGAGTTTGGGATTGAAGGGATGTGCTTCAAGGGGTCATAAAATGAGTAGTTGCCTGCAGGTAATAGAAGGTGATACAGAGTAAATGACCTTCACATAGGGAAAGATACTTCCAGGCTAGAGTTCAGGTTGTTCTCTGAATCGAAACAAACTATTCACAAGTATGTATAATCTTGTCTAACTACTTGGGTGGCATTCCTAGTTAAAAGTCAGCTGTAGGAAGAATTGTTTATAGAGTAAATGGAGGGTAGTAAACCACCATAAGGTTTTACATTGTATTCTGTAACTGTGCAATTAGAAACAACATTAACTAAAGCTATAGAATGAGTGGGTAAGGGCTGTGAACTTCGAGTTTCTTTTTGAACAACTGCAGACAAACTCCACAGCTGGCAGCTACGAAAAATGCCTTACAACAATTAAACTAACTCTTCTGACACAGACTGTGGAAGACAGAGAAAGATCAATGAATAATGAAGGCCAATAATGGAAGAGAATGTAAATATTATCAGGACAGAGATAATACTCTTAATCACATGTCATGTATGCCATTAATTCCGCTTGGAGATGAGACTAGAGATCCCAAGGCTGCCGTTCTATATGTCATTTGTAGTTCAAAATAGTTCACTGTTCTTCATTTGAGCGTAAGTTAACTTCCCTAAACATTTTCATTCCGCACACATTTTGATTGTCATTCCGCACACGTTTTGATTGTCATTCTAAAGATCTAAATTTAAAGGACAACAACAATAACAACAACAGCAAAGTGTAAGTACTGCTATATAATGAATTGTGCCAGAAATACATGAACCCAAACTCGTATTTATGTTTTTTTTAATTTTTTTAATGTTTTTATTTATTTTTGAGAGACAGAGCTCTCAAGAGACAGAGCATGAGAAGAGGAGGGGCAGAGAGACAGGGAGACACAGAATCCGAAGCAGGCTCCAGGCTCTGAGCGGTCAGCACAGAGCCCGACGCGGGGCTCGAACTCCTGGACCGGACCGTGAAATCATGACCTGAGCCGAAGTCAGACGCTTTACTGACTGAGCACCCAGGCGCCCCGCCAAAGTCATATTTGTAGGGGGAAGAATGCATGCCATGAATGGACAAACATGGTGCCAGGATGTGTTAGAGAATCGTGACTCTGGCTCTGTTAACATCCTCCCATCTCCAATCTTTGAACACAATGACGGGAAGTTGTCCTTTCCTCAACAAATCCTACTACAATTCTACCAGACTTCAATATGGGTCATGGCTGACCAGTTACATCCAGGTCCTTTTTCCCTGGCTTGTCTTTCCCATCACCTCCTCTCAGTGAATGTCCCTCATGACCATACATTGAATTTTCTGCATATATGAAATAATTTAATGTCAATCACCTTGTCTGACAATTTTGCAGATAGTAAGAAATAAATAAATGTTAGCCATTTAGCCATTTACGTAAATGTATATATAAATGTGTGTGTATATCTATCGATCGATCGATCAATCGATCAATAGATACATTATCGATAGATATATTAGGTAGATAGATAGATTTACACCCAACACGGGGCATGAATTTACAATCCCAAGATCAAAAGTTGCATGCTGTACAGACTGAGCCAGCCAGGTGCCCAGCCATTTCTATTATTAAACATTGTTACTTTCATCATTTTGTTATTCTTACCCTTCCCTTTATGCTATTCTTTCAGCCTGCTTGCTCAGCCACACTATTCTTCACTCTGATCAGGAGAGGCATTCCACTGAGCCTTTTTGAAATATTCTCTCTGTCTCCATTAGCCTCTTCTAGCCTTCATATCTTATCCCTATGCAGCCTGGACACATAAATCTTGTAAATTTAGATCACATGCTTCATGTTTTCAACTGCTGTCTTGCCAACAGTCTTAATTACCTGGTCCCATTTTCCTTCTCATTCACCATGGGAATGTAAAATAGGATGATTCCAAAGTACTATTTTCTCCGTTCTTTTATCTCAGCCACTCTTGGAAAAAAATAAAATTGTCTTATAAATTCATGACCACCAAACTTCCAGTGTGATGAATATGTGTGTTTGGGAAGTTCACGTCCCTGTTTTCCACCATTTCCACTGGTTTTAAAATTCAGCCTCCATTTAATTTTGTCAGCAAATGGACTCACTTATTCACAAGGCAAAAAAAAATATCATAAATCTTTGTCACACAAATCTTCAAATCTATAAATGTACAGCATTCAGTGGTTATTGCAAAAACCAGGTAATGAAGTTGGATGGGCCTGGCTTCAAACTCTTTCTTACAGGACACTATTTTGCCTCCTGTGGCAAATATGTGTAAGTAAAAGTAGTCTTTGAAACCAGTATTAAAGATGGTATACAAATATTAGAACACTGCTGTGCAAATGTTACCATTGTTATATTTATTATTACTGTCATTTGTGTTCATTGACCATCCTGTCTCTTTCTTTTCATCTCTATGGCTATTATGTCTACCTAGGATTAAGATACCATTATATTCCATAGAATTATTTCAAAAATCTTTCAAAAGAAATTCTCAGCTATTACTTCTGAATACCCGATGTCTTCTCTAACACATCCTTCCCATCCACCATTTATGTATGCTTACTCCTCTTCCATTTAAAGAAAAGTCCCATAAGTTCTTCACCTATTCCTCCTCTCCCTAATCAGAACTAACATTTTTGAAGAAGTTGTTTTCACTGTATTTTCTCAGATTACAGTATTTCCATTTTTTTCATTAAGCTTCTCTCCTATGTGGCCTGAAACAGTTCTCACCCTGGGAAAAAGTGATCTCCATGTTGCTCTGCCTAAAGTGCACTTTTTTGTTCAGATCTTGAACAGAACTTGTAGAGCATGAAACAGTATTCAGCAGTTCACATGGTCTGTGGAGATATTCTCCAGGTTTTCTTCTTTTTTTTTTACATCTTCAGGATATATTTTACATTATGTCTTTTCTCATCTTTTTAATATTTTTTTTATTTTATAGAGTGAAAGTGTGTACAAGCAAGAAGGGGCAGAGGGAAAGAGAGAGAGAGAGAGAGACTCCACACTCAGTGCAGAGCCCAATGTGGAGTTTGATCCCACAACCCCGGGATCATGACCTGACCTGAGCAGAAATCCAGAGTTGGTCGCTTAACTGACTGAGCCACGCAAGCCCCCCTCTTTTCTCTATCTTCACTGTAAACAATGGAGTTTCCCTGGTTCCACGCAAATTTCCCTTTGCAATTTTCTATCTGTATGTTTTTCTAAGGAATTGGGTCTATTACCATGAATTCGATCACTGTTTATATGCTGATAACGTCTATCCTGAATCCCAGCCCCATAAGACCAATAGCCAATTGTCAAATTAATGCTTCCCCTTGATTATCTCAAAGAAATTTAAAAAAAAAAACTCTCTCTACATACACAAACTAGAACCTCCAGTTTACAGAAGACATGCGGACAGAGGAACAACTCAAATGACAACATAAGGGACCAAGCAAACCCACTGAGACAGGGAGGTAGACGACCAGCTGAGTCTTCAACACAATAATGACGTGAAAAATGAAGGGTGGGGACCCTTTATTTTTCATGTCAATACTCTATTCTAGATTGAAGGACATTTAAGAGACAATAAAAAAATCACAAGTTTCCCGTATTTTGGGATGCTGATTTGAACAAATCAACTGTAAAAATACCCCTTTTAAGACAAACATTATGGACATTTCCATAAAGTATATGATAATATTAAGGAATTGTAATCTTTTAAGTGCAGAAATGTTCATTTGGCTCTATCAGAAAATGGTCTAATTTTATAGAATTAAAGCTAAACTATTCAGGGGAAAAGTGATCTGGAATTCACTTTAAAATAATTCAGCAGAAGAAAAACATAGATAAAAGATATACAGCCAAAGGATAGCCAAATAGTTAGATACAAGGGACTTCTGTATTGGCTGGAGAAGTAAAAAGTACAGGGGCCACCACTGGACATCATAGTGGTCGGAGCCAGATGTTGGCACCTGTCCCTGCTGTCACTTCTCACAGCAGACCACCAAGCACTGATGGTTACAGTGTGGAATGTGGCATGCACTGTGTGCAAACATCCTTCTCTGTGTGCAGACATGAGTGAGCTCTCACTCATTAGTCCTTCCGTCTTCTAAATATCAATGAGAACACATCGCTAGCAAAAGCTAACGCATATCTAGAATGGTAACTTCAATGGCGTCTGTGGCCATTTTGCAAACAGTTCGGGCCCACAGCAGTACAGGAGGAGTTTAGAGGCGGGAAGGATGGGCTGGGTGTAAATAAACAACACCCAGCTCTCTGTGTATGGGCTGGTTGACGAGAAATTCAGCCAGAATAAAGAACTTCGAAAACCCATGATAAACCGAAGGTAAGAGCAAATGGAATCTGTCCTACCAGAATGAAAACCAACTTTTGTCCTTTTTTCTACAATGTGCTATTTCTTAATTAGAAGGTAAAATAAGATTCATGTTGATGTGTTCCATCCATCCAGAAGATAGCCTAACATATTTGTTCACTTTTGCTCTTGTTGGGATATTGTTCATTACGTATTATAATTCTCATCAATAAATAAATAAATAAATAAATAAATAAATAAACAAAAGCTTACTCAAAACCCCAAGAACACTTACGTAGGGGTGTCTGGGTGGCTTAGTTGGTTAAGCGTCTGACTTGGGCTCAGGTCACGATCTCATGACTTGTGAGTTCGAGCCCCATGTTGGGCTCTGTGCTAACAGCTCAGAGCCTGGAACCTGCTTCAGATTCGGTGTCTCTCCTCCCTCTCTCTCTCTCTTCCCATCAACTGCTCACGTTCTGTCTCTCTAAAATGAACAAGTGCTAAAAAAAAAAAAAAAAAAAAAGGAACACATACTTAAACTCATTTGAATATGGCTGTTTACTGGACAAGTTACTTTGCCTAAAAAAAAAATCATGACTGAAATAAAAAACTCTGAGCACCAAAATAAATATTGATTCGAGTGGTATAGACTAAAAATGCTTTCCTGGATTTTCCTAGATTTAAGTCATCTTTACATATTAAGACATACATAAAACAATACATTATGTATTTAATATATAACCATAGCATAATACATTGTAAATTTTAGCAACAATCATAACATTCAATCTAAGATAAACCCTTCACCCCTAACCAAAATGTCTCTAATACAAGTTGGCTTAAATAAAGCAGTCACATTTGAGAAGAACCATATCTGACCTTATACGATTTATGACCTAACCTAATATAGAAATAATATATTTAGTTTTTTGACAAAGAATCCTAGCTTGTAAACTCTTCAATTTGTAGGGGAAGAAAAAATGTGAGATTTTTCAAAAATCAATTAAAGAATGACATATGAATTTCTCCAAACTGTATCACGTAGGTGTGCCTGGGCGATTCAGTCGGTTAAGTGGCCCACTTCGGCTCAGGTCATGAATGATCTCACGGTTCATAAGTTCAAGCCCCATGATCAGGCTCTGTGCTGACAGCACGGAGCCTGGAGCCTGCTTCAGATTCTGTGTCTCCCTCTATCTCTGCCCTTCCCGACTCACGCTCTGTCTCTCTCTGTCTCTCAAAAAATTAATAATAGTTAAAAAATTAAAGAAAAAAACTATATCATGTAATACAGATACATAATGAATTTAAATCTTTAGTCACTCTGAAATAATATTTGATTATAACATTTTCAATTTTGGGAAATGTCATTGGTTCATAAATCATTGTGAGTCAAACTAGACGCTGTTAAATAAGACTTTCGTATTTTATGCATAAAATTCATAAATAAAATCAACGTACAAGTTTATTACAAGTATGCCAGTGTTCAGCTTAAGGTAATGTGCCTGATTTTAACATTTTTGTATCTGTTTTGTGAGGATTCAGTGCATTTAGCATTTTCTCAGGTCTTTCTGAATTGTATTCTATGTGTCTAACCAACATAAAACTTTCCCTTAATGACCTTTCAAAAACCAAAGCGCCCTCCCAACATTCCTGTCTCCTTACAAAACTACTCCTAACTCAGAGCCTTCAGGAGGCTTTAGTATTGCCATACCCTAAATCTATTCTAAAACTCATTTGCCTTGTATTTCATTTCTTCTATGCCCAGGGGCTCTGTAAATAATGTGGAAAATGAAAATAATATTGCTGAAAATGCTCCCAGGTAACACATATCTGATTCAATTGGGACTTTGCAAAATTCATATTTATTTTTCCTAAATGATTGAAGATTTATTGGAAACTCAGGCATGAGAACCTCTCCAAGAAGGTTACCTTCAGACAGCCTTGATTTCACATTGATATGCAAACCCTTGGTGCCCACTTCTGTCCTTGGGGTCAGTCCTGCACAAAAGATCTTATACAATCGTGTGTCATCACTGATACCTGTGTGCTGGGCTCTGAAAATCATAGTCAGGAGAAATGGTTAATAGGTAACCCCTATTAAAATTAATTTGATTTATTTACTATTCAATAAATCTGGCTGAGCATGCTCCTTAGCTATGTAATCAATAAACATGAGGTGCATTAATAGATTTTGGGAGGTTTACAAGTGTTTGAAGCACTATAAGCTAGTGTACATTTTATGATTCCCTTCAAGTTTCCATACCTCAGATATTAACCACATTTCCTAAGAGCAAAAAGTCTGTCTGTAAAGTGCATCCCCTTTGTTACCTAATGCCCCGCTTTACTTGCAGGAATTTACATATAATTTACAATTTGCTTGGCACAATCTATATTTAGTTCTTATTTTCATAAATAAAATTCATTGCACTGGTAGGTAAAATTGATAAAGTTTTTTGTTCCTGTTCATAATCACTCAACCTGTGAGTTTCGATTAATTGTTAATATAAAGTGGAAGTGAAATGTGGGGGAGGTAATAAAAAAAGACCCTGTAAAGCCTAGGGCTCTTCCATCCCTAGAGAGAACCTCAAAGATCCCATGTGTCTCCTACAGTCACCCTCCATTTACAGATGTGTCCTATGCAGTAACGGACTGTGGACAAGTCCTGGGCAAGCACTTTGAATGACGGGTTCACTGACGGCTTAGAGCAGGGGCTAAACTGTCTGAAAATATATAAATACTTTACCAGCTTGATCATGGTTGGATTGGCATAAACCTGAAATTCTTTGTCTGCACTGGCCACTTTTCAACTCTGGCTGTTACTCAATTTTATTTTATTTTATTTTTTATTTTTTTTTCAACGTTTTTTATTTATTTTTGGGACAGAGAGAGACAGAGCATGAATGGGGGAGGGGCAGAGAGAGAGGGAGACACAGAATCGGAAACAGGCTCCAGGCTCCGAGCCATCAGCCCAGAGCCCGACGCGGGGCTCGAACTCCCGGACCGCGAGATCGTGACCTGGTTGAAGTCGGACGCTTAACCGACTGCGCCACCCAGGCACCCCTGTTACTCAATTTTAAATCTTACCATATTGATGCTTGTCATTTTTCACTCTCTGCGTTAATTTTACATAGTTTGATTGAACTTTGCAAATAAGTTTAGAATCCAATATATTTGGAAGCTAAATTTTGTGCTAAGTTCTGGTCACTAATGTGGTTATTGAATACTCAAATTTAGCATTAAAAAAATGTAAAAAATAAACCAAAAAGCAGGGGCACCTGGGTGGCTCAGTCAGTTAAGTGTCCCACTTGTGATTTTGGCTCAAGTCATGATGTCACGGTTTGTGAGTTAGAGCCCTGCATCTGGCTCTGCACTGACAGCTCAGAGCCTGCTTGGGATTCTCTCTCTCTCCTTCTCTCTTTACCCCTCCACCGTGCATGCTTGCTCTCACTCTCTCAAAATAAACTTTAAAAGCAAACAAACACATGTAGGGGCATCTGGGTGGCTCGGTTGGGCAGCTGACTTTGGCCCGGGTCATGATCCCGCACTTTGTGGGTTCGAGCCCCGCGTCCGTCTGTGTGCTGACATCATGGAGCCTGGAGCCTACTTCGGGGTCTGTTTTCCTTTTTCTCTGCCCCTCCGCCCCCCTCTCTCTCTTTCTCAGAAATAAGTAAACATTAAAACATTTAAAAGAAAGTAAAAATAAAAAAAACACATTTAAGAAGATTTGGACAGGGATGGAAGAGAATATGAATGATGTGATATTAAAACTATGCAGAAAATTATGTTCAGAATTAACCTCATTTGAGTTAGTGGCCATGTCCTAATATATATTACACGATACTATATTGGCACGATCATCTATATATAGTTACCTCTCCTATTGTCTTTCTTAAAAGAAGCATTTCAAACACCTATGAATTACCAATTTTATATATTCAAATAGGTATCTTGCTAAGGACTGGGTTTTTTTCACAATTTTATAACCTTGTCGTTATCTGCTCTATTGTAATTCACACCTACCATCCTCCACTTTGTAGGTCTTCAGAAGAGCTTGTGTTCTTACTCTACGTACTGAAGAAAGATGAGAACAGGGCTAAAGGTAAATCAAGAAAAAGGAGGGGTGCCTGAGTGGCTCAGTCAGTTAAGCTTCCAGCTTCGGCTCAGGTCATGATCTCATGGTTCACGAGTTCAAGCCCCATGTTGGGCTCTGTGCTGACAGTTTGGAAGCTGCTTCAGATTCTGTGTCTCCCTCTCTCTCTTTTCACCTCCTCTGCTCATTCTCTCTCTCTCTCTCTCTCTCTCTCTCCAGAATAAATAAACATTATTTTGTTTAAATCAAGAAAAAGGAGAAAGTGGGTGCACCCATAAGAAATACTGTGTGTTCAGAAAAGATTTCTAGTGGTTACGCTTCTGGAACTACGACTAAAATCCGTGGTATATTATCCTGATGAGTGCCGTTTTTCAAGTCTGCTTTAGTTTTTTCAGAAGAGAATGCATAAGCAAGATGAGAAAAGCAGTAACAGTGGGTGTGCCATATTAATTTAATTGTTAGTTTCTGCCCGAGATTCCCACAAACGATTTGCATTTCAAAGAGAAAATATGAATTTAGTGATTAAAAATCACTGGGAAAGGCATGTATATCTATCTAGTGTCTATATAAGAGTCTACTGAGGAAAGTGTAAGGTAAAGAGAAGAGACTATCAGTGCGGCTGGGTTATAGAAAAGAGAACAGATTTGGAAAGAGGCTCACCTGTTTGATAGCGAAGGGCGGACTCAGAACCAGCTAGGAGGGGGCTTCCTGCAACATTCTGAACAAACATGCACGTGAGTTTTACTGCTATGCATAGTTAAAAATGTAAGTATTTGCCTTCTCAGCATTTTAATTGCAGTCTGTATTTTGCCCAGGTAAAATTATTTTTATTTATCCTGTTAAAGGGTTTACAGATCTTTGTGAACACGTATATTGATACCTGTCATGAATTTTATTTAGCAAGTTCTTAGTTTTTGTCTCTTCAAATTGTACTTCTCTTCTTTCTCTACCTTCCCTCTGTTAATAATCCAGTTACATGTGTGCTAGACCTTCTCAATAGTATCTCTCACCTGTTGTCATCAAAACAAAACTCTTCTCTTCAGTTGGAGGCCCACACAGACAACATAAGCCACCGTAAGACAACGTAAGACAACGTAAAAAAAAAAAAAATTCTATGGGTTTTCTTCAGCACAAAGAACAGAACCCCGGGTAGAAGCTGGGAGATGAGAAAGGAAGGAAGAGTAAGAGGATGGGAAAAACATGTCGGTAAATGCAAATGACTATTGATGCTTATTGTCCTAGAAAAATTATTGGTGGAGTTCGCTTCAGATTGGGAAAAAAAAAGGTGCCTTTATGCAGAGAGGGTTTTCATTTCACGCTGCCAGTTGCTGAGGGCTCTGACAATATGGCATCATTTTCAAGTAGGTTCACAATTTGCGATTGAGTCCATTTTCTATTGCTAATTTGTTGAACTTGTCAAGATATGACAACAGCCTTATTTTGCTTACATCGCTGTTCTTTTTCAAATGAGCACGCGAGCTGTCCAAGTTCAATAGTGAAATAGATTTTAACCCAGTTTTTCAGATGATTGACTTTCAATAGTCAGTGGTGTCTTTTTGAGTAGCGACCAGCTACTAACTCTGTTTACTATTATAAAATTAGGAAGAAAAATTAAAATATTCCTAACATTTCAACTATGTACAGCATTTTGTTTTTACAAAGGGAATACTTAATATTTGTTTTGAAATCTTTCTTACCTGGATACAAGATTTCACATTCTATAAGAGGTACCATCATTCATAAATGACCACATGGTTTTAAGAAACTCATGAAGTATTATAGCAAGATCCCTGCATAACATTAGGACAAGTGATCTTGCCATGTAGTACCTGCATTTTTCCACATTATTTAAAGGGTAAAAATTAAAATTAAATCAATATAGGATATGACTACAATATTAAATTACTATAATCCATTAAGACTTGAGATTTTTAAATTGATGAGTGATTGATAAATGACAATGTATCACCAAGAGAAAAAATATCGCACAGTATGCAAAGCTTTCAATAATAGTAGACTTTACAAAGGAGCTAATCACGGAGGAGAGGTGAAGCTAATGGAAATAATAAAACTCAATCATTTCATAATTCAAGAAGAGATCAGTGTTTTTTTTCACATCATATAAAATATCCTATTTTCAAAACATCTGTGTCATGCCATGAACTTCACATTGGCCACTCCAAAATGTTATGTGCTCTGTGCAGAATTTTTTATTTTCCCCTGTCCCTCTTGCTTGTAAACACAGATACGTTCCATGTGAAAGCCATAATTTATTAAGTTGCTAAGCCATTCCTATTTAAAGCCATCAGTGTATGAGTGAGAAGGCTAAGCCCCTCAATTCCTGTGCCGGTACAGAGGACCGCCAATTTGAACTATTTTCTCCTACTTACAATTAAGTCTATGCTCCCTCGATGGAACACAACTTAATTGAGCTCCTTTTTATAGTATGAAACAGATCATTTCTTTTGATTGGCTCCCACTTATTTATTTTAAGTTGACTGCTTATTGGTGTTCATGATTCTAAACAGCTTACAAGGTGATGTGAAAAGACGTGAAATATCCATGACTATGCAATCGCTTCAGCATTCGCTCCATTGACAGAGAGCCTCACGCCTGTAGGGCAAGCATGTGCCATCTGGAACTGTATAATTGCCCAAACCTCAAAATTGCAAGGGAAATATTCCAGAGATTCAAGCCAACACCACAAAACCGTGCTCAAAGACTTACAATAAATGTTCTGCACGAGTTCCTAAGTCATTATTATACCTAGGGTTGAGGAGGAAAGAAAAAAAAACTTAAAAACTGTCTTTCCATGTTTTTCCAACTGCTATAATTAGAAACCATGAGCACACGCTTGCCTCCCGAGGATCATGTAGCTCTGACCATGGTGAAAGGTACAGACCCGGCTAGACGACTACTCTTTGTTCAGCATGGGTACAACTGCAGTTTGCACCCCCCACACCCACCCCAGGACTTTTTTTTTTTTTTTCAACGTTTATTTATTTTTGGGACAGAGAGAGACAGAGCATGAACGGGGGAGGGGCAGAGAGAGTGGGAGACACAGAATCGGAAACAGGCTCCAGGCTCTGAGCCATCAGCCCAGAGCCCGACGCGGGGCTCGAACTCACGGACCGCGAGATCGTGTCGGACGCTTCACCGACTGCGCCACCCAGGCCCCCCACCCCGGGACTTTTGAAGCCTGCATTCTGTTGATTTAAACATGATCGCATTTGGGGCACCTGGGTGGCCCAGTGGGTTGGGCATCTTTCCGACTTCAGCTCAGTTCCTGATCTCACGGTTCGTGAGTTCGAGCCCCGCGTTGGGCTCTGTGCTGACAGCTCAGAGCCTGGAACCTGCTTCGGATTCTGTGTCTCCTTCTCTCTGCCCCTCCCCTGCTCACGCTCTCTCTCTCAAAAATAAATAAAACATTAAGAAAACAACATTATGACATATATTTTTTCCTTAAGAAATTAAACAGGCACCAAGAAGCTGAATTTCGTAAACCTCGTCTATAATCATAAACAAAATAGCCTATTTTATTAATTATGATGTGTGAAAAAGCCCAAAAAATGAATAAATCCTTCTCCCACTCTGACAACATGGGCTTTTTTGATATTTGTGAAAGGCAACACAGCAGCTAACTCCACTCCAAGGGACCATCCCTTCTGTTACAGTATCATTCTTGCCCATTCTTGCACCCTTTTATTTTCCCACCTCAGTGCTCCCCAATTTTCACATCATCCCAAACATGACGAATGTTTCTTTCCTTTCTGACAGAGATCTTATTACCCACTGTAGCTCAAAACCTTGATGTAGCAGGGGTTGCCATATGGCATTTTCGAAATTGTTTTCAATTTGCATAAGGCCATTGGATCCTTTGATTAAACACCAAACTGCAAGAAAAACTAGGGACGGCTTGGGAAGCCTGCTGAGTCTTACTGAATTTACGTGATGCCCGCAGGAGTGAGGAACATAAAAAATTGGGTTCCAAACTTCAGACACACACACGCATGCACGCACACGAGCACATTCAAATCGTAAACTTGCAGAAATGAGAAATTTTGATGAGCATGAAATTACCTTTTCTTTCCAGACCAAAACAAAACAATAACTGGAGAAATTTCTAGTATTCATATTAGAAGAAAAGAGTGGATCTATTTGTCTTCTCAGAATCTTCACAGACACTAATGAGAAATTTGGGAGTAAACTACTACTTATTACGCTTGGTCGATGGAAATAACCAAAATCATTCTCCCCTATCCACTTTTCCCTTAATGGATCATATTTGTTGTTTGTGTCCCTGAACAGTTTATTCACCTTCACCAGAGAAATCTAATAAGTGACATCTGTATGGCCAGTCCCTCCCAGCCTGTCCCCTTTTCTCAGGCACCACTAGCATGGCGGATGCCCCTGGTTATTCATGGCACCATTTTCTGCTGCATATATCAAAATGTCCTTCCCACCACAGGCCACTGGATGATTAGCTGTTGCCCATCACCTAGATTCGGCAACTTGTGTTGCATCTTTCTTAAGTCATAGAGGTTATTTCTGACCTCAAAAGTGCTCTACTCACATCATCTTTATCTTTTTAGAAAATCAAATTCTAAACGCAGGAATGACTCCTTAATGTGTATGGTTGAATCTGATAAATGTGAAAGAAAATTAAGTATTCCTCAGATGAAATATTAGTTTTATGAAAAAAAAATGGACTAAAATTGTTAACTAACTTGTACATGTTTTCCACCACAATTTAGCCGTAAATTCCATGGTACAACACAGACATCTGCACTCTATGCCCACGTGTCATACCACCGTGGCACATTGTCTTTCTGGGTAATTTTAAAGAACAGACAAAAGTTCTATGTTTTCACATGTTTAGAATATCTTATCAGAGACAAACTATGATTTGCTCATTGTCAATTCCTTTCTATTCAAAAGTTTTAAATTATGGCAGCATTCAGCATTTATTCAACTCTTTCATGTCCAAAAGGGGTCCAGCCTCTGGTTGATCTCAGAGGAGGTAATGTTGTTAATTCTATGGAAAGGTCCAAAATAAAAATTTAGTTCCAAAATTCTAAAACAAAATGTTAAGTTCTGAATATCCAAATTTCCTTGGAAATAATTTCTGGGTCATTCCACTAACCCCAACAATTTAGGTGAATACAAGATGAAATGAAATGAGATCTCTCACTTCCTTACACTTGATGCGAGTGTAAGGCTGCCTGACCTTGGGACGATGTATCAATGGGGTGATTGTTAGCGATAATAAAGTGCTTTAGAGCAGTTTCACTAAGATTCTACGGTGCAAATGTGTCTCTTTCTGAAGGTTGTAAAGTTTGCGAAGTGTATAAATTGGTCAGAGTTGCTAACAACCTCATACTCAATTAAACATGGAGGGACTGGGGTCCTAAGGAAAGATTCTGAACTGGATGCTAGTGAAGGAGAACATAGTTGGTAAAGATGGAGGCAATCCTTAACAACTGTGTTTCAGAGACTCTAAACAGATTCACCCCATTGGGACTGACCTTATTGACAAAGACTTACTGGCTCAGTTGGGTGAGCATTGGGCTCTTGATTTTGGCTCAGTTCACAGTCTCACAGTTTGGGAGCGAGCCCTGTGTTGGGCCTGCTTGGGATTCCCTCTCTGTCTCTCTCTCTCTATCTCTCTGCCCCAGGAGGTGAAAGTTCTGTTGACTAAGTGCCTGGATCACAGTGTGGATCCTTAGAGGGTCCATGGCTGTTTCAAGACAGTGCCACCCTTCCATCCACAACCTTGCCAGGAACTTGGGAGGAAAGAAACTTGCACTGTATGTGGAGCAATGGTTTCACCCTCCTTTTGTAGGCTCTTTTGTGAGCCTATCCTTAACAAGTGTGTCAAGTAGGTCTCTTAGAGGAAGACATCATTCATGTCACATCACATCTACGCCCCTGGAGAAAGATCGATGTCGTTCAAATCTTTCCTGAGGAGTTTGTGCACGCTGGTGAAGCTACTCAGGTAGGCCTCTGGGAGCCTACTAAGGTGCGCTGTATACTTTCGGGGACGAGAGCAACTCGCAGCTAAGAGGTTGTTAAAATAAGCACTGAAGAGAACATATTAGCCAAATACATGACAGTAAAATGTTTAACGGCTTCTAACTGGAAGGAAACAGTAATTTGAATAATATTGGGTATGGTGACCTTAATGGATTCTACGACATTCGGTTTGAGGTAATCCACTTTGAAGCACCATTCATTTTTTTTCCAGGTTTAAAAGTAAGCGGATTTGGGTTGTTAAATGAAGAAGAAGTAGAAATAGTCATCCCTTCACAGATCAGTCTGTATGTGTGTGTGTATATATATATATGCCTATAACGTAAGATCATATATAGATTCTATATATCTATATAGAATATAGATAGCTATCATATATAGAATACATAAAATCTATATAGAAGATTCTATATAGAATATATAGATTATATAGAATATATAAATTATATAGAATATATAGATTATAGAATATATAGAGAACATATCTATATTCTATATGCATAGAATATAAGAACACACACATACATACAGAAAAAAACATATATATAGAACACATATGTGTGTGGTGTTATATTAGTTTCAAACTCTGACAACTCTGTGTAATTTATATTAGACCACATTAACTACTTTAGCTGGGAGGTAAGCTCCATGGGGTCTCGTTTTGTCAAGCCAATTTATAACTGCCAAAAACCTAATTTAATTTTAATTTATTATTCATTAAGTCATAGTATCTGCACCCTCTATGTGATATTTTAGGGCAGTGGATGCTGTGACTACAGGAAATTTGAGGAAGGCAATAGTACCAAAGAGGCATCTCTATTTGTCTTCTCTTATACATCTAGTGACTCCTTTAGGTTAATTGATGGCATTCTGATTAAATCCCGTGGAATCTCCAGGTGTAACTTTCACGTGAGTCCCAGTATTGACCATGAAGGTCTTCAGTTAGTGTATTTTCTGCAGATGTTAAAGTTAATTCAAAACCTATCTGCCAGAGGTGCAAAACCCATTCAGCACTCGTTTGTCTTTTTGTTGTGCATATTTTTTTTTTTAATTTGAATTTCCAATTGGGACAAATTGTGGATATTTGCTTCAGTCTTTTTGTGGTTGTTTTCATTGTTTCCTTCCCCTGTATCCAGGTGCCTTACTATTTCTTATTCGTTTCTGTCTCTTTCTCCTTCTTTTTTTTCAATCACTAGATAAACTCCAAGGTGATCCTCTCTACTCCACTCAGCTTTATAATTTTCTCCCTCTGGGAGCCCACAGGTCAGGGTTATCAGGTTAGGGACCTTCCTACCGCAGTGAGACTTTACAAGGTGTAAAGCCCCAGGCCTAAGCTGGGTTTGAGTTAGCCTCTTTGCTGTACCACAGGTGTGCCAAGACCATTCATCTGCAGAACCCTGAGGACCAGGACCTTTATGGTGACAGAAGTGTTGACAGTGGCATATTTAAGTATATTTATGCAGTTAAGAGGAGGGGTCTCACCATGCCACTTAATAGGCACCTTTCCTCCCTTCTCTGTTCTTCTCTTTTCGCTCTGTCTCTGCACTCCAACGACTTCCCCTTCGTGAGGGATCACCCAATGGGCCTATATCTCCTACCTGTCATAGCTCCTTTCCTCGGAGTCCCTGTAAATCAGGTGCCAACACCTGACTGAATCGCACAAAAAACTCGTCACAGGTGGAATTTTCCCGTGAGCCAAGCATCAGTCACCGTTTCATTTGAAAACACAGGAGGCAGGTTTGAGCTGAGACATACGACCAGGATCACTTCAAGGAAGGCTCCAGCCCCATATTCCTGTACCCAAGTGCCAAGTAATTTCAGAGCGCTGGCCTTAGGTGTGACTGAATCTGTAATAGCTCTTGGGGTAGAACTCAACAATGCAGCACAAAGAAACACAGCTCAAAGCACAAGCTGCGGCTGATCCTTACCATAAAGCAGATTAGCAAATCACAGCAAGAGAAGTAAGGCCCATAGTGGTGGGAGGGTGGTGTCTAGAATCCTGTCACGGGGCCAATTTGTTATGGCCTCTCTGCCTCTGCAGGTAAAAACATCTTCCCAGGTAAAAGACACAGTCCAAAACCTGATCCCAGGGTCTGTTTCTGATGTATCCAGTTTAAGACATAACCCTTTTATTCTGGTAACCAAATTGCCCACTTCAATTAGGCAACTATTTTTTTTTTAACTTATGCTATGCATTGTTGCTAATCACGTTACTACCATTCTCTTTGGCCACGGGAAGGGGTGCTCAGTCCGTGGCTAGACAAAGTGTCCCAGATAACTGACCAAAATCCAAGGACTGGGCATGAAACTCCATCTAGATCAATACCGAGTCTTTGGGATTTTATTCTTTATCTGTTCAGTGGAAAAAATAATCTCTCTTCACTGAGGCCTTAGGTTGGGATAGCACAAGCTCGCAATCATGTTTGTTGACAACTGGAGAAGGTTTATGTGCAGAAAGAGAGAATATAACCATTGGAACAGGTACAGAGTCTGGGTTGAGGGTGGAGACCAAAACTGTGAGCCAAAGGGAGAGCCAAACCAGGAGCAAGACAAAAGATCAATCACAGTGACCAATATAAATGTTAATGGATCCAGCAAGGCCATTATCAGGTATTTAAAACAGAAACAAAAACAAATTGCTTGTGTACATGCATGCACACACACACACACACACACACACATGCATTACTTTAAGCTACTTCGATTTGTTTTCTGACTTGCCAAAGAATCTAGATAATCTATACTGTTTATTTATTTGGAATATAGGGGCAGATTTAGTGGAGGAGGACAAAAGATTTTTTTTCCTAACATCGTTTCAAAAAAATGAGTTTATTTAATTGCCTATTGACTTGAAAGAATGAGCCTAGCAATCACAGATATGATGGATAAGTTTACAAAAGGGTTTGTAAAGAGACGTAAGTAATGTCAACCCAGAATCCACCGTCAATATGTTCCTACTACCAATTACATACTCGATAAATATTTGTTGGATGAATGGATCTAAGGCTAGAGCTGAGATAACCTTTAAAATATTAAAAAACAAACAAACAAAAAAACCCCATAAAACTTAGATACTCTAAAATACCAGGTGTCTAACCCCACTTCTAAGAGCCCTCAAGGAATGAACTATTTGATCTATTCAGAATATTTCAGAGAGTAACCATTTCATATGGCATAAAAATAAATACCTTCAACTCCAAACCTGAAACATCAAAGGAAAATGAAGGCCAACATATAAACAGTAGATGTTTTCTGTTGCTGTTGTCCCATAAATCAATGATTCTTTTTCTTTCCTATCGTTGTTTCCAGACACCTACTCTTACGGAAAAAAGCGTTAAGGTTACAGCTGAACATAAATCTGAGATATAATGCTCCTGGTGATGAAAGAAATACAAATGTATATGTTCTGAACATCGGACTGCCGTAAGTAGTTTTATTATTCAGCCAAGTAAAAATCTTAAATTCACTGGCACCATTCTTTAACATTCTTCTTTGTTTGGACCTAATTCATTTTATTGTATTACAAATAGATTTACAGATATAAGATAAATAATAGCTAAAATGATCAAAATATCGAAGATTCAATTTTTAAAATTCCAACAAGTTATAAAATTTCTGTTTAGATTTGCTAAATAACTCATAGCTATACCTTCTATTTGATTTCTCCTCAAAGACTGAAGCCGGAGCATAATGATATTACTACTGTTCCATAGTCTACGTTCCCTTATTGTCTGTATTCCCTAATGTTTATTCATTGCTTTGAATACAGCTTTAAAGTCATGCATAGAAATATATGGTATTAAAGGAGTCTTTATTACATTCAAACCCATTTTAATCTGAGCCAAACATAAAAAGAAATCATTTAGCTCTGGCTCTTGACATATGTTTTTTAAATGAATTCGTTGTTTTCTGAAACGCAAATACAGGCGCAAGCAGTACTTTTCTGTCACTCAGATCTCAGGGTTTGGATCTACAAAACACAAAGGGGGAACTGACTACCATAATGTGTGTGTTTGGATCAAAGTTAGAATACTTTTCTTAAATTACATCTTTGCAAAAAGCTTTATGCTGACAGTTAACTCTAATATTTTTATAAATACACAGTGAGGTAAAATTGACTCTTACAGATCTTTCTGTAATACAATATGGATTCTCAGTGTACTTGAGGGAAAAAAAAGGAGGAATTATTGAACTCCCAAGATATTCCCCCTGCTAATATATGACTTATTTCCATCTTCTTTACTAAATTCTAAGCAGTTCAAATGCAATAATTTTATATTCTTCATGAAACCTTGGAAAAAGTTTGCACACAGTTGTTCCTAAAAACCCGAGTATGTTATGGGCATAACTCAAAAGGCTGTGGAACTTACCAATGATCCAGAAAGAAATCTTGCATATGGAGAAATTGTATAAATAGCAAACAAACACATATAAAATAAAAAGAAAACAAAACAAAACCAATCACTTCAAGGCACTGAGTGAAAGGATGAAAATCCTGAGCTGAATATCCATGGTTTGGTTTCTCGGGTATTATCAACTTTTCCACACACCTCTTCTAAATTGTAGTTGCTCTATACTCCATATTCTGGATTTCAAATGTACACTTTAACCGAAACTAGTTTTGATAAATCAAGAACAAGGAAAGAAGGAAGGAAGGAAGGAAGGAAGGAAGGAAGGAAGGAAGGAAGGAGAAGAAGGAAGGAAGGAAGGGAAGAGGAAAGGAAAGGGGGAAAGGAAGGAAGGAAGGGCTTCTCTACCTGACTTCTGCTCAATTAAGTCAAGACATTTTGCTATGTAATGAAATTGGTATAGAATATTCTACCATGGCCTAAATTAAGTCAGGGGAAGTCTAGATAATTTTCAGAAAGTTTTGTTCACCCACAGGGACTTAATTTGTATATATCCAACACAAAATGAAGGAATCATTTGTAATTTTCAGTAAATTTTATCACCAAACACAAGGAGTTTGGGTCTTTTGCTCCGTAACGACATTTCCTTTGTTTCTTGTTATCTAAGTTGTGTTTTGTCCCCACACAATCCTTTTCGAACCAGCCTCCATTCTTTGCACATTTTGAATCTTTCCCACATCTAATTATTGCCACTCCATATTGTTTCCAATCTGTGCCCTCTTCCAAAACTGTCTATGTAAATTTTTAGAAAATTAAGTCTCAAAGCATATTTTTCTCTTATTTTCCTAGAGGTTTTGAGTCAAGAAAAATAAAAATGAAGTAAAAAGTATTATTAATCTTATATCACTCTTTAAGGTCTAATTTTTTTTATTACTGAAAAAGAAGAGCTAGGTAAAGTTTGGGTAAATCTGAATGAGATCGCAAAAAGACGCTCGTGCAATATTGCTATGGAGTTTTCTCTGCCTCCCCACCTCCAGTGTTCCTATTCCCATCCTGAGAAGTTCCAGATTCTTTTGAAGTTGATACATCTCTAGCTTCCACAATTAAACAATGTCTGCTACTTATATTCTTAAACCAGGCTTGGTTTACAATATTGTTATTAGCAAACTCTACTGCACAATTTCAAAATCATAGTCAGAATTAATATGTGTTTCCTAGTAAAATCTCTCCATGTATGCTCATGGCTTATAAACAAATGATTTATGTGTACCCATCAGACACATAATTATACATATCAACAAATAGAAGTAAATAAAAAAAAAAGTTGGGTAGTCTTTGTTTATAGGGGGAAACATTTCATTGTATTCAATTGATAAAGTAAGTAGAAAACATCTCACTAGAAGCATTATTATGCTGCTAATTCCATTCCATACATATTTATTTAGAACTTTCTATGCCAGGCCCTGTACCTGAGTCAGAAGATGTCACAATAAAGCTTCTCATTTATTTTCAAAGGAAAAAAAATATCCAGGTCAATAAGTGTGTGTATGGTGGTCCTACCATGAGTAGGTTCCAGGAAACATTTTGAGTTTTGAAGCTTAAGTGAGTATCAGCAGGAAACCTGTGACACCCCAGAAAAAGTGGACAGACACTTTAAATTACGCTATTTTTCAAGTCTGAAATTGTCTTAGGAAAACAAAAGAATGGGAAATTTCAGAAAGTGATTTATTTGCATCTATAATTTCCTATAGTTGAGAATAGTGCATATTATTTGAGGAAACTTTTACATAGAAATCACTTATCCTGCCATCAGATAGAGAAGAATTGTTTAGTTCAAAGGGAATGAACAAAAAGTATTTCAGAATCATTTGGTGATGAATTTTAATAAGATTTATAATTATAGAGATTCGTGTGCTAAGACATTTTGAACTGATCCACAATAAAAAATGTGCATAGATGTCTGAAGACATTAAATTACACTAGTCCCGTTGCGTCTGAATGCTAACTGTTTAAAAAGCACTACATTAGCATTCATATGCATATCTACTTTATAATTTCCTATCAACAATCTGATTTTTAATTTACATTCAACAATAACTGATTTACAAATTAAAACTATCTTTGAAAGCCATGTTGGTGATGTTTACAGCTCTGAGGAAACGGCTAGCATTGTTCATCTCATTCCCATCACCTCCCAGAAAGTGCCTGAAGAAGCTTCCTACTTACTACAGAAATATTTTGGATAAACCTTATCACCATTCCACAGACAGTATTATCAGTCATTAGCGGCCAATCCATCTAGAAGTACCTACACATTAAGCCCTTTCCCAGTGACCCTTGGAATGTGTTAGAAATATTTGGGATGGCTAGGATATGGGAGGAAGACAAGGGAAAGACAATGATGACAGATTTCTGCATTTCTGGTCATCATTAAGAAAGGAGAACAAGAATGCATCGGAGGGGTGATGGTTTTCACAGAATTTGTGTTCCTGATGCTGTATGCATGAGGAATTGTCTGGGTTGCCTCAGTGCCCAAAGGACTGAGTCATCCCACTGTCTGCAATAATAATATTAAAGTAATAATTATTTTTATTATTGTTTCACATCTATGGTTATTCAAGATGAATAATGTCACTTGTCCATTAACATATATCAAACTCCAAGCCAAATTTATGAATGTTTTGTAATCTGGTTCAAGAGCAAAATGACTCATCAGAAACTTTGTATCTTGCATGAATAAATGTGCAATACAGCCAAGAGAAAACATTTGGAATGTCAAATGGGGCATATTTTTTTTCTGAAAGTCAACATTAAGCATAGAAAAGAAACAGACTTATTTCTATAAATGTTTAAATTGTGATATAGAGAGGTACATTGAGCACTTGGCAAGAAAAATGACAGAGATCATGTTGTTTCTACTGAGTTTTACTAACTTCTCTGTGGTTAAAACCACAACCTTTTGGTATTTACTTTATAGATTCTCAAGACGACCTTGCCTTCCTGTGACAGGTTCAATGAGAAGAAGCTAATAGCCAATAATTTAGTTACATTTAATGATAAGGAATGCCTTTAATACCTGGCATGGAGATTGCTACCACCATCTCAAGTTGAAAAATGTTTTTAATACATAGAGTGTTTATATTGCTATAGGAGCAACCGAATAAAGGGCTAATCGTACATCTTATAACGCGTCAAACAGGAAGCAAGAATACTTTCATATTGGAGTAACAAAATGGTAAAGCCAAGAAGTAATAGACCAACTCTCAAGAAAAAAAAATAATGGGACTTAGGAAATGTAAAGTCAAGTTAAAACCATATAATAGACATGTAAATACTTGGGGAGTCAGGAATTACCAGAAAATATCATTGTTCAGCTAGCAGATATTCAGCTTAGCCGGAAAATCGAAATCAGAAGATACAAACGGGAATGACTGAAGAGCAAACCCTGAAAGGGCCGGTTATTAACTCAGTGCGAAATTCTCTACATCTGCAAAGGAAAAGCAGGTGTCCTCAGAGTCCACGGTGTAGCCAAACTTCCCAAATAGGAGGGAAGGTAGTATTTGAAGTCTCCACAAAAAGAGTATTTTCTCAAATCCAAAGTAATCAGGCAAGTGAGTTGCAGGGAAGTCTGGACATGAAATATAGTCGCTGCAGGTGGGACTCAGACTGATTGCCGGTCCTTGTAATGATAAGGAGGCAGAACATAATTCCAGTCCTGAAGCGAACAGGACAGAAAAGAGAGCCAGACATAAGCCCTTTCAGACCAAGATACATTTTCTAAAACTGTGTAGCAGAGCAAGCATTTGGCCATAGGAAATTAAGGCAAGAACCAAAGCACTAAATTAGGGAAACTGAGTGGAGCTGGTCTTCAACCACTGCCCCCTTGACCTGTGCTGTTCCCCATTATTGACATCACAGTCTGTGATGGGCTGGAATCCTGAATCTGAGATAGGAATAAAAAATAGACCACCCAGATGAGAACAAGCAAAAAATGATTAGGAGCTTGCTGTTCGAAGGAGTCAGCCACACATCACTTCCGTTTTACAAGGTCCCAAAGGCAAGGAGGAAGTGGGGAAGCTTTAAAGTGAAAAAAAAAAAAAAAAGAAAAAGAAAAAAAAAAAGAAAAAAAGAAAAACAGAGAGAAGGTGTCAGTTCTATCCTGACTGATGATTGTTGGCAGGGGGACACCGGAAATAGGCTAACAAGAAACAGGACATCTTACGTGATTGGTTAGGAGTGCGTATTGCGTTTTCTCTAGTTAATCCTAAATTGGAAGTGGGGGCAACATTTATGGAAACCAGCAGTTTTTAATCAAGCCTGGGTGGTTCTGGGCTGTGGAGGTCCTGGGGTGGCTTCCCAGGCTAGTCGCTGCAGAGATTGTGGGTCAGAGGTCAGCTGCTATACAGGATCTGAACTTGAGTATTGATAAAGCCAATCTCTCCACGAGTTCATGGCTTTAAATGTAAGATGCACAAAGCAAAGGAGAGAAGATATAATAAATGGGTAATAACTGTCACAAAGAAAAGTGTTGGTACACACAGAAAGGCAATCTGAGACATCTTAAGCAACAATCAATAATTCTCATCCCTAGGAACAATGATGAAAACCAGGGAGAATACAACAGAAGACAGGGAACTCAGAGACAGGGCATAGGAAGTAAGAAATGGAACTCGTTCCGTGGAAAATATGAAGACAAAACTAATTCCTTATTTTTTTAACTGAGTTATAATTGACATATATCATTGTATAAGTTTGTACTGTACAGAGTGTTGATTTAATATATTTATATATTGCAATATGATTACCTCCTGAGCTTTAGCTAAAATCTCTGTCCCATCACATAATTACCATTTCTTGTTTGTGGTGAGAACATTTAAGATCTAGTTTACTGACAGAGTATAAACATTTAAGATTATATTGTTGCTAAAGCACGGACTTATGGATTCCCCAAAATCACATGATTGAGGATATACCCTAACTTGTATAATAAGGCAGAGTTTGCAAAAGAGATGGACCTAATCCTGGAGTGGAGACCAGAGGGCTGCAGACTGAGAGATTTCAGAAGACATGGAATTTACATACACAGTCACTTCAAGATTATTGACTAGGTTTCCTCACATCATGGAATCTGGAATCAATTCAGAGAAGGGAGAAGTATAGATAAAATTCTAATCTACTGAATTAAACTGTGAGTAATTAAAAAGAAAGGAAGGAAGGAAGGGGGACACCTGGGTGGCTCAGTCAGTTAAGCGTCCGACTTCAGCTCAGGTCATGATCTCATACTTTGTGGATTCAAGCCCCATGTCGGGCTCTGTGCTGACAGCTCAGAGCCTGGAGTCTGCTTCGGATTCTGTGTCTCCCTCTCTCTCTTCCCCTCTCCCACTCGTGTTCTGTCTTTCTTTCTCTCAAAAAAATGAATAAACATTAAAAAAATGGGAAGGAAGGAAGGAAGGAAGGAAGGAAGGAAGGAGTATGAATTGATTTGATTTACCCCAAAGTGTGCAGATTCATTTTCTGTTTTCTGGGATAAATGAGGCTTTTAAAATAATTGAGATCTAGATTTTTAGAGTAAATTTACTTCTCACATGAAATTTTAAAAACACAATAATAAAAGAAGAATGAAAATATAGTTACTAAAAGATGCTCAACAAATGAAAGAGACTTCTAAGTGATCGTTTTTTAGACTTCAGCAAATTTACAAAGGTTAGCTTTAACAGAAGGCCTACTCCAGAGACACCTAGATCGTCCTTTCTCATGCTATAATTTGGCAAACACTGATACCTAATTGGCTCCCCTAAGAAAGAGCTATTCTACTATATTTGGAAATGTTGTGGTACAGTCTCTCTCTCTCTTTCACATTGAGGGATCAGAGTCTCTCAAAAATCCTGTAGTAAGGAAATCTGGTTAATTTACTTGGACCATTGGGCAATTTCAATGTCATGAGTGAACGGGACAGCATGACAGAGCTCACAGAGAGAAGGGAGTGTGCACTGTTAAATGGTGCCCAGCTAAATTGAGTGCAGACTTCAGAATAGGCAATAAGGAGCAAACATAGGAAATCAGTCTCCAAGAATCATAAACGCTTAAATCCCAAAGAAGAAAAATTATGTGTTGTGGCCATGATTCTTTGATGAAGGATGTATAGAAGACAAGACAGACAGAGGACACAAAACCTCACCAGGTATTTAGCTTACATTTAGAAAAGTGGGTATCAAAAAGTTTGGACAGCAATTGGGAATTATTCTACGGTCTGATTGTTTAAGACAGAATAAAGGGTCGGAAAATAAAACTGCAAATAGAATAAAAAGTAAAATTCAGAAAATGCAAGCAAAAACTGGCTCTGTGATAAAGGAAGGAGGCATGGATAGGAAAGAAGCAGCTCTAGGATTTTAAAAGGACCTGACCAAATACAGGAAGAAGAATGAAGAATAAAATCAAAAGCAAGGCACAGATCTTCAGGGATAATTTTCCAAAGCTTAACTAATGGTATGAAATTTATGAAAAGTTAACAGGAAATTTAAAAAGAGAAGCTTTAAACAATAAAAAAAAAAAGTGGAAAAAAACTACTCTTTGGTAAGAACATGGGAACAGGGCCAAAAATCTCCTATGTAGCTTCTGTCTCCTGAAGAAAGTATAATTACTTCCAAATTGCAAAGGACAAAGTTAGTTAGAATGTAATTGAAGGCCAAGTGGGTTGAACAGTAGAGAGTCTTTTAAATGAGGTCGTTGCTTTAATTATTTAAGCTCCCATTATTAAATGACATGGAAGATATTTTCAAAATTTGAAGGATCACAGGAAACAATTTCAAGGGGCAAAATTTCTGATTGACGATAACGAACAAAAGACATTTCACAGAAGGCAAACTTCAGATTATACACAGTGGTTAATTCAAATCAGTCTTCGATATACCCAAACAGAATTATCAAATCGATGCTAGATACACCCTGAAAAAGAAAATGGTGAACGCTCTGAGTAAGCTGGTTTTAAGATTTGTAGTTCCCGCCTGAGTGCTGCTGGAGCAAATCTGCAAATCTGTATAGCTCTGAGCACTTTAACCTTCCACCAAAACTTTTCAAGTGCTAGGAAGCTCTCTGTCCCAGAAGAGTGATCCCCACCCTCACCATGGGGTACCAGGTTGAAAGCCTACACGTCTGACCTTAAGCTTCCTACTTTACCAGCTCCAACTCATTCTGAAACCATGATCTCATGACTTCATTTATGGGAAAAAATAAGATATATTTTCAATATCCATATGTATTTACATTATTTTAAACATTGGAGAATTTAGGCAGGGACAGAAAAAAATATTACTTATCATTAATGCACTGGTTCTCCTTGACCCAATCCCTTCTCTGTTCTGTGGCAATATGATGAAAATCAGATTTTGTATGTTATCTCTGGACCATACAGGTGATGATCCTTGAAGTCAAAACTCTGAGAGCTTCTAAAGGGGAGTGGTAGCTGTAAGGGGATGAAATGAAAGAGAGAGAGAGAATAATCCTGGGATGTCACTCCATGAGATGAAAATAAATGTTTACAGGATGGGAATAGGAGCAGCATGTCAGGATTTATAGTCCCTGGAATGGTTCCATGGTTCCGAGACTCATCTTCCCTTGAAACGTAGGCACATACTTCCAGGGAGGTACGTTTATTCGGAGATGTCTGATCATCGAATCACCCTTTAACTTAAAAGGTTTGTCTGTTAAGACAATTGCAATGAAATTTGCCTAGAAAACTCTGTGAAGAAATATAAAAATATGTTTTATTTTTATGTGTTTTTTAAAACCCCAGCGGAAGTACCTCCGTGTCTGTCCTTGTCTTGTTGTATTCATTTCGGGCCCCCAGTATGCACTGACTAAAGTGTTCTGTTCCTTGACAATTGGTTAGACTCCATCCTGCCACCATTACCACATTCAGCTCTTTGTTCATGTCTCTCCAATAACCCTTCCTTTCTGAGTCTCTCTTTCTTATTTATATTTAATAGTATTCTAATGCCTTGAGATTTTCTCCCCCAATCCAATATTACTACTTGTACTTATCTTTTTCTTCTCAGAAAAATCTTTTCACTTAAGCATTCAAACTAAACAAATATATGTTAATTACTAGCCAGCTCAGTACATGCCCTCTATGTAGAAATGTTTTAGCTTTTGCCAAGGAATTTATTTTTTGACCCTTAAGCTGCAGTAAGAAGATGTCAGAGATATTTCCTGTATCACCTTTTTGAACACTTCTTCCTATATTGAATGATAGAGAGATTATTATGTTCTCCATTGAGAAGAGCTTCATAGGAAATCCCGTTGGCAATGGCAAATCCAATTAGCATATATTTTCTAACTCTTCTATCATTTCTAGAGACTTGTTTACAACAACATAGAGAAATTTAAGGGGTGTCTGGCTGTCTCAGTCAGAGGAGCATGCAACTCTTGATCTCAGGGTTGGGAGTTTAAGCCCCATGTTGGGTTTAGAGATTACTTAAAAATAAAATCTTAAAAAAAAAGAATTTTAAATTAATAATTTATTATTTTTGAGCAGATTTGTATCCTTGTTCTTATAGAAAGTTTTTCACAAGGTCCTCTTAAAACAAAATCTCAAGTCTCCAGTATATAAAGGAAGGATATGTGGGGGGGGGGGGGATAAATATGACACACACTACATATATTTTAAAAATTATAATCCCACCTTCCACAGCATATATCCAAAGACTTCACTAACAAAGATCACCTTAAAAAAATAAAGTGAAAAATTTAAGATAGATACCTAGTCACACAGAGACAAATGTTCAGTCTTCAGTCAGACTATAAATTTTACAAAGCAATACAAAATATAAACGATGTGATAAGATTTTTTGATCGGTATACTAGTACACAATAGTTCAACCTTGGTGGTCTGTGTTGTTCTTGATGTTGCCTTAGTCCATAATGATTTAGAAAGGTGATAAGCACAGTCTTTCAATAAGAAGCCAGGTAGTAAATATTTTAGGCATAGCAGCAATATTGTCTTTGTTACAACAATTCAGTTCTGCACCATAGCATGAAAGCAGCCATACACAACACATAAGCAGACAATCATAGTTGCGTTCCAATAAAACTTTATTTATAAAACCAGGCAGCAAGACAGAGTTGACACATATTGCAAAACCAGGCAGCAAGATGGATTTGGCCATCGTTTTCTAACCCCTGATTTAGAAAATAAAGTCTTTAAAATGCTTTGGCTCTATAAAGAACTATGGGTTGGGGTGCCTGGGTGGCTCAGCCCATTAAGCGTCTGACTCTTGACTTTGGCTCAGGTCATGATCTCAAGATTCGTGAGTTCATGGGGCGCCTGGGTGGCGCAGTCGGTTAAGCGTCCGACTTCAGCCAGGTCACGATCTCGCGGTCCGTGAGTTCGAGCCCCGCGTCAGGCTCTGGGCTGATGGCTCGGAGCCTGGAGCCTGTTTCCAGTTCTGTGTCTCCCTCTCTCTCTGCCCCTCCCCCGTTCATGCTCTGTCTCTCTCTCTGTCCCAAAAATAAATAAAAACGTTTAAAAAAAAAAAAAAAAAGATTCGTGAGTTCAAGCCCCATGTGGGGCTCTGTGCTGACAGTGTGGAGCCCGCTAGGGATTCTATCTCCCTCTCTCTCTCTCTCCTCTTCCCCTGCTGTCTCTCTCTCTCTTTCTCTCAAAATAAATAAGTAAACTTAATTAAAAAAAAAAAAAAACTATTTGTTACTCCATGTCCAATACTGCAACAGCAGAATTGTTTTCTTGTAAATATTGTATTTGCAAATCAAGATACTTTGCACTCAGATTTTTAGTAATTATCCCATTCCTAAAATGTCATGCCTGTTGTGAGATTAGTATATGCTGTATGGTTGTATATGCTTTACAATGAATGTGCTAGAAAGTTGGGCAATGTTTAGGCTAATTATATCATTAAACGATATTTGTTTCCTAAGCTATTTAGTATTCAGAGAAAAGAGTAGATTCAGGTAAATGTGATAATAAGGCTCAATAAGATGGTTGTTAGGTCTTTGAACAAAAAACAGAGTGTATTTTATATTTAAAAAATTGTTTTTCATGTTTATTTTTGAGAGAGAGAGAGAGAGAGAGAGAGAGCGAGTGCTAGCAAGGAGGCTCAGAGAGAGAGGGAGACACATAATCCAAAGCAGTTTCCAGACTCTGAACTGTCAGCACAGATCCCCTGGGGGGGGTGGGTCTCAAACTCAGGAACCTTGAGATCATGACCTGAGTTGAAGTCGGACACTTAACCGAGGTACCACCCAGGCGCCCCAAAGCATAGTGTATTTTATAACTGTCAGATATTCCATACAGTAACTGCCATGCAGAAATTCCTGATTGAACAATCATTGATTTCAATGTGATTTTCCCTTTTATTTTTTCTGAAAAGAGTTAAAATCTCCTATTTTAGGGTAAGGTTTTATTTTTATACTACATTAAAAAGAAAAAAATCTATGTTCAAAATGTAAAGATTTCTCAATATAATAATCTACAAAATACTCAACAACATAATTCCGAGGTAACTATTGTAAAATGAGAAGAAAATATTACCTTGTGTTATTATACATGTTAAGTTTTGTCTTTAATATTCCATCTTTTATTTTCAGTAGGTTTTAGTAAAATAATAATATCAACACACATTCCTAGCATTTATTATAAATTATCTCACCAAGAGAAATATTCATGTATTTTAATCTAAATTATGGCAAGATAAAGATTGTTCTTATTTTCGCCATCTAAATTCAGCCTTAGTAATAGCCCTGCTTGCTTTGAAATGCTGAATTGTCATGATTGTTTCTACTCGGGAGTCAAACATATGTAATGTTCATCCATTAAGAGTCTCACCTTTCAGGCAACTTCTTATTTACTTTGTTTTCAGTGATCCTTTGAAAAATTGCTGTACAATCTTTTTGACAAGCTTTTGCAAGGACTAGAAATATAACGTCCAAATAGTCCTTTAAAAGAAGTTGATGCATATGCAAAGAGCCTTCATTAAGGACCTATTAGACTGAGAATAGCCTGCTGTTGATTTCATTTATCTTGCATTCATATATTGCTGTATCCATAGGGTACATAGAAGCATCTATGCCCGTATTTCCCACAGTTAATTTAAGATTGAATAAATTGCTCTTCTCTTGAAATCTCTTTTGAAAGAAATGATAATAAATTCAAAGTAATTGAGAAATTTCTACTCAGTCTCTCCAAAAGAATATTGTCTCATCTTTGCTTATTTTATAGCAAATGTGCAACAAAAACAATATTTACTTTTTTAAATTGAGTGTATTTTCAATTACATGACTCATTAGGGGAAGTTAAGCGATTCCCATTTTTCTCATCATTACAATACAGACTTCAAACAACACTAAACATATCGCTGATATAGTATTTCAAAGCTCTTACACAGATTCCTAGTTTATATGTACAAAAGTCCATGTAAACAGGCAAAATCTGCCAAACGGAGAACCAAAAACTGACAAAATTATGAAGTGGTTTGGAAGTGAATCTCTCTCTTACTTTCTGTCTAGCTTGCTTACTTTTCAGGAGTAGTTCATGCTGGCAATTAGAAGTAATTCTCTACTGGGGCAGCTGGGCGGCTCAGTCAGTTAAGCATCCAACTCTTGATTTCCATTCAGGTCATGATCTCAAGGTTTGTAAGTTCAAGTCCTGTATCAGGCTCTGTGCTGACAGTGTGGAACCTACTTGGGATTCTCCTCTCTCCCTCTATCGGCCCCTCCCCTGCTTGTGCACTGTCTCTCTCTCTCTCTCTCTCTCTCTCTCTCTCTCTCGAAATAAATAAATAAATAAATAAACTGTAAAATAAAAAGTAAATAAATAAGTAATGCCCTATTGGAAGGGAAGACTTGAGAAGAGTTTGGGGCGCACATCACAATTAAAACCTTTAAGAGTGGAAACGAAATTAAAAGAAACACAGCAAGCAGACTAAAAAAAAGGTGCAGTAAGTAAAATAAAGGACAAAAAAACATGAAGAAAATAAACATGAACAGGAAATGAATTAAAAAGGTTTTAGGAGGTGGATGAAAGACCTAAATGTAAGACAGGAAGCCATCAAAATCCTCGAGGAGAAAGCAAGCAAAAACCTCTTTGATCTTGGCCGCAGCAACTTCTTACTCAACACGTCTCTGGAGGCAAGGGAAACAAGCAAAAATGAACTACTGGGACCTCATCAAAATAAAAAGCTTCTGCACAGCGAAAGAAACAATTAGCAAAACTAAAAGGCAACTGACAGAATGGGAGAAGATATTTGCAAATGACATATCAGATAAAGGGTTAGTATCCAAAATCTGTAAAGATTATCAAACTCAACACCCCAACAAACAATCTAGTGAAGAAATGGGCAAAAGACATGAAGAGACACTTCTCCAAAGAAGACATCCAGATGGCCAACCGACACATGAAAAAATGCTCCATGTCACTAATCATCAGGGAAATACAAATCAAAACCCCAATGAGATAGCACCTCACACCTGTCACGACGGCTAACATTAACACCTCAGACAGTGACAGATGTTGGCGAGGATGCGGAGAAAGAGTATCTCCTTTGCGTTGTTGGTGTGAATGCAAGCTGGTGCAGCCACTCTGGAAAACAGTATGGAGGTTCCTCAAAAAACTAAAAATAGAACTACCTTACAACCCAGCAATTGCACTACGAGGCATTTATCCACGGGATACAGGTGTGCTGTTTTGAAGGGACACATGCACCCCCATGTTTATAGCAGGACTATCAACAATAGTCAAAGTATGGAAAGAGCCCAAATTTCCAACAATGGATGAGTGGATAAAGAAAATGTGGTGTGTGTGTATATATATATATATATATATATATATATATATATATATACACAATGGAGTATTACTCGGCAATCAAAAGGAATGAAAGCTTGCCATTTGCAACTATGTGGATGGAACTGGAAGATGTTATGCTAAGTGAAATTAGTCAGTCAGAGAAAGACAAAAATCATATGACTTCACTCATATGAGGACTTTAAGAGACAAAACAGATGAACATAAGGGAAGGGAAACAAAAAATAATATAAAAACAGGGAGGGGTACAAAACAGAAGAGATTCATAAATATGGAGAATAAACTGAGGGTAACCGGAGGGGTTGTGGGAGGGGGGATGGGCTAAATGGGTGAGGGGCACTAAGGAATCTACTCTGGAAATCATTGTTGCACTATATGCTAACTAATTTGGATGTAAATTTTAAAAAATAAAAAATTAAATTAAAAAATTTTTAAAAAGAGAGGAAAAAAAGAAAAGAAAAGAAAAGAAAGGTTTTAGGAGGAAAAGAATGATATCAAAGATAGGCAAAGAAGGTCATGTTAGGAGAGGCTACATGATTTGTAGAGCTCAGTACAAAATGAAAATACTGGGCTCTTGTCCAAAAAGTAGGGGGAAATTGTACTGAAATACGCAGCTTTCAAAATTTCTTCTACACTCTCTGTCTCAACCTGTGATGCTTTTAATTTGTTGTCTAACTAATGTCACACTCCCTTGGGTAGGGGCGTGTTCGCCAAGCCAAGTGAGTGTAAGGCCTCCTGGCTCTTGCATCCCATCTTAACACCTTGCCATGTGAGGTCCATCAATGCCGATCCTCCTTTTTCAGGCTGCTGGACCAGCCAGCTGCCCCCAGTGGGCCAACAAAATCCATCCAGGCGTCCCTGTTCCCACTCCCAGCTGTTGTCACTTACAGCAGGGCAGTGGGCCCCAGGGGATGCAGCGTCCGGGCCAGCGTCACAGGTAACTGCAACAGAGGGACAAGAGGCTCGCCCAAGCAGCCCGCCATCTGCCCATGCTGCTTCAGCCTTGGTGAACATGGCCACTCTTCGGCCACGCGCCCAGACACAGAGCTGTGCATGTGCTTGCCACAGACTCCTTGCTCCTGGTCGGTCCTCCACCACGTGTGGGAGGCAGCAATAACTGGGTGAGTGTGGGAGTGGGAGGCTGTGGTGCCCTGGACGGTGCGAGCATGGAGGAGGGGTAGCCAGGAATCCATTCTGAAGAGGCAGGGAGGCTGGGAGGCCAAATGGGACTGGCCATGCCTTAGGCACCTACTCCATTGCCCCATCAGGCTTCACTCAGAAAATACAAATTGAAGGATAAAATTGTTGAGACGTGCAGGATAGCCACTTCTGAGCATTGAACTCCAGTCGCAAGGTCCTTTTGAGCTTGACTCTCCATGCAATTGCATGGGTTGCAGATCCAGCAAAATGGCCCCAGATCTGATATTAATATAATAGGAGTTCTCTAAGCAGAAAACCAGCAAAACAGAGGTGTGTCGGGTGGCTCAGTCAGTTAGGTGACCAACTCTTGAACTCTGCTCAGATCATGATCTCACGGTTCCTGGGATGGAGCCCAGCCTTGGGCTCTGTGCTGACCGCATGGAGCCTGCTTGGGGTTCTCTCTCTCTCTCTCTCTCTCTCTCTCTCAAAAGAAATAAATAAACATTAAAAAAAAAGAAAAGAAAACCAAAATGTACAGGGCAGAAGTGTTTGAAAGAATAATTACCTCAAACTTTTCTGAAAATAAAAATTGAGCCTACACTTTGGAAAGTACACTATGTAAATAAGAATCCAACCCATAGTATTCTGCATGAGACAATCTTCCCAAGTTCCTCCTAAGAGCAAGAAAAATCAGATTGTGATCAGACTTCTGGAAGCAATAAGTTATACCAAAAAGCAGAAGCGGTATTTACAAACTACTCAAGGAAATACTCAAGGAAAGACAAATGTAAGTGAAGGATTTTAGATTCAGCTGGGCTGTCCTTCAATTATAAAGGGCACAGTAAAATCAGTTATAAATATGCAAAACTTCAAGAAGTATTGTACCCATGAGCTTTCCTGAAGAATGGATTAGAAAATGAATTTATGGCAACCCAAAAGATTTACAGAAACTATGGCATGCTTATTTCGTCGTGGCTCAAGGAAATTCGAAAGAGCTTGATGGAACTTTTATGATTTGCCTGGAGGCAGTACAAATCAATTTTCCCCACATTCAATTATCAAGAACTTCATCACACGGCCTCACTATACTAAAAAAGGGAGAGGCCCTATGTCCAGCTAAAATTCTATTACTCTGGAAGAAATGGAAATAAATACTTCATAAGTAGCCAAAAGGCTAGGGCACATAGGATTTGTCAATTTTCCTTGTAATCTTGTCAATGTTTGGCTTACATATTTTGAGGCTATGCTATTAGGTGTATAAAAATTTAGTACAGCATCATATTTGTGAATTTAACATTTTATCATTTGGTCTACTTGATAAATTATATCACTTATTAAAACATTTGGTAAAACATTTTTGTTAGGATACTTATGTGCCTCTTAGAATTTATATTATGCTACATTTTCACATAGTATGTGGCATTAGCCTAAAAGAGATTCCTCTAAATAGACTGAGAACTATATTTTTTAGTGCTCTCTACCGCAAAGACTTTATATTTTATTATATTGTCTAAAATACATGTAAAAATGCTTAAGATTATACTCAGTTTCTGGAATATAGCTTGTAGAAAAAACCTAATGCCAGTTAAACATAAGGTTTAAATCATATGTAAAAGCCTAACTTATATTACATATATATCTTTACATTGCACATATATAACATATATGTCCTTAACATTAAAGACATTTCATATTCCCCTATCTCCAAATGCATGTACACTATTTCTGTACATAGATTTAAAACCTAAAAGAATACCATAAATAGATTGAAACTTTTTAATAGGTCTTTATTTTGGAAAGGAGCATTCTGATTAATGCATAACGTTCAATTACATGATTGAATTTTTGAAAGAAGATTTTCAATCAATTAGTCTCTAATCATACTTTTAAAGATTTTCTTGTGCAGTGTCATTTATAGAAAATGTCAAAAGTATTAATTTGTCAAAATAAAAATTCATAATGTTCCTTAATTGGTTGTACATTCAATCTAAGTCAAACTGTTTTATGTTAACAGGAAAAGACCATGTAAATTAAAATATATTGTAATGTCAGGGGCTCCATAGGTAGATATGAGAATGGTTCTTCTGAGTAAGAATAATAAAAACAAAAGTATTAGCCTCATAATGCTAATAAGTATTTCACATTATATATAGAAGTCTCTATCTTGCATTATACTCTGAAACTGGATTTAAAAATTCAAATTTGTTTCAATTAAAAATAATCCATTTCAATAAGCAAATATTTAAAACTTTTTTGCTATAAAAATAATAGAAAAAAGTATAGAAAAATAGTGTTATAGGTTGAATTGTGTCCCCATAAAAGATATTTGAAGTGTTAACCTCCAATATCTGTGAAAGGAATTTTTGTGGAACCAGGGTCCTTGCAGATGTAATCAAGTTAAGATGAGGTCCAACTGAATAGGTGGGTCCTAATCCAATATGACTGATGTCCTTTTAAGGAGTGGAACAGAGACAAAGATACAGAGGAAAGATGGCCAATGATGAGGGAAGCAGAGATTGGGTAACGCTGCCAGAGCCAAGGAATGCCTGGAGCTCCCAGAAGCCGGAAGACCAAAGGAAGTATCTTCCCCCGGAGTCTTCAGAAGGAACTTGGCCCTGACACTTTGATTTCAGACTTCTAGTCTCCAGAACCATGAGAGAACATATTTCTTTTGTGAACTACAGAATCATAAGAAAATACATACTTTCTTTGTCAGTAAATTTTTGAGCTTCAAATTTATTTTGTTAGTGCTGGAGTTTCAAAGATAAGTCTGCCTGTTTCCTGGTGGGCATCACCATCTGATGTGTGATATATATACACTAATGTATAATTGCATACGGTCTCATAGACAACCTAGACCTCATCACAGGGGAACAGCTCCTAACACACGAGAGAGTATTATAGGTGAACCTAAGAAGCTTATTTTGCAGATTCGAAAATTGGTATCGGAGGACATTAGGTTGCTACAATAAAGATCGCAAAACCACATAGAAGTGCTTGGACCTCAAATCTGTACACTCTTTCTGCAATATTCCCTTGACACTCCTATTAAACTTTCACTCCATACAAAGTGCAAACAACATGCTATGTTTTAACAACGGATGACCTACAATCTTTTCTTTTCAATCTCTCTTCCATCTGACAAGAGAGAAATTTGCCATGAATGAATGAATGAATTGTACTTTATATTTGGATTACATAGCTGTATTCTGTAGGAAGGCATTCCAAAATTACCAGAATAATCAGAATTAAAGGATATAGCTGGAGTTAATCAGACTTATCTAGAAGAGTCATTAATATAGTCATGAAAAAAAAATAACAAGCAAGGCTGGTGGAAAAGGAGAAGGAGGGCATTCCTAATGAAGAAGAAACAAAGTGCGACTGTGTAGCTTATCATATATGCATATTCATGTTCTATCTAATGACCTGGCTTCTCTTTACCTGCAGCTATCAGGGTCCCTCCCCTACCATCACCCTACCGATACAGGGCAGGCATGCTAACAAGCAAAACAATGACATGGGATCAGTTTCCACTTATTTAGCATAGTGAGAACGTAGGAGTAAATAACTACAATTTGGGTCTTGCCAAGACACCTACTTTAACTTTGAAACTGCTACACCTTCGTGACAATTACTTCATTGATCATCACCTCCTTGTGTTCATATACCATGTCAGTAGTGAACGGACAACTGTTAAGACCATTAGGCAAAATTTACTTGGAAATTTGCCCTTATTTAATGTTTTAAAAGACACTACGTACAGATTGTCTCAAAGTGTACAAAGTGCCTTGGAGAAAGGTCTTCTCTGAATAAATGTTCAAAGTAAGTTAAGAAGACAAAATAATGTTCTCAGTCTCGTTGGCAACGTGGTTAAGTGTAATAGAACCGTTGCCTACCTCCCCATGGACCACTGATAAGTCCCAGAAATGTCACAGGTCTAACCAAAGTCTTCTAAAAATCTTGTATCCATTTCATGTCAAGGACAGATGTGGCCATCCCAACTTTACAAAGATCAGAAGAGTAGGCAAGATTTTTCCAAAATGGACAAAATGGAGGGCTTTGTAACTTGATTCATAGACATTCAGCCAAGCACTCAGTAAGGTGTTCCTTTAAATGCTTAGAAAATATTTTGTGACGGAGATTCTCCAAACTTTCTGCGTAATAGCGATAATACCTGCATATGTGTGTATACACACACACGCACACGCACACGCACGTCATGGCCCACCCTATCACAGATCTATTACCCTTTGATTTTCAGTCAGTGGAATTTGGGCAGGAGTATTTACTGAACTTCCAGGTTGTTTTAATGTGCACCCAGGACGAAGGACACTTCTTTTTGTTGTTTTAAGATTTTTTGCATGTCTATTTATCTTTGAGAGACAGAGAGAGAGAGAGAGAGAGAGAGAGAGAGAGCACAAGCGGGGGAGGGGCAGAGAGAGAGGGAGACACAGAATCCGAAGCAGGTTCCAGGCTCCGAGCTGTCAGCACAGAGCCCAACGCAGGGCTTGAATTCACGCACCGTGAGATCATAACCCGAGCCGAAGTCAGATGCCCAACTGATCGAGCCACCCAGGCGCCCCGAAGGACACTTCTTTAGATGGATTAAAGCTATACTTAACAACCTTTAGCTAAAATCAGAGACCCCCCCCCAGTACATTCCCTAATAGAAGCAGGATAAATACCTCACTGACATTACAAACTTTTACTTTCTATCTACTGAGTTTTAAAGGTTACACCATAGTAATACACCGTCAAGAATAAACCAGAATCTCTGTACTAGAGAGTGAGTTTTATTTCACCTTCCAGCCAGGAGAAGAGATGGAAAACCTGAGGGTTTCAAGCCAAGTGAAAGACAAAATGAATGAGCAGTAGGTTTATCATCGCGTAGACCCTCGCAGATATTCGTCTCCTCTCTTCTGGGCAGACTCAAGTACACACTAATCAAAATCCTATAAACCGCAGCCTCAACACAGCCCGTGTAGAAGATTAGCTTCTGAAGACAGAGGCAAAATAACCGAGAGAAAGGAGAATGGAATCATTTCCCTTTTAATTTAAGGGAGGCCTGTTCATCTTCGCGAAGAGGAATTCACCCAAAGATTAGTTAAGTGACCAACATATTCATGGCTTTCTGGCTGTCATTTACATTTAATTTATGAAGAAATTAATTAAAATAATTTGATTAAATCAAAGTCACAATCTCTTCACAGTGGTCAGCATTTCAAAAAAAAAAGTCCCTCCTTTGGTTGTCATTACTTTAACCCTAAGCAACGTTTTCCAAAAACCTATGAACATTTTCCAGTTTTCAGCCCACGGTAACAAAAAGTAAATTACAACAAAAGCACAATGTTAATTTCAAGCTCCATTAGAAACACAGGGTGGGGAAAAGCTACTGTTTTCCAATTGAAAAGGATAAAATTAGTAGGGAACCAAATCCCATTTAAAGTCTTAAAGGGGGATTGCAAACAAAAGGCAGTAAAAAAAATTACACTATGAAAAACTATTTGATAGTATTATTTTAAGGCACATTATCTCACTTAATGGAAATACATAGCATCCACTTAATTGCATCAGTTTCCATAAAATGAGGTAATGTGCTGTAAAAGTTAAGCACTTGTAAGGGGGAAAGATTACAGTTTAAAGTTTGATGCTAACTCCTAAAACCCTTTATAATATCTTGTATGCATGTTGATGTATTTAATGCTATGTTCCACTCTAAGCCTGAAGTATTCAGGAGATAAGGCTTTATTAAAATAGTTTAATGTCTTTATTCAATATGGATCAAAAATATTTCTTTAGGTTATTTAAACAATTGACCAGATACAGTGCATGATAAAACTCGATATGAAAGGACACAAACGTGAGTAACTCTATTGTAAAGGAATAGTAACTTACGCTCAACATTAACGATTAACATCCACGAATCTTTGGTGAAATTCCCATCAAATACCTCAATGCGCATTTCAAAAATTCACATTCTCTGTCAAAGGCATTCTCAAAATACTGTTCCATTTTAAATAAAATTGACAAGACTTCAGGGCTAACAATGTTAAAAAGAATGGTGTTGGGAAATCTTACGCTTCCTGAGCTGACTAGAGAACCATCCAATGTGACCTTTATAATCAATATAATTGGTGTCATCTCTCTGACAGTGTAAATATGCTATTGTATATCAATGTCTTTAGTACTAGGAAAACTCTGCTTTCCCATGCAGATTGCAGATATAACCTTTGTTCAAGTCAGTATGCTAATTTAAAATGCTCACAACTAGAAACGGCTCAAAAAAAAAAAGTTATTGTGATGTTTTACCCCAACTGAAATAAAAATATTCAGGTAAAAAAAAAAAATCCAGGACATCTGGATGGCTCAGTCGGTTAAGTGTCCAACTCTTGATTTCTGTTCAGGTCATGATTTTGTAGTTCTTGAGTTCAAGCCCTGCGTTGGACTCTGTGCTGACAGTATGGAGTCTTCTTGGGATTCTCTCACTCCCTCTCTCTCTCTCTCTCTCTCAAAATAAATAAATAAACTTAAACAATGTCTATTCTGTTAAAAAAATCTTAGCTTGGAAAATAAAGAATGCGGCATTCACTGTTAGGTAACATTGGCCTTCTTTATAAACTAACTGATTAGAAGAAAATAAGGCTCAAGTAAATTTAATGCCTGTTCCCTGATACACAAGCTTCATTAAAAAAAAAGAATATTTTGAGGTGCCTGGGCAGTTCATTCAGTTAAGCATCCAACTCTTGGTTTCCACTTGGGTCATGATCTCATGGTTTCATGGGTTCAAGCTCTGCATCAGCTCTACATTGACAGTGAGGAGGCTGCTTGGGATTCTCTGTCTCCCTCTTTCTCTGCCCCTCACCCACTTGCACTATCTCGGTCTCTCTCAAAATAATTAAATAAACTTAAAAAAAAAACAAAAAACCAAAACAGTTTGTTTCATATTTGTTACTTACTCCATTGGTTGATGTGAGCTTCAAGCATTAGTAAAGAAAGTATTCTTTAATCACCTGGGAAGGGAAAAAAAATATGTGAATAGTCAAGACATGATTTTCTTTTATAGGTCATACCGTTTTCATGGTATTTTCAATGAAAGAACTTATCAATCCTTTATTTCCTGTGGATTTTAATATGTTTTTTAAGTCCCCAGTGATCTGATTTCCTTGTTAAGTCTCATGATGGGGAAGTGGGAAGAGAAAAGCAAAAGAGAATTTATTTCAATTAGTGAACCCTGCTCAGATGCAATATTTTTAAGGGTCTCTGAAGCTATCTCCGTGTTTTTGAATACACTAGAGTCCATTCTTACTTTTGCAGAGTCTCATGTGCCTGAGGGTCTATCTTCAGGGTGGTGTTCCAGCACACGGTGGCCTCATGGTGAAGGATGAAAGTGTGTCCTTAGCTCATGTGTTTCTACCAATTTCACTAGTGGTCTCCATGGCCTGGTGACCAGCAAGGCTTGACTGGTTATATCTGGAGACACAATCTGGTGGCATTCACTGCTACAGTTTGTGGTCTCACCATTTGCTACTGGTCTTGAGATGGACAAACATTGTAGACTCTTCCTTCCCATTCTATGATGCAATGAGAAGGCCAGCACTGTTGGCAGCAAATGCTTTAGAATGCAAACTTCTTACATCTTCATACAAGAATTGGGTTCAGGGAACCAGGAAGTTCCACAAATGTTAATCTATTCAATTTTCTTGAATACCTCAATAATATCATTTCCACACATTTTTGAAAAGGGCCTCATTTATGTTTCTCCTGATATGTTTAGGAGAGTAAGCCACACCCTGTACTTATAGCTCCTCCGTACGTGATGTTTTGTGAGCCCATCCCTCCGCAGGCAGGTGTAGGGTTGGGAATAATTAGGAGTTATAGTAAGAACAGGAATTTTCTTGACTGATTTTTTTTTTTATTCTCTTCAGTGTGTTTAAGTTGCCTTCGACTGGGATAGTAAAAAAGCAGGCCATCTGGAAGAGGATAAGAACACTGTTCTTTACAGACCAATATAGCTAAAGGTAGCATCTCCAAAGTGCTTTCTAGTCACATAATTTTGAACCATGGGACAAAAGCCTGATTGGACTATAATTGTATTATGTTGAATCAATTTTTCGTTACTGCAGTTTTGCCACAATTGACATCCAAACCATACTTTGCCTTTTGACCTATGATCACGGTAAATATCTCTTCTTCAATTTCTCTTATAAATATTGGGGAGTTTTTAGATTTTTATTTAAATTCCAGTTAGTTAATATACGGTATAATATTAGTTTCAGGAGTACAATATAGTGATTCAACACTCCCAGTACGACAGCTGGTACTGATCACAAGTGCCCTCCTTACTCCCCATCACCTATTTAACCCACCCCCCAACCACCTCCCCTCTGGTAACCATCAGTTTGTTCTCTAGAGTTAAGAGTCTGTTTCTTGGTTTACCTCTGTTTCTTTTTTCTCCCCTTGCTTGGTTGTTTTTTTTCTTAAATTCCACATATTACTGAAATCATATGGTGTTTGTCTTTCTCTGATTGACTTATTACAGTTAGCATAATACTCTCTAACTCCATCCATGACATTGCAAATGGCAAGATTACAGGTTTTTTATGGCTGAATAATGTCATTATATATGTATATATATGTGTGTGTATATATATATATATATATATATATATATATATATAATGTCACCTCTTCTTTATCAATTCATCAGTCAATGGACACTGGCCTGTTTCCATCATTTGGCTATTTTAGACAATGCTTCTATAAACATCAGGGTGCATGTATCTCTCTGAATTAACATCCTATATTTTGGGGGTAAATATCTAGTATCTTATAAATATTTTGAAGTTTTCAGCATATGGGTATTGTACAAGCTATTAACTCAAGTTAAATTAAAATCAAGTTTGATCATTTCTTAATTATTTAAACATAAATTACACTCTGATCCAGTAATCCAATTGTTAAGTATTACTCAAGAAAAATTGAAATATGTAGTCACACAAAGACTTGTATGAAAACTTTTATAGCACCCAAAACTTAGTAGATTAAAAAGGCAAACATTTATTATTCCAGTTTGTGGGGTCAGGAATCTGGACTTGACTTATATGAAATTGGCATATTCCCTGAAAGATAGGCATAAACTATAAATCTTGTCAAGTAGGAACAGATAACTTGCATGAGACCCATAGCTAATATAGAAATTAAATTTGTGGTTAGAAGCATTGTTGTGAAGAAAACTCCAAGTCCAGATGGCTTTAATGGTATATTTTATAAAACACTTAAGAAGTAAGAACAATTCTACATAACCTCTAAAGTATTGATGCATATGACATGAATGAATATTAAAATGATTATGTGGAATGAAGGCAGGCAGACAAAGGAGAGTGCACACATTATGATTCTATTTATATGAATTCCAGAAAATACAAACCAACTTACGAAAGTACAGATCACTCAGTGGTTGCCAATAGGTATCCATAGGGCAATAAGAGAAGAAGTGATTACAGAGGAATTACAGACAAGTTGGGCAGATGGATAGGCTCACCATCATTAATGTTTGATGGTTTTATTTTATTTTTTTTTTAATTTTTTTTTTCAACATTTATTTATTTTTGGGACAGGGAGAGACAGAGCATGAACGGGGGAGGGTCAGAGAGAGAGGGAGACAGAGAATCGGAAACAGGCTCCAGGCTCTGAGCCATCAGCCCAGAGCCTGACGCGGGGCTCGAACTCACGGACCGCAAGATCGTGACCTGGCTGAAGTCGGACACTTAACCGACTGCGCCACCCAGGCGCCCCATTGTTTGATGGTTTTATAGGTTGCTCCTATCTAATGCTTACCAAATATAAATGTTGAATATGTGCAGTTTCTTGTATCTCAATTATAGCTCAAAAAGCTGTTAAATACACACACACACACACACACACACACACACATATATCAAACTAATAAAATTAAATCAGATCATATTATTCCTTAGGCTTATGACCCATAGCTCTTGCCTTAGAAGGGATACCTCAGGAATCACACCCCCAGATGATATCTGTATGCAGGAATTTGACTGGAGAATCTCCAGTCTAGTGACAGAGACTTCTGAATTCATGGGAAGCACTATATCCCACGTGGCCATTCAAAATGGCCCTGGAGACAGGGGCCAGGCCTTTGTATCCTCACATCACCTAGTCATTAGATGTGAGCTACCTCCAACCTAACACTTCAACACTGCATGCTCTTTCTGCCTGAGGCCATTCCAGATAAGGACTGATTGTGAACTGCCTAGACCCATATTCCCCCACTACTGGGAATGAGTGCTTCCTCTTGAAGGATTTCAGTGGGGCACCACAACGTCCTTACAGTCTCTCCTTACACTGCTCAAGTCCAATTATTAAATCTACCCCTTCTGAATGAAAACTTATTTCTCCTTGGTCTTTCTTCCTGGAATAATTTACAAGAAAGAATTAGTGGGTCAACCAAAGACCCCACACCTCCAAATGGTCTAGAACCTTCCATGGGTCCTCATCAGCTCCTTCTTTTACCATCCATTCTAGATGGCTCTCACTAGCACCTGTGCCAATTAAAAGGATTGTCCTGATGGAGTGACCCAGTCCTTTATTCCTCAGGGGTCAGATCCTCTAGTTAACAAGATTTTTCTTAGGTTATGGCTGCTTCCTGAACCATTCACAATGAAAATTGGGCAGAGGACAGGGTAGAGAATTACCAGCATGCCAAAACATTCTTCTCTAACCTATTATGTAACAGTAGCTGTATTTTCTTCCGATGATCAGGGACAATTAATCCTGCCAGATTCACCACTCCTTTCTTTATCTACTTACTTGGCACAAGTAGCTTCAAGTGACCTGGTAGCTGCAGCTTAATGGTTAATAGGACTCTTGCTCCCAGTGGCAGTTCTGTATTTTTAAGAGCCAGGACTTGTAGACTTCCAAAGTGTGAAGTGGTAGGGACAGGATGCACAGATTTCCCAAGTGGTTTATTTTCCAAGATCAGGATTTCCACTCCTTATTTTCCAGACCCATGTATTCTGTTTTGGTGGAATGGCATGAAATAATGTTCAGTGATTTAAGGTGCATACTGCATTCTAAAGGATGAAACTGTATATGTAGGGTGTCCTCCCCAATCTGTCACCTCAGTACACCTTCAAGAGGCCATTCTGTTTACTCTCTCATGTGACAACTTATGCATGATGTCGTTTATGCTAGGCCAGTAGGTTCCACCATGATACAATCAATGCCACACTTCCTTTGCTGTAAAGTTTATTTTTATTGTCCACAGTGATATCTTACCATATACCCTGCTGGTATATCACTCTGTCGACCACTGATACTGGGTGATTGCTGGCTGAGTTCCTGTAGATAGGAAATATAAATCAACTCCTGGTATACAAGCAATTCTAATGAAGATGAATTGCTGCCATGTTTAGGATGGAAGGAACCCATCGTGACTCATCTGTCCTTAAGGCACTAGTGGGACTCCTCCTGAGAAGTTGCCAGATAAGGGGTTCAGCATTACGGGGTTACCAGCAGTCTGTATAGGGGAGAATGGCTGCAGCTAGTCCAGCCCACTCTCATGAGTGGGAGCCCATGCTCTTTGGGCTCATTTTTAGCTTCCGTTCTCGCCCCCACGGAACTCCATTACTCTACCTACTGTTCCAGCACAGGGTTAGACTGTGACATCAACTGGCCAAGTCATTCTGTCTATTTGATTGTTTAATTAGTGCCTCTTTTACAATGGATGCTTCATGGTGGGTATTAACACAGCACCCATTCCTAAGATACATCTTCTAACCCAGACATCCTTGTCCCATCTTTCTATTTTCTTTTCCTGGATCCCAGACCATATAGCCATGCCTTCAGCCACAACATGTAGGTTGTTACCTGAGACCACATTCTTTTTACATAGAGTGGATGGCATATACACCTCCAGAAGCTTTGTCCTTGAGAGTCTTTACCCTTGCTGCCGTTTTTCAAGGTCATCCCAGACTGAGATTTAGGTTAGCAGTATTATATTTTCAACTTGTAACTATACACCGGAGTCATCTATCAGCTAGCCTCAGAGTCTTTTCTCCTCAACCAGTTGGGAAGCCCACTTGGACATTCATAGTATGAACTGAAGGAGTGGTATCACTGTGACAAAGAGAGTTGACCATGGCAGTCCAGTTCATTGGACCTTCCGCTGCTCTCCTGCTCAATCCCTGTGCTCTCACATCCATCTTGGAAAGCATGGAGGCCGAGCCTACCTTACCTTATGATGCAGCTTTCTGATCACTTGGTATCTCCTTGTCAGAAGGGCCATCTCTACTAGGGCCAGAAGAAAAGACATCAGTGTTCCTTAACGGTACACACTCCTCCTGTGTGTAAATTTTCACACAAATATAGGTTTGTGATTTTACAGATTGTCTCCACGTCATTTATGGCCACACAAATGAGAAGGCAAGGACTTGACTTTGCTATATATAAAACCTTGATGATTAGGAAAAGAAAAGATATCTATTTCTATTTTTGTGTTTAAATAATCCATTTGAGCTACATTGAGTTCAAATAAGTTCCTACCTACTTTTTAACAAATCTATTCATTTTGAAAGAATTAATGAAAAGAGACAATTTAATATTTTTTTTATAAATAAGTTTATTTTTAGACAGAGAGAGAGAGTGAGCAAGGGAGAGGCAGAGAGAGAGAGGGCAAGAGAGCATCCCAAGTGGGCTCCACACTGTTAGTATAAAGCCCAATGTGGGGCTCGAACTCATGAACCCTGAGATCATGACCTGAGCTTAACCAATAGAGCCACCCAGGCACCCCAAACACAATTGTTGTTGTTGTTGTTGTTGTTTTAATATGCCAGAGATTTTTGTGAAAAACTAGATTAAATAATTTTAAATGCGGTTCCATAATGCAGGGCAATCAGACTTTCATCTAGGGTAATTACTTGATTACTTGTCTATTGCTGATACTAGTATTTAATGACTTTAAGTGTAGAAACTGTATCATTTTTTCTTTTCCAAGTGTCATTGACACAAATAGCATATAGTAAATTATCATTCAACATCAATGCATATTCCTCTTAACAAGTTACTTTTTTTGACAGAACGTATTTATGATAAAAGAAAAAGCCTTTAGAAGAATTTTTTTTTCTATTCAGTTGCCAAAGTTCTATGCAATATTTTAATAAATACAATGATTATAAATAAAAATAACTCAAAATGCAAAGTTAAAATTATTTAAACATTTGTTGTGTTGTTTTACCTTAATATAAACTAATGTTACTGAAAAACCATATAAATATTCTTTAGGTCATATCGGTTAAAAAATAGAATACAACCATTGAGCTGAAAGTTTGGAATTCATAAATATTGTATTTTCTATAAGAAGTCAACTCCTGTAGATAATGAGTGACCTCCTAATGTGTATTTGTTTGCCCTGATTTTAGCACGTTTCTTGGACCACATAAGGATTCCAATGAATGTTAGAAGAATTAATTGTTCACAAATATCATTTTGTATTCAAAATATTTTCGTTTAAACTTTAAACTTGTCTAGTACTGTTATTGAGGTATTTAATTACATATTAATCATTTTTATCTGTCTTTAGCATTTAGAAGTGCCCGCAAGTGCTTTGAAGATACTTAACCTAGGCTTGTTCACTAAACCATTTAAAACGTGATGGCATTGGGAAATCATCATTAGTAATCTGGTACATTAGCAAGCCAGGTTAAATAAATGTCAACAGTTGTCCTAAATTATTGAGAAAAAAAGAAAACCTCACAGCTGAGCCTAGACAGTAAGATTAAAGAAAAGAGAATGTTTCAAGACTGAAGACACTCTTAGGAGCTCTCAATGAATTTTCATAAGACACTTGTGATGGCAAAGGGCAAGAAGCGGAGGGAGAAAGCAAGATGCCTGAGTCAAGAAGAGTAAAATGTCAAGTACTCTTGGGGCATAGTTCTTAAGAGACAAAAACTTATGAGAAAAGAAGGTCAAGAGGCAAATTTTGGTAACAGGAAGCCGAGGACTGGAGAAATATCAGCAGTACTCCAAGCAGAACGTGTAGGGTATGTAAAAATTCAGGACAATAATCGAGAGATGAGTTTTCTCAGTGATTCTCTCTCATGGCTTCTTGGAAAAGCAACGGCCAACCTAAAGTTGGTAAACACATTTAAATCTGGAAAATCCTGCCAAGTTGAGAGTTTCTCTCACAGTTTATCATGTAAATGTATGGAGGAAAGAGTGGCGGTGGTGGGGGGTTGCTATTCGCTGTAATGTATTCTCCATTTTATAGAAAAACCTTAGTGTTGAGCAAATGAGAAGGAAAGATGTAGCATGAATTTTTATTTTTTATTTTAATTTTTTTTTTAATTTTTTTTTTAACGTTTATTTATTTTTTTGGGACAGAGAGAGACAGAGCATGAACGGGGGAGGGGCAGAGAGAGAGGGAGACACAGAATCAGAAACAGGGTCCAGGCTCTGAGCCATCAGCCCAGAGCCCGACGCGGGGCTCGAACTCACGGACCGCAAGATCGTGACCTGGCTGAAGTCGGACGCTTAACCCACTGCGCCACCCAGGCGCCCCGAGTAGCATGAATTTTTAAATTGCAAAGCCATGGAGTAAAACTTAAGCGAGGAAGTTGGTTTTCTAACTGTTTGAAGTTTCCACAGGAAAATAGAAAAGCTGAGTTTGGGTCAAACGTTTCTTGAAAGTAGAAGAGTCAGCAAAACTGTGCACCTTCTATATATAAATTATGTATTAATGTATCTTTTATATTTATGTATCTTGCTAAGTTCTGTTGAATTTACCTCAGCAACATATATCATTCCACCTTCATATCTCACTTCCAGATTCTTTCAAAACTATTTTCCAAATTTTGTCAGATTAATTTTCCAAAAGACAGTGTTTTTTTAAATCACTTTTCTGCTAAGAAATATTTGTGGCTCTTCAGTGACTGATATTTAAGTTCTTCCTTGACTTGTTCCTATCCAATTTATCACAGACTCCTCTTTTATTCATGTCTTTAGACTTCTTACTCAAGTCAATGCAAATTACTAAGCTTTCCCTTATTTTTCTGGGCTTCTCAGTCCCTGTTCAATTCTCACTGTTCCCAGCGATCAGTTTATTATGCACAACTCCCATTAGCCTTCAAGTCCTATCTGAAACCACACTCTCCATGGAATAGCCTATGATTCTGGAAATAACATTTTTATGGCATTTACTTTGTACTCAAATCTTGCCAACTTTAAGGAAAACCACATCATGGTTCCCTAAACCTGAAATATCTCTATTTTTCTATCTGCCAGAGAGCCTATGACACAACCTCGCAAATACTATGTTAATTTGTAAAATTATGGCAAATAAATAAGTACTTGATTCAAACAATATGACCTCTAGCTTTGTATAACTGTCTTATCCTGCTTAATTATTGTTTGTTCTATGAACAATAAAAAGCTATATATTTCAAAATACCTTTCCTTGGGGCACCTGGGTGGCTCAGTCAGTTGAGCATCTGACTTCGGGTTAGGTCATGATCTCGCGGCCTGTGGAGTCCTGCTTCGGACTCTCTCTCTCTCTGTCTCTCTCTCTCTCTCTCTCTCTGCCTCTCTCCCGCTCTCACTCTGTCTTTCTTTCAAGAATTAATAAACATTAAAAAAATTTTTTTTGGGGCGCCTGGGTGGCGCAGTCGGTTGGGCGTCCGACTTCAGCCAGGTCACGATCTCGCGCTCCGTGAGTTCGAGCCCCGCGTCAGGCTCTGGGCTGATGGCTCAGAGCCTGGAGCCTGTTTCAGATTCTGTGTCTCCCTCTCTCTCTGCCCCTCCCCCGTTCATGCTCTGTCTCTCTCTGTCCCAAAAATAATAAACGTTAAAAAAAAAAAAATTAAAAAAAATTTTTTTTAAATACCTTCTCTTAAATTATCAGTTAGTGAATCTCAGAAAACAGAGTATTTCGAGATCAAGAGCTAAGACTGATATAGAATTAATACCCTCAGGGTCTATCTCAGTCTGACTCATTATGGAAAACGATGTAAGCACTCAGTAGATGTTGGTGAATGACTACATGAATAAATCCACTATCTACCATGTCTAACAAAACACAGTATCAGCTCATAGTATCTGACACAAACCTGACCTAAATTGCAGCCAGAAAGCTCAAAGTGTAGCTAAAATACCTAGCTAAATAATTTAAATATTTTAAATATTACTTTTGAAATTTTTCTTTTATGGGACACTGGTTCTATTATATTTATATCATAGTGTTCCATTTCTAACCTAGTGTAGTGTTAATCATTTATACATTTTCAAAAAAATTTATCAATGTAGATATTCCCTTACATAATTTTCCTCATAACTTTTGCAAACTACTCATGTATCTGATAGTGTTAGCATATGACAAAATGAATCAAAAATGATATTTATTATATTGTATGATAAATATAATGAAAAAGCTGTAAAACAAAAAATCAATTTAAGTTGGAAAATTACCTTCCCTACTCTCATTAGTTAGAAATTGCCTATTCTATGACTTTTTCCATAAGAATAATAGTCATTTTTAAATCATAATAATGTTGGAAAACTTTGTGATATGCCATTTAGCATTGATAGGGCATTTTACAAATGTTTGAGAACTCAAGGTCAAGTTATCCAAACAGATTTGAGACTCACTTGACATACAGGATATTTTTTAAGTTTATTTTTATTTGTTTTGAGAGAGATATAGAAAGCAAGCAAGGGAGGAACAGAGAGAGAGGGAGACAGAACACCAAGCAGGTTCCACACCATCAGCACAGAGGCTGATGCAGGGCTTGAACTCACAAACCGTGAGATCATGACATGAGCTGAGATCGAGACTCAGATGCTTAACCAACTGAGCCCCCAGGTCTTCCCAAGAATTTTTATATAAATCCACCCGTTTCTTTTTTTTAATACTACCATCCCTGATTATGAAGACTCTCTCCTTTTTCCCCCTTCTCTCATTTTAAAATTCATCAAACCTCGTAGAATCATCCAAACTCTTTAATTCCAACATCAACATCATTCATACCTTTGTCAGTCCATATATAATTTACTATCACAATGATTCCTAATTTATCTCTACTTTACTTCAGTTTGTTCTAGGGAATTTTGTAGTTCTAAAATTCTTGAAAGTACAAGTCAAATTCAGTACAAGTCAATGATAACTTTTTTCTACCCATTAATTATACTCCACATATATATGACATCATACCTGGCTTCAGGCTCACATTGTCTGACTATTTCCCTTGCATTAGTGGTAAGATTAGTTACAACTGATAAGATATCCAAAATGTCAATTGCTTGAATAAAAAAGAAGCATAGTTATTTCTCAACGGAAGTCTAGACATGGCTAGGCCACAGCATGGCTCTCCATTGTGTCATCGATTCTAGCATCTTACATTTTGTTATTCTGTGCTAGTTGTCTGTATTCCCAGAAGGAACTCATACTCCAACATGGTCAGTTCAGCATGGCCATTATATCCACGTTTCAGCCAGAAGGGAGATAAAAAGTGGAAGAAGAAAAGCACGAACAGTCTTTTTTAAGGATATTTCCAAAGTGTCGTAAAATCTATTTCTAGTTATAGGACACTGCCCATCAGTGGCCACACCAAGTGGAACGTGAAGCTGGGAAACATGTCCAGTGAAATACAAGATCAATTAGTACAAACAAAGAGTCATTTTGGTATTGGGATGACTCAGAAATCCTAACAATACAAGAGAGAAAAAATTCTTGACCCTTTTAGGATCTCCGGCTGAACCTAAGAATTCAATTGACATAAAACAGATTAACAGGGGAGAAGCATACAAGTTTTATCAAAATGTTTGTACGTACATGGGAGTCCTCACAAGAGAATGAAGACTTGAGGCAAGAAAGCTTTCATACCTTTTAGGCAAAGAAACAATAAATTTGAGAAGGTTTGAAAAGACGCAGGGGTATGAGTCAGGGGGAGTCAGTTGTGAGGAAGGCACCAGAATATAAGGGTTGGTTTTACAAGGTTTGTGTATACAGATTTTTCAGCGTCAAGGATGTCTTTCTTCAACCTGGTACAGAGAAGGGAGTTTCCAGAGTCAAGTCCCTGTTCTTAAAAACGAAAAGGAAGGTCAGAGTGTCCTTCTTCTATCTGTTGTTTTTCAAATGCCTTTAATGGAATAAATAATCAATAAGCCCAAATAACATATTTTGGAGTAAGATGCTCTCACTTCCTTCAGCGACATACTTTTCTTTCCTCATAAAATTTTCACTCTTGCCGAAAGTTCCATAGCTCTCTGAGGGGGACAAATGAATGTAGACATTAGCCATGGAATTGAGTTAAATCAATATCAGAAATTCGTCAAAATAGTTTGGCCTGAAGTACTTCATTTCAAAAAGGAGGCTATTTGGAGGGATAATCCTGAAATAGACCATTTCTAAAATACTGCAACAGTGTTACCTGTGATATTTTAACCAGAATTAACTCCAGTTTCTCTGAATCCCTAAATATTTGTATTCTCACACATCTTATTTACTTGTTCCTGTATCATTTAATAAATGGTCATCTTGTTCTCATGAAAAGAAAATGTGCTGTTGAGTCAGGGAATTCTACTTTTTATGTCTTCTAAATAACCTATTAAACTAAATAATAGAATTTTTCAGTAACAAATACATATCAACCATTCAATATGTTTCTAATGACTTTCTAAAAATAAAGAAGTAAAAAAGAAAACAAACCAGTCCTTGCCTTCACAGAAATTATCTTCTAGTTTTGGGAGGTGACATTAGACAGCCCTGAGGGAGGGCAAGTAATAGAGAGGCTCCATAACTACTCAGGATAAGGATGCTCTGAGAAGGTCATTGTTTAACTTCGTGGTGAATTATTCAGGGAGATTATTGAAGCAGAGATTTAAAGCAAGATCCATCCAACTAGGCCAAGAGATCAGCACATATAAAAGCTCTGAACTAATAATGGGCTTTGTGTAAATATTGTAAGAGATGACAGATGGTGATGTAACTATCTGAGGGATGAGGGGCCATTTCAAGTTTTTGAGGAGTAGGGCGACATATTTTGAAATAACCTATGTATATCAAGAGTTCTCTACCTTGGCACTATTGACATTTTAGTCAGATAATTTTTGTTGTGGACACTTGTTCTGTGTTTTGTCAGATGTTTACCGACGTCTCAGGCCTCTACCCACTAGATGCCTGTAGCACCCCTCGCCCCTCCTTGTGACAACCAAAACGTGTCGCTAGACTTTGCCAAGTGTCCCCTAACCACCCCTGCTGAGAACCACTGGGCTAGATTGTGTGAAGAAAATAAGCTGTGATGATCAAATATAGGAGTCGGTTTCTAGTAAATTGCTAGAAAATTAGAGAAGCCATATGATAAGAAAGAGAGAAGGAAGAGAGTATTAAATTGGCAACCAAAGGCAAGGAAAATATCATTCCCATCTGCAAGTGTTTGAAATCTGAATTATGGGAGAGAAATAGCATCACTGGAGATGTTTACAGGGATAGCTGTGACCTTGAGTTTAACAGGGATAGCAGTTAGGAAGAGAAGTTGGAGAAAGACAAAAGGTAATTGACTTTCCAGAAGACTCAGTGGAATGCTTGGGGATTTAGAGATGTGTTGTGAAGGTGGCTCATTCGGGGAGGGGCATAGAGTTACCTGGGATGAATGTTTGCAGAGATAAGGGATTACCTGGGAGTTTGGGGCATCTTAGAATGAACCATGGTAGTGAAGTTAAAACTTTCAGGGTGAGATGGGATGAGTGGAAAGGAGGCAGAATCTTATCAGTCATTTATCAAGTTTAAAGGATCTCCTCTTGGTCATATTAGTAGGATGAAGACTGTGGTATTAAGCTGGTAAAGTACAATGTCACCACAAAACACGTAGGGCTCCCTGGGGACCACTGGCAGATCCTTTCATGACAGAATTTCCTCCTAGTTTATGTTAGACCTATTAGCTTACTGTGACTTGTCAACAGGAAAAAAATTAATACAATGATTTTTCGATTCTTAAGCAAAATACTATTTTTTAGTAATTAAGAGAAAGGGGCACAGTAGTTTGAAAAAGTCTTCCATTAACTATGCAAATTTGATTAATTACAATGGATTCTAAGTGCATTCAGCATCGTTAGCCATGAAAACTCACATTATTAAAATTTAACATGACAACTACAAAGTTATCAAATATAATGCAGAGGTTTTTTTGTCTTTGATTTTATAAGCAAAGGAGGTCAAGGTTTAAATGAGCAGAATAAATTGATTTTAAGCTCCATCTGTTCCAATAAAAGTGCAACCCAATTAAGTACAACAGCCACAGCTTTAGACAAACGTAAAACATTCTGTAGAGATTTTGACAAAAATGTATTTGCCACAAATGGGATGTAGCTATGATGTGTGGAGTTGGAAAGCCATGTAATGAGCTGTTAACAGACATTCTTAACCAAGGAAATAGGAATTGAATTTGGCCATATTTTCCATCTGTTAGAGTGAGTTACATAAGAGCTGGTAAAGCAGTTGAAGTACAATGGTCTGGCAGAAAATTAACGTTGAATTATGTGCACCAGTGGGAAATGCTACTCTGAAACTCCAGTGAACTGATTCAAAGATTAGTTTTCTTTTTGCATACCAGAGAGAAATGGCTTTCTAGAGCAGATGTCAAAAAAGCTTGCCCCGGAACCAGCCAAGGCAGTTGCGATGGGCACGCGGACTGGACTGATTTGACAGACTTGTCCTGCCCAGAGCTGGATGGGGGAGAACAGCGGCCATGATGATGCCTTTCCAGCCCTCACGGTTTCTCCTGCATTTTACTGCTTTACGCCTGACAAAAGCAGGTTCGGGGACCCAGGCTTTTCTTCAGATTTAATTTAAATAATAAGAGTGCTCCAAATCAGCAATGCTGGAAATATTTCTAAGCCAGTTTTTTTTTTTTGTTTTTTTTTTTTTAGTTTAACTGAGATTTCGGCTTTGTTTTCAGAAAGGAAATTTATTAACATTTACTTAAAGAGCTCTCTAAGTTCATACATGTTAACTTTTGTGTTTTGAAATCGTTTGAGACTTGTGGAAGAATTGAAAAAGCAGTCCAGAGATTTTCTGTACACCTTCACTCATCTTCCCCTGATGGTGGCCACTTACAAAACCTCATGCAATTGCCAAAACTAAAAGAATATTAATATTGGTAGAGTAGTATTAACTAAATGACAGGCTTCAATAGGATTTCTCTGGTTTGTTTTTTTTTTTTTTTTTCCTATTTTTCTGTCTTTCTGTTCCAGGCTCCCACACAGCACTTAGTTACCTCTTCTCAGTCTTTTCTCGTCCTTATTCTTTCCTTGTGTTCCATGACTTTGACATTGCTGAAGAGCATGGGGCAGGTATTTTTGTAGCTATCTCAGCTTGAGTTTGTCTGAAATGTTCCCAATAACTGATGAGGATATGGATTTGAGAGAAGGATACCACAGAGTTAGCCTGACCTGTTCAACATACCGTATCTGACGTACATGATGCCAGTACATCGTGATTGCTGAGGATATTAATCTTGCTTATTTGGTCAAGGTGATATCTGCCAAGTGTTTCCACTGTAAAGTTACTCTTTTCCCTTGTTGATTAATAAGTATCTTCCTTGGGCGCCTGGGTGGCTCAGTCAGTTAAGCGTCCGACTTCAGCTCAGGTCACGATCTCACGGTCCGTGAGTTCGAGCCCCGCGTTGGGCTCTGGGCTGATGGCTCAGAGCCTGGAGCCTGCTTCCGATTCTGTGTCTCCCTCTCTCTCTGCCCCTCCCCCGTTCATGCTCTGTCTCTCTCTGTCTCAAAAATAAATAAACGTTAAAAAAATTTAAAAAAAATAAGTATCTTCCTTAATAAATATTTTGAGAATATGCAAACACCTTACTCTCTTCAATCTTTGAAATGAGTCATAGAAGAAAACCTAGGTAAAACCATGTTAGGGAATGAATTCATTGTTGCAGAATCACACCCTTGAAGATACATGTTGAACTCCATACATATGAGTCAGTGCATCGAAGACTGACTATATAACAGAGAGTTAATGGTCCACAAAAATTTCATTCAAAAATTCTCAGCTTTCTAGCTTAATGTTTTCTTGAAATGTAATGACAATTATTTAAGGAAAATATGGATATATTCTCAGTTAAAAACTTAATAAAGCTAAATCTCATGTGACAAAGCAGTTATAGGCCGAATTACAGAGATAACGTCATCAGTATCTTTTGTGTGTGTGTGCGTGTATGTATGTGTGTGTGTGTGTGTAAAATAGAGTTGTGTTTGTGAAGGTTTTTTTTAAACTAGATGTTATCATAGTGTATGTATTACTTAAAAAAAAATAATGTTTATTTTTGAGAAATGGAGAGTGAGCAGGGGAGGAGCAGAGAGAGAGGGAGACACAGGATCCAAAACAAACTTCAGGCTCTGAGCTGTCAGCACAAAGCCCAACATGTGGCTCGAACCCACGATCCATGAGATCATAACCTCAGCTGAAGTTGGACTCTTACCCCACAGAGCCATGTGTATGTATTACTTTGTAACTTGCATTTTATACTTACGAATTTATTCTGTGGAACTTTTCTTACTTCCACTTCCAGGCCTATTTCATTAAAGCATTTTTTATCTGTAAATGGAATGCTGCAGTGTTAATGTCCATCAAATTGTATCAATTTCTATCCACACCTGTATTATATGAGAGTGCCTAGTTTTCAATCTGTTGTTAGTCCTTAATGTGAGAATTTGATTTGAATTTCAGCTAATTTAATTGGAAAAATATTATCTAATTATTGCCTAATTTGCTTTCCAGTGCTGACTTAGATGGCGCATTTTTCCTAGTTATATTTGTCATTTTTATTTCCTCCTCTCTGGATTGCTTTGTTCTATTTTTGTGCATTTTTATTTAGGTTCTTTTTAGAAGTTATTTTTGCTATAGATGTATATTATTAGTCTTCTCTATATGATGTAAATATTTCTCCTTGTTTTTCCCTTGACTTTGAACTTTCATGGTATATTTTTGTGTGTGCAGGACATTTTTGTTACTGATTTCTGTTTTGATGTAACAGGTTTATTTCTTGTTTCCCTATTGACTGTCTCCTTTGAGACAAAATTGTCCCCTATACTAAGCACATATGTGTATAAAATCTTCTTTAATATTTCTAATACTTCTAATATCAACATTGTATTTGTTTTTATACTTGTGAATTTAATTCATCTGAGATATATATATATATATATATATATACTCTTAGTTTAAAGCCTAATTCAGATTTTAAAGAAATTAATGTTTTTATTTATTTTTGAGAGACAGAGACAAAGCTCGAGCGGGGGAGGGGCAGAGAGAGACACACACAAAATCCAAGCAGGCTCCACTCTGAGCTGTCAGCAGAGAGCTCAAGGCGGGACTCAAACTCGGGAACCGAGACCTCAAGACCTGAACTGAAGTCTGACGCTTAACCGACTGAACCACGCAGGCACCCCTAATTGGGTTTTTAATGTAGATCAATCATTTAGTGATTTCTCCTCACTCTAGTAATTTGAAATGTCATTTTTCAAAGATATTCAGATGCCTGCTCATGTTATCTAATATTATGATCAGTTAATTGAAAGACTGACCCATTTATTAATCCCCATGCCGATATCATCATGCTTCCTTTAACTCTATATAAATAATGCTAATTAACTAATGATCAATCTTCCCTTTCCATTTATTCCGAAATATAGTTGGCTCCTCCCATCTTTTCCCTTCCTTACGAATTTTCGTATTTGGGTTCTCTCAAACACTAAATAGTCCTCTCAGAACTTTTATTACAACTGCACTGAAATTAGAGACGGGACATGTCACTTTCCACACCAGAGTGTCCCGATTCTTCAGTTGTGTTACATACTTTGCTTGCGAAGTCATGTATACACGTTTATATGCAATTATGTAACTTTATTACTCGCACAAGGGGATTTTTCTTTTATAGGGTCATTATCTGTAATTTTTAATGTTGATTTTACATGTCACTCTTGTGACTTCTCTTTCGGTTTTAATAACTAGTTTTATTAGTAGATTCATTCAAATGGGCTGTTGTTGGGAATTAGCTTTGTATACCAACTAGATAATGGTTCCTCGGGAATACTGGTAGCTTTCATTTCCTTTCTTTTCAAAGGCACTGACAAGAGGCACAAGAACAATGACACCTGTTAATAGTTATAGAAGAGACTGGCCAGCTGTTCACCAAAACTGATCCCGATTCTTCCCAGGCAATTCTCCTTGCTCTCTTTTTTCCTTATTCACCTGCAGGGAATGATGACGATGTATAGAAGATGAGACTCTAGAATAGGTTGAAACCGTGTGACAAAAAAAAAAAAAAAAAAAAAAAAAAAAAAAAAAAAAAAAAATTGACAGGTCTCCTGAATGACAACCTGCAGCAAACGTGCACAAAATGTGAACTGGCCTCAGATAGAAAGAGGATGCACATTCTTTAATTCTGTAAAGTCACGAAGATTTGAGGTTTATTTGTTTTAGTACATAAATACACTAGCAATGACAGAAAACAGACTTATCCCTCACTTTAGTTCAAAGGCTTCTAAGATTTTACCATAAATGATGAGTTTGCTTCAGCCTTCTGTTGTATTTTTGTGTGAATTTATGCAACCCTTGCCAAAGAATTTTTTTAATGTTTATTTATTTTTGAAGGAGACAGAGAGAGAGAGAGAGAGAGAGAGAGAGAGAGTGCATTAGTGGGGGAGGGGCAGAGAGAGAGGGAGACACAGAATCTGAAGCAAGCTCCAGGCTCCGAGCTGTCAGCACAGAGCCCGACACGGGGCTCAAACCCACAAACCATGAGATCATGACCTGGGCCGAAGTCAGACGATTAACCAACTGAGCCACCTAGGCGCCCCACCAAAGAATTTTTAATATGAACGTTTGCTAAATTTTATTCAAAGGTATTTTTAATTTTCTTGATTTTCAGTTCATACCAACTCTGAGTTGGTGAGTGAATATAATCATTCATATAACAATTCAAATTATTGATGAGTAAATGTAATCCATTTACATGCATGATTGCTGATTGTTTTCAACTTTCTCATCTTCTCTCCCTTTGTTTTCAGTGATTTTTCTAGTTTTTGTGGGGGCGAGGAGGTGGATAGGGCAAGAACCCAAGAAAGTAGAGTAAATAACTTTTAGTTTGGATAGTACTGGCCAACATATTGTCAAAATTCAAATAATTGTCACATTAAGTATTAACTACTTAATCAGTGCAATGCTGAGGCTATTTAGAATACCACAATTTGGGCTGATATGAAAATAGTCACTAAGGTACCGACCACTAACAAAATTTGCAACTTGAATATCATTTACTGTTTCTTGCTATACATCAAGAAAATGTTTTTATCTAGAAACATGCCTTTACCTGAAATACAGAAACTTATTGATCATCAGGACGAGTGTTATCCCTAAACATAGTGGAGGAAGATAAAATCAGCAAGAATTACACAACATGTACTTTAAAAGCAGATGATTTAACAGAAAGAAGTTCTTGTGAAAATTGAGAAAATACTTCAATTATAATGTCTTGCAAAATTTATCATAAGAAGTGATGACATTTCTAGGACTCTTTCCTATGATTCCGTTACAAGAGTATGTCAAAACATCATAATGTACTTTTTCTTGACAATTTTTAGTTTGTCATCTTCTTTGATATTGTCTTAGTTCAGAGTTGTTTATGCAAATATAACCAAAATATATATTTACTAAAATATGACACAAATTGCACTTTAAAAATAATTCCACGTTCGGGGCGCCTGGGTGGCTTGGTCGGTTAAGCGTCCGACTTCGACTCAGGTCATGATCTCACGGTCCGTGAGTTCGAGCCCCGCGTCGGGCTCTGTGCTGACAGCTCGGAGCCTGGAGCCTGTTTCAGATTCTGTGTCTCCCTCTCTTTCTGATCCTCCCCTGTTCATGCTCTGTCTCTCTCTGTCTCAAAAATAAATAAACGTTAAAAAAAATTAAAAAAAAATAAAATAAAAATAAAAATAATTCCATGTTCAAGATCAAATCACCAAGGCTTTTTCACTCTACAGATGATATTTTATTTTTTTAAGTGAGTCAATTTGGATAGCACTTATATAATTTAGCATTTGATAATGGGAACCTGTTAGATTTATAAATTATTTCTCACCAAAATCCTGACTTCAAGTCTCATTTGAAAAAAAAAAAATGAGAAGATCTGATAATCCTGGGACCATTTCTCAATATTACAATGATTTGTTGTAATTGAGTCCCGGCTTTCATTCTACAGTTTGCTGCAAATCTCACCAACTTCTATTGCATTTGTAAACTGGCTCATGAATTTTAGTTTCCTTTTTGAAATCTCTAGACTTTCATTCACATTTCTGATCCTTGATTCAGAGTGGGCGAGAAAGTAATTGTTGCGACACCATTAAAGGACACTGCCGTATACAGTCACTTGTCACTTTTTGTCTTATTTTGCTTTGTTTTTAATACCACCCAGTGAAAAATAAAGACACAAGCAATTTTTAACTATCAAAATCACACTCATCATAACTGGAAAATTTCATTACAGTAATTTCTGGTAAAATTCCCTTTTAAATAGTTGGCTATTTATTTTTAAGCAATTTATAAAATTGTCTCATGACAAAACACCCAGCTTAGGCTGCAGCTAAAAGCAGCTGAGTTAAAATTAAATGGACTCCCTTCTATCAGCCAACACTAGGAAGGCTCTGCCTCTTACAGAACACTATTCTAGAGATCAAAGACACTGATTGAGACCTCTAATTTGAAAGAAGTATAGTGCTATAGAAGATGAGTTTAACTTTGCAAAGTAATCTATCTAAAAACCTCAGTTGTAATTAATGTGCCAAATGGCCAACATCCCAAGGTTTATCACTTTATGGTTTTAGAAATGACATCATCTCAAATGCTGTGTAATACCACACCATTATTTCAAGAAACATAAAAAAAAGAACTCTGCAAAATTCTTCACATAAGAGTAAATATTATATAAGTAACAGCAGAGTAAATCAAGATATGTTTGTAAACCATAAAAGGCTTACAGAGACCATTTTTGTATTCATTTTTTTACACTATTGTCCCTTAATGACACTTCGTTCATGTTCTCATTAATGAAATGCAAATACTAAGAGTGTCTACCTCATAGTAATGTTCTGAGGATTGGTTGAGTTAATATTATAAAGCATTTTAAACAAGATCTGTGTTAATTTAAGGCAAGATAAATACATAACTGAATTCAATCAACAATATTTGAGCATTTTTGTAGGCATCAGAGATGTAACAGTGAATAAAACAGGGTCATAAAGACAATAAATATACCAAGTAGCAGATGCATGGATATAGATATTACTCAAAAAACAACAAAGTTAGGAGCACCTTAGTGGCTGAATCGGTTAAGTGTCCAACTTCGGCTCAGGTCATGATCTCATGGTTCACGAGTTTGAGCCCCATGTCGGGCTCTCTGCTCTCAGTGCACAGCCTGCTTTGGATCCTCTGTCTCCCTTTCTCTCTGCTCCTCCCCTGCTCACGCTCTCTCCCTCTCTCTCACTCCCTGTGTCAAAAATAAACAAGCATTAAAACAAAACAAAACAAACAAACAAAAACAATGAAGTTATGGCAAAGGGCAGAGGGACTGTGAAGTTGGGCACTGCTGTTTTACCCGGGGCAGCAAGGGCCTGTATGACTCCTACTGCAGGGTTGGAGAAGTGACACGAGGAATATGAGAGACAGTCACACAAGTATCTGTTAGATGTGCCTTCCAGGTAGAAGAAAGAGCTCAAACACAGACAGGGAAGCTGGAACATGGCTGAATGAAGGAACGAAGCCTATCCAGGGGGACAATGTGACCAGAAAATAGCAAGATGGGGTAACACAGAGAGAAAGGAGTTAAAAGTTGGCCAGATCATGTAATGACTTTATTTATAGAGACTCTGGTTGGTAGTCACAGTAAGGTAGGAAGACCATCTTTCTAGTTGTAATACAAGTATTGTGCAAAACTGAAATGTGTTCATTAACTTGTCATGGAAACATTGAGATTTAGTATTTAGTTTAAATATTATAACCCCCTGTAGGCAACTTTCTGTTTTCAAGGATCACATGATTATGCTCTCGTAACTATTTAACAATAGAGAGTGGAGAAACTGACCTTGAGTCCTTTTCTCTAGCCTAAGGCACACCCGAAGGTTGACCCCTGGGTTGTATCTGCCTTGTAATAATAACGTAAAGACTTTGTAAACATCCAACAATCGTTCAATAGCTATCCATGAATTAGCAAGCACAGATTCATCAACACAAATATAATTTAGAGAAATTCCCTGACAAGAGCCAATAAATAATAAATGAATTTCTATATATAATAGCCTCATAAATATTTATTACCAGATATTCCAAAAACTGCTCTTTTCTGATCTTGCTAGAACAAACAAACTTTTGATGAAAAATTGAACAATCAATGTGCATTGAATAAAGTTAATTATATAACCCTGTAACTAACTCCTGCCGGTTAGGAGTTATGAATGGGGTATAATGGGGCAAGGAATGGCCACCCAAAGTTGTCCACATTCTAATTCCTGGAATCCCTGCTGAATATGTTACTTCATTTGGCAAAGGGACTTTGTAGTATGATAACATTAACAATATTGAGATGTGGAGAATATCCTGCATTATCCTGATGGACCCAATGTATGCAGAAGGGTCCTTATGAAGGGAGACAGGAGGGTTAGAGTCAAAGAGAAGACTTGTGAAGTGCCATGCTACTGGCTTTGAAGATGGAGTTTGAGGTCCTGAGCTAAGGAAATGGGGGTAGCCTTTAGAAGGTAAAAAAGATAAGGAAGTGGATTGTCCCCTAGAACCTGAAGAGGGAACACAGCCCTGCAGAACTCCTGACTTGAAGATTTCTGACTTCTAAAACTATAAGATAATCATGGTGTTCTAAGCCACTGTATTTTTGGTAATTCATTACAGCAGCAATAGAAAACTAATACAGCAGGTTAAATAAAAATTCATGATTGGATTTTCCCTGTTCGAAGTTTTGTGGGTTTTTTTTTTCTATTTTATATCTAATGAGAGAACTATGAATATTTGCACGGAAAATTCAAAACAAAACAAAACACAAAAACATTAATCCACTTTCCTTATCTTAAATAATGAAGGTTGATATATTAATCTTTACTAACTCAAAAATTCTGTTATTCTAATGTTTCCCTTTTATTAGGAGTATGACTATTCTGCCTCTTCTAATTTTGCTCCAATTCCCCACATTTACAATTAAATTATAAAAACTTCGATAAAATATTTTATTTTTAATTATTCTAGCATCAGCTTCTCACAAAATACAGGCATTCAGTAATCATCTTTGGAGTAAGTTAATGTATTAAAATGTACCAAAAATTCAAAGCCAACATTCCCCAAAACAAACCCATCTTGCTCAAAATCATTTTTCATCTGCCGTTCTGAATTTCTCTCTTTTTACATTTTTATTAAGTTTGTTAAAGTTTATTTTATTTATTTTGAGAGAGAGGGTGATGGAAGGACAGAGAAATGGAGAGAGAGAGAATCCCAAGCAGGCTCTGCACTGTCAGCACGGAGCCCGTCGTGGGGCTCGATCCCACCAACGGTGAGATCATGACCTGAGCAGAAATCAAGAGTAGGACACTTAACCAACTGAGCCACCCAGGCTCACCGGTTTTTTTTATTAACTTTTTTATTTTCACTCCAGTATAGTTAACATACAATGTTATATTAGTTTCAGGTGTACAACGTAAGTGATTTGACAGGTTTATACACGACGCTGTGCTCAATACAAATGTAGCCACCCTCTGTCTCCAATACATGGCTATTATGATATCGTTGACTGTATTCCTTATGCTGGGCTTTTTATTCCTCTGACAGATTCATTCTATAACTGGGTGCCTATATCTTTAGTCTCTTAGTTTTCCAGAAATTGGTAATTACCAAGCATCTATTTTGTACAGGTAAGTTATTTTTTTCAAGTCAGACAATACAAGGCTATAGTTAATTAGAATTACCATATTCCTATACTTTAAAGAAGGAAGCAAAATAAATGGCATAAATAAATGAAAAAGTGAAATTGATTGAATTCTCACACAGAGAGGAATGTGATCTTTAAGCTCTAGTTTTTACAGTAATATAGCGAAAATAATGTCATTAATGCTTTAATAATCATAATCTTTTATCATAAAATAATTTGCCTACACAGTATTTGAGCATGAAATTATTGTAGGATTACTTTTTGTTGTGATTAATTAGAGGCTAACAATGCATCTATCTGAATGACTGAATATGTTTTATATGGAATATTATTTAACAAGAAATAATAATGGATTAAATATATACATAGCAACACGATTGGATCCATTACAAGACAGTAATTAGTGGGAAAAAAAGAAACACATGATTAGTGTGTACATATACACACATACATATGCATTTATGATTTATGGAAATTAAAAATATGTAAATATAACTCTGTACGTCGGAGCACCTGGGTGGCTCAGTGGTTGAGCGTCCTACTTTGGCTCAGGTCATGATCTCGCAGTCTGTGAGTTCGAGCCGCGCATCCGGCTCTGTGCTGACAGCTCAGAGCCTGGAGCCTGTTTCAGATTCTGTGTCTCCCTCTCTCTGCTCCTCCCCCACTCATGCTCTGTCTCTCTCCCTGTCAAAAATAAATAAACATTAAAAATCAAAAAATACATATAACTCTGCATGTCAACTATACATAATAAAAAAGTTTTTCTGGAAGAATAAATAAAAACAATAGATATATACTAAAGAAAATATACTGATTAGGTTGATTACAGATATATGGGGACCAAAAAAAACTAGGAGAAGGGCGTGGGATAAAGAAGATAATTAAAATACAAGGCAGCTTCTCAGAAATTGATAAAAATGTACCAAGAATTTAGAAATGTTATTAACTCAACCACCCACCTGCCTACTGCAGATTTTTTTTATAAAAAGGAATCTTCATTTATAGACAGATGACATTGATTCACTTATTAAATGTATGTTTATTATGCTCTCAGCATATATTGTATCTCAATTTGGATGCTAGCACATCAGCAGTGAAAAACAGACAAAAATACCTTCCTGATAAAATTCACATACTAAGATTTAATAGAAATCAATATTTGAAAGTTACATTTTACATAAAAATGATTGGAACATGAAATGGAAAAATGTAATATTTTCCCCTTATTTATAAATTTAATTTTGAAGACCAGATCACAATCATTAGGAAAGTAAAGATACTGGCCAACAGAATATTAACATAGACCCAGAATATGAGCCCTTAGAGACAGGCAATCAATAAATATTTTTGAACGTTTGAATGATTTAACCACTCCATTTTTAATTATAAATGCAGAATAAACATTTTAAAAGGCCAAATGGGTAACGCTATGATAAACTGTGAAGATTTCAATGCACTAAATTGAATTGAACTCAATAAATTGAGAGGCAAACTTAATTTTACCTATAGAATATAGGAATCTAACTCCATAAAAAAAGAATCAGTCCAAGACACCCAAAAGCTAAAGTCGATTCAAAGAGGATTATTTCTCATTAAGAGTTTTGAGCTATTGAATTGTAGCTTCAGAGCAAAGAGAGTGGGCATTTATAATAGAGGGTGAGAGCAATTACAGTGTAGAATTAAGTACATCAGTTGCAGATAACCTGCTTTTTGACTATACTTTCAATCTTCAAAAATGTTATAGTAAATGAAATGTGTTTCTATGTGTTCTCTATAAAATGAATAATATGAAAAAAGGCAAAGATCAGAAATGGCTTTGTGCTATGTTGTCAAGGTTTGCTGAGCTTAGAGTTAGGTATTGACTCGGTAATACTAAGGTTAGTGTTTACTGCCATTACAGTTCATTTTGAAATTGACAAAATCACTGATCAATCATAATTAAAAAGGGATGAGTTTGTATATCATACAAGACTGCATCCCAGCAAATCTCTTCAGATAAACTACAGCTTAAGGGACCTGACTGATGGCTCTTGACATAAGAAGGTATAAGTGAGGGGCACCTCGGTGGCTTAGTCGGTTAAGTGCCCGACTTTGCTCAGGTCATGATCTCACAGTTTACAAGTTCAAGCCCCACGTCAGGCTCTGCACGGACAGCTCAGAGCCTGGAGTCTGCTTCAGATTCCGTGTCTCCCTCTCTCTCTACCCCTCCCCGGCTTGTACTGTGTCTCTCTCTCAAAAATAAATGAAACATTAAAAAAAAAAAAACTTAAAAAAAGAAAGCATAAGTGATTGGAGATTAATCAAGGAAACATTCTTTTCTAGAAACTGAACTTTTCTTTGTGATTTTTATGGGATTGATGCAATTGTGTATATTGTAAATAAGAATCACTATTTTCTGTTATTTTGTTACTTTGGGTTGTTTCTCGGTCAGTTAAGGTCGCTATAACAAATATGTCATAGACTGTGTGGCTTTTAAGCAACAAATATTTATTTCTCCCAGTTCTGGATCCTGGGAGGTCCAAGATCAGGGTGGCCACAGGTCAGATGCCTGGCAAGAGCGTGTTTTCTGGTTTGCAGATGGCTGTCTTCTCGTATTATTGCTTGGCCTCAAGCAAGTTCTCTTGTCTCTTCTAATACAGGCAGTAAGCACATACTGGGGACTTCACCTTCATGATTTAATTACTTCCCAAGGACCCCATCTCCTAACGCTTTCACGTTGGGGCTTAGTTTTTCAAAATATGAATCCTGAAGGGACACAAACATTCAGTCCGTAGTGGTTCCACCCTATAAAAAGAGACTAAGGCAAGAAGCTGGGTGCAGGCAGTATGTTTGGGAGGTGATCCTACAAAGCCAGAGTAAAGTAGGGACAGTAGATCCTTAAGTCAGAGAAAGCTAATAAAGTGCGCATGACTGAGTTGCCACCAATGGTTGTGTCAATTATTAAGACATTGTCTCTCAGCTCAAAATCAGCCATTACACACTATACCTGGACCCAGAAATGTGCATTTCTGTTTTGCCAGCTTGCTCACTGTTTGGCTCCACCAAGAGGACTGCCAAAGAGAGACTATATGCTTGGAGGGGAAAAAAGACTCTCGCTCCTTCCTCTTGCTTCCAGATGGCATCTGATTTTCTTTCCATTCCGCTGGGCATCCCGATAACAGACTCTGGTTACACCCAGGCAGCCGTTCCCCTTGGTAACAACACTATAGCTTTTCTATACCTTGCAGAGCCAATCTCATTAAATTCCCCTGCCACACCAGCTCCAGAATATTGTCCTTCTAGAAGACCCAGGCTACTTGCCATTTCCTGTTTCGCAGGTACATGTAGGCAGATTTCACAGTGTTCTTCAGAATTTCCGGACACTCAGAGCTCTGTGGACAGCACTGTGACAGGAGCAGAGGAGTCTGAAGAACCTTGCATTCCTTCCCATGGGAAAGCAAACAATCATTTGCTCCATTATCTGAAGGGATTCAAAAAGCACACATTCGCTAGGTTAACTTGCTGATCTGACTTAGGAAAGACCTACCTGGCACCACAGTTGCAAACAGCAGCATCTTGGTTAAGATTACAGCAGTCTATAGTTTTGTGCCCAAATCCATGTGGTAGTTGCAGAGGCCATGGAATAGATGTGACGGGAACGATCTATCTTGGAGAGTCTCCCTGTCTGCAATCCCAGTGGTATGAGGGATTACTCCACTTTATCATCATGGCTGGGGTTGGGAAGGCAGTTTCTGGGACTTTCGACTGGCTTTTTCTACTGTGACAGTCCTTACTCCACAGGAAAGAAAATTAATTTAAGGGCTCTGCCAGCTGCTAAATAGATTGATCCCAATTATGTAGTTGAGGACCAGGGTAATGATGACAGAGGACCCACGGTGAGACGGATTCAAGCCAGTGTTCTGTTTACACACGAGCTCCTTATGTCTGCACTCTAACTGTGGAGACATGCTGGCGTTTGGCCCCCCCCCCCCCCATTGTATCAGCTGCTCTCACGAAGCCTGACATTCTTTGTCCCCCAGGGCACAGTCACGCTAATAAATGGGCCCCAATAAAGTTGGGTAAGATTTGGGAGAGCATTTACTGTTTATATTTTTAATGGCATTTCAGGGTCCTTTCAGAGGGAGCCAACCAATCTACAATCAATGAGCCATGGACTTGAGAACTGGCTTAGTCTAGAAATGGGGCAAAGAATCACAATTTTCCACTTTAGTAGACGACATAAGTCTTCCATTTAGTGGTACTTAAGGTTTCTCTGGCTGTCCAAGGTAATAGATGGTCTATACGGCTGCTCATCTCCATGATCCATAGGAACACCAAGCAAGGTCTATCAGGCATTGCCATAAATCTCTGCAGGCCATGCTCATTGCCATTCCAGTTTTGCTGATAATGACAGTAATTATGTCAACCATGCCCCTGACAGGTAAGTGCCACCACCTGGATTCTGCTCATTTAGAATCCTGTCAATCTCACTGACCTTAGGGAGCCCAGTTCTCTATCGGCATCTGTTATAGTGAAACCCTGACCTACAGAGGACAGTGACTGAGCTTCTCAAAGATGCAAGTGCCACTTTCTAGTGATCCCTTACAATTCCCATATTGCCATATTAGGACTTGCCCCACATGTCCTTCCAAGGATGTAAAATCACCAATCATAGGAAAGGGCATAGGAAAGCAATAAATTCTTCTCCAGCCAAATTCGTAATGCACCCCACTGTGGACTCCTTTGGGTGGCTTGGCCTAATAACCTCTACTGAAACATCTGTAACCCACACATCCCCTTATATATGAGCTGAATCTTGCAAATCTATCAGTAAATAGCGGTTTCCTTTCATGCAGTTTCTGTATGGATGGGACTATCCATAAACCCCTATTCATTGACCTGGAAGTACTGATGACATTCAGACGCGAATCTTCAGGGAAACAATCATTATCTTGCGAGGTTAATGTCCAGGCAAGGGAAGACCTTCTCAGCACTAGCAGCAGTTGGGAGGGGTCTATTTTGGCTTTCCTGGGAGTTTTAGGAGAATCTCCGAGTTTAGCTTTCTGAAATTCATTTACTCCTTTGTCTCCATCCCAACTGTGCGTTCTTATTCTATATCAGGGCCCTAACTTCAGTGTGAAGACTTTTTGAGACTACACACTTATTTGCCATTGAAGTTCTTCTAAAATTATAATTAAATCCTAGACCTAATCTTCATCACTGTTTGCATTCCATCTGTAAGAGTTAAATGTCTCTATAAACACTTCCTTGGAGATCTTCTGGTTTCACACTGTGCCCTGAGTTGGTAATTAATTAGCTTTAGCTTGACATTCGTGTTTTTCAAGGTTTTTAAGGCAGTTAATAAAAGCTCCAACTCCACAGTCTTAATTCCTATTACCAACATACCACACAAGTAGTAGAGATACTACATGAACCAAAGATGCCCCTTCACCCTGTACCCCTTCCCATCCAGCACAGGGAAAAGTCATAGTAATTGTGGGACTACCACAGGCCAGAGTTCATATCGTCACCTTTGCTTCTACGAGTAAATTGTCTCTCTTTGTCCAGGATCCTCTGAGTGATCAAAGTCAGAATCCCATTCTGAGCAACTGCTTTCTTGGGCCCCTTCCTTTAGAACTATCTATTTTGGTTTCCACCCAAGCAGACCTGAAACAAGAATTTAGTTGTGAGCACATTACTTAGGAGGTAATTTCAGGAACTGGAGGGGACCCTGGGGAGAGTGAAAGAGGGAAAGGGAAAAGATGATAAAGCCCGCATCACTGATCTGGCCGCTGCTGTGGGAAATGGTGCCCAGTCCTGGGGAATGTCCTCTGAGGACCCATGAAGCCTGCACCTCAGCATTCTCCTTCTGATATAAGAAGCACTTTATTCACTAATCCCCATCCCACTTGATGGATTGTGGCCTCTGGGACTTGAACTTTCAAGATTTTCAGGCTGCCCTTGTTGCTACTTGAATGGCTTCCCTTGGTTGTAGGATGGATAAATAAATAAATAAATACATAAATAAATAAATAAATAAAATGCAGCATGAGGCTGCAAGAGCTTGCTAGTGTAGGGCAGTGGCCTTGGAGATCATCACCTGAGTTGTTATCAGATGAGCGGAGGGGCACGTGAAATGAGGCACACGATTAATAGGTCATATAAAACAACTGTTGTGAAAGTTGACAGATTGATGCAGAGCCCAGAAATAGATTCAAGTCCATGTAAAAATACACTGTGTGATGAGAATCATATTTCAGTTTAGTGGGACTAATAAATACTATTCACAACACCATTTTAAAGTTGGAGAATCATCAGTGGTTTGACTCTACTATTTAGACTATCTCATCATCTTAGGAAAAATAATGAAATTTATTGTAGTGGTTCCCGATATATTAATGATAGCTGAATTCAGATGACAGTGTGATTTAATGTCCCAGCCTTTTCTTAAATGGAAAATGCAGCAATCAGTAAGTATCATCTTCAGTTGTCCCACAAAGGCATACTTCAGAAACCCAATGACATTATTAGTTATCATTATAAATAAACAGAATTCAAAGATTTTGTTTTCCTGGATATCATAATACATGAAAGAGATTGAAAGCATTTTTTCATAAAGCTAAGGTTTTTTGTAACAAGGTTTAACATTCCTGAGAAAAATATTGGTGCCTAGTTTGTTTTTCATGGGTAAAATTTCACAGGTAAAATTATATGTAATTATTGTAAAGCAATGAACCTACATGCTCCAGTATAAATGCAGAGAACACAAAGGAAACGTCAAGAAGAGGATGAGGAAATTTGCCCAAGATTAAAAGCCTTAGAAAATGACCTAATATTTCTAATATCAAAACCATTTCTGATCCCCCAGAATACTGTGTGCCTGTGAAAGAAAAATACAATCAGAAAGAACACAGCAGGGAATGGATAAATCTTTTAGAAAAAAGTACATAGGCAATATTTAGAAAGATTTTTGTCTGAACTCTGCAGGACAAAGGATGTGCAAACTGAGGATTAAGAGATATTCGCAAAGCAAAAAACCAAGGGAAACAAGATTGACAGCCTCTTATTGATGGATTTCAAATCCTAGAAGAGGAGGAAGAAGAAAGGAGTCAACGTGTGTCAATACGACAAAATAGATCTCCGGATAGGCTGTATTCTAAAAACAATGAGGAATAAAACCAACATAGGCTACTTATAAAGGGAAAAAAAATATCATAAGGAATTTCTATTTTAAGTATGAGTTAAAATATACCACTTTTAGAGAAATATGCCACATTTTGGACATATCCACAAGTAAATAAAATGCAGTTGCTTTGAATTTGAGTCTAAGAGTATGTGCTCAAGGATATTAAAAAATAAATTTACCTGATCAAAAAACAGATCAAGAACTAACATAATAAACAGAGGTAGGACTTATACACTAAGGAACCTAAAATAAGACTTGAGTCAAGGGAGAGATGTGAGATGTGTTTCTCTAGTATGGTAAGTTCTAGAATTATTTAAGAGCAATTCTTCTTTAATCCATAATTAAATATACTCCCAGTATAATTTTTTATTTTAAATTTAAGGGATGTCTTTAAAGTTGACTTTCCCCCACCAAATGTATAAAAATTGCTAGGAAATGTTTTGAAAACAAGTGAATAATAAGGACTTGCTTTGCCATAAAAATAGTGAATAACTAAAATAATGGCTGTTGAAGTAGACTCAGATTAATGAGGAGCCTAGAAATAAAGTGAAGTCCATAAAAAATATAAAATGAGACCTATTTTCAATGTAATGGACAAAATATACATAATAAGATGTTGAGGCAATAATTTTTTTTGGTGCAAAAATTCATACGTATTTATTTTGGTTATGATGTTCGAGAAATGCCCATTTTTGGTCCTGGGCCTATACACAAGTATGTTCTCCCTTTGCTTATCAGATTATTCACCAAATTTCTTAAAGCCCACAAATCTCCATTGTAAGGTGATGCAACGTTGCTCAACTAAAATAGTTAGATGTTAGTTTGAAATGTTGGGTTGAATTTAAGAGTGCGATTGAGTCTCATGACAAACTGAAATACTAGCCAACTACTTGTTCTTTCAAATGCCAGTTTGTAAATGCCCGGATGCTATTGATACATTGATACCTACATTCCGCCCAATTTTTAAAATTCCTCTAGCTTTGCTACTTGGGCAGACAGGCATATATATTGTGCAGTGCAAAAGCTGAAATACTTAGTCTCCACTTGGTTAGGGTTCACTTGGATAGAAGTAAAAAGAGCCCACTCTTAGTGCCACAGTTGAAATCAACAAATTAGACTTTAAACAGGCTAAAATATCTCGTATACTAGCTTAGACTGTGGGTCTAGCCTTCCATGAAGTACAACTTAGGCAAAGGCTATGGGGATTTCAGATCTCAGCTCAGAGATGTGAAGAGCTTGGAAGTTGTCAGTCTCAGGCATTGTAAAACAAGAAAAACCTGGACAAACCGAGAACCAATGACTCTTCCCAGATGACCAGGGAACTGGGTTTGCAGAACAAACTACTATTAGGAATCTAGAAGGACAGTCAAATTCTGAAATATAAGCCAGGATATGCTTAACTGAAAAAAAAGCCATGGAGTCATTTACATGTGTAAATGATAATTTTGACAATTGCTGGAGGCTAAGGGTTAAAGAACACATAAGTGAGAAACTCCTGGGACCTAGAGTCCTTGGGAGACCCCACATATTTATGGGCCTTACTTCCAAGAACCCTAATATTATAAAACAAACACATACATACAGGATGATTGATTTTTGAGAAAAAAAATTGCAAACACAATTCAATGGACAGAATACAGTTTTTTCAAGTTTTGTTGGAAAAATTGGACATCAGGTGGAAAATAATGAATCTTGAGATATTCCTCATAACCTTATTCACATAGTTAATTCAAATAAATAATAGAATTAAACATAAACTGTGAAAATATAAAATACTTAGAAGAACAGGAGAAAATCTTCATGATCTTGGTTTAGGCAAAGAGCTCTTAAATATAACACAAAACATGATCTATAAAAGATACAAAACCATATATTTGACTTGAGCACAATGAAAATGTTTGCTCTGTGTAAGATGCCGTTCATAGAATAAAAGTGAGGCTACAAGTGGGACAATATATATGCAAATCATATATCTAACAAAGGACTTGTGTCCCAAACATACAAATCATTCTTTATTCACAAAAATAAGAAAATATACAACTTAGTTAAAAAAAAAGAATTCATGAAGGTTTTATGAGACACTTCATAAATGAATATACATGACTGACAAATAAGCACATGAAATGCTGTTAACTATAATTTCTCATTTCAGAAGATAAAATTAATACTAAAATGAAACGCTCTTACACACCTATTTGAATGTCTAAAATATAAAAACCTGATGATGCCAAGAACTGGCAGCACATTTGGATCCTCTACTCATCTGGAATGTATTTTTATGTATGGTATAAATTAGGGGTCAAAATACATTTGGAAAATTGATCCACCATCAATTATTAAAGTTCTCACACTTTGCCCACTGCACTACAGTGTCGCCTCTGACATAAATCATCTAATGGAATATGTGTTTTTAGAATCTGTTTTACTTTCTATTGATCACCTAGTCTGCCCTTGTGCCAAATAAGCACAATAGATATTAATATGGATAGGGCTTAGGAAATTAATTTTAATGTTACAGTTTTCTTCAAAATGGCCATGTCTCTGGGATGTAACTTTTCCATATATATTTTGAAATTATTTTTTTAATGTGTGCCCTCTCCCCCAAAGAGGGTTTTGAGATTGTTTTGATCTGCTGAGTAATTTGTGGAGAATTTGCATCTTTAAAATACAGTCTCGTGGGGTGCCTGGGTGGCGCAGTCGGTTAAGCGTCCGACTTCAGCCAGGTCACGATCTCGCGGTCCGTGAGTTCAAGCCCCGCGTCGGCTCTGGGCTGATGGCTCAGAGCCTGGAGCCTGTTTCCGGTTCTGTGTCTCCCTCTCTCTCTGACCCTCGCCCGTTCATGTTCTGTCTCTCTCTGTCCTAAAAATAAATAAACGTTGAAAAAAAAATTAAAAAAAATAAAATAAAATAAAATACAGTCTCACAATCTTTGAATATATTTTTCCCCATCCAGCAAGATCTTCCTTAATTTCTTTCACTACCATTTTGTAATTTTTCAGTATGAAGGTTTTTCACATCTTCCATGAAATGTATGCCTATGTTTTATATTAATAAACACTATTGTAAGTAGGATATTAATAATTTGGTTCTTATTTGTTTCTAATGGGCATATAGAAACATGATGAAATTTTACATGTAAACCTAGTATTTAGAAAGACTAATACATTTAGTTATTATTTCTAAATATTTGTCCACTTTTGAATTTTCCACGTAGGCATTCATGGCATCAGTGAGTAATGACAGTTTTATTTCTTGTCCAATTTTATTATCCATTTCAGTTCTTTTTTTTTTAAGTCAACTATTTTTTTTTAATTTTTTTTAATGTTTATTTTTGCGAGAGAGAGAGACAGAGTGTGAGCGGGAGAAGGGCCAAGAGAGAGGGAGACACAGAATTGGAAGAGGCTCCAGGCTCTGAGCTATCAGCACGGAGCCCAACATGGGGCTCAAACTCACGGACCTTGAGATCATGACCTGAGCTGAAGTCAGATGCTTAACCGACTGAGCCACCCAGGTGCTCCATTTCAGTTATTTTCTTGTCTTATTGCATCAGCCAGAGCATCTTGTACAATAATAAATAAAAAATGGCAAGAGCAAGTATCCTTGTTTCATTCTGTAACTCTCAAATGAAAGCAAAATAAATGTTTACAAATGAAAGAATTTCATTTTGAAATATGCTGAAATTAGTCAAATCTCTCAAACAAAAAGAAACAGTGCAATATAAGTTCTTAGCCATTCATAACATATTTTTTTAATTTTGTTACCTCATTTTCTCAAAACAATCATGGATGCATATAACAGGAATTACAGCTGATATAAACTGAGTTTATTACTGGAAAGTTAGATTAATTTATGTCACTTTAGGACAAAACAACAGCCCAGCCAAATAATAAAATATACTTGTCCTTTCTCAAATAGTTTACTTTCAACTTATGGATGTTGCCAGTTGGTTTCTAACCATTAGCAAGTACAAAAGCATTGAGTCACAGCATAAATAGCAGTATGTCATTTATATACAATAGAATAGAGACGTTCTTCTTCTTTTTTTTTAATGCTTATTTATTTTTGAGAGAGAGTGAGTGAGTGCCAGTGGGGGAGGGGCAGAGAGACAGAGACAGAGAGAGAGAGAGAGAGAGAGAGAGAGAGAGAGAAACACAGAATCCAAAGCAGACTCCAGGCTCTGAGTTGTCAGCACAGAGCCCAACACGGCTAGAACCCACAGGCTGAGATCATGACCTGAGCCATAGTCTGATGCTCAACCGACTGAGCCACCCAGGCGCCCCCTATGGAATACGGACATTCTGAAACCTAAGTCCCAGAGTTGTATAGGAATGAAGAGAAAGCTTGATGAATAATTCTACTCTACTTAACTGACTTAGAGAATGATTCACCATCTACAAACAGGAAAAAAAAATCGATGTCTCCTTGCAACACAAATTCTCCAAATTATTTCGCCTCTAAAGAATAAGCTTAATTCTCAAAGCACAATAAACAAAAGAAAAATTGTATTGTTTAGAGAGTATATTAGTTACTTTGACTTCCACAATAGTAGAACAAAGACGATGCACTGACATTCAATTCGAATGTAATTTCAACTTGGCTTCAGAGGCTTTTACCCCTTATCTCCACATAGTCCAATTCAGAACTTCAGCCGCCACACACAGAGAATTGGCTTAATCTGGATAAGTGCCTGCAACATTTTGTATGCCATACTACAATGGCTTTGAAATGCTGGTACGAACATATTCTCCTCATTTATTCCATTGAAATTTGATGAAGGGCTACATACAGGGAAAAGAATAGTGATATGGAAATCAGTTCCTCTCAAAAATGGTATCTGACCACCTGACATGAAATTATCAAGTAGGTTATAAAAATTTCATTCAGAATTAAATTGTAAGATTTGTTATATAAATATTTCAATACATGCCTTTTTCTCCACTCTTCGGTTGACCCTTGAACGGCACTGTTTTGAACTAGGCAAGTCCTTAGACGTGCAGACTTTTTTCAATAAATATGATAATAAAAATGACACTGTAACTGTCATCTTCTTATGGTTTTCTTAATAATAGTTAATTCTCTCTAGCTTACTTTGTTGTAAGAATGCAGTATAGAATACACATAACATACAAAATACATGTTAATTGAATGTTTGTGTTTTCAGCAAGGCTTCCAGTCAGCATTAGGCCATTAGTAGTTAAGTTTGGGGGAGTCAAGTTTATAGGTGGATTTTCAACAGCGTGTGGGATTGGTATCCCTAAGGTCTGTGTTTTTCAAGGGTCAACTGTACTTGGTTTCTGTTCCTGCCATTAAAAATATATGTAATAAATGTGTTGGTTTATAAGAACACAAATCTGTTATCTCAGTCTGTAGGTCAGAATTCGAACACAGATCTTGGCAAGTTATGATGAAGACCCTAGATCTACATTCTTTTTGTTTCTTTTTCTTTTCTTTCTTCTTCTTTTTAAGCTCTAGGGGAGAATTCACTCTTAGGATCATTCAGATTGTTGGCACACCTCAATTCTTTATGGTCCCCAAACCACAAAGAACTGAGGTATCCATTTCCTTGCTGGCTGTCAGCTGAAGACCATTGCAAGCTTCTAGAGGTATCTGTGTTCCTTGATTCATGGCCACCTACCTTTAGCCAACTGTCAGCGACAGTCAACCAGCCGTGGCGAGTAAGTCCCTCTTTTATCTCTCCTGCCTCTCTATCTCATCTCTCTGACCCACTTTTCTACTTTCCTCTTCTACTTTTAGGGATTCATGTGATTACACAGATAATCCAGGATAATCTCCCCCTTAATTAAGGATTAAGTCCTTAATCTTAATCACATCTATAAAAAGGCTGTTGTCATATAGTGCAACATAATTATGAGTTCTGGGGAGTAGGACATGGCCATCTCTGAGGGCTGTTATTCTGCCTGCCACATAGCCATCTAGACTTTTTTGTAATTTTCAGTTATTTCTAGAAGCAAAGTGTCCATTCCCTTCTTGTTCCAGGAAACTATAATGTGGAACTTATCTCTCAAGGCACTGAAAAGTAATATGCTGATAAAGAGATAAAGAGGTAGCTTATCCAAGTAGGTAGGTCTATCCAAGAGGTTGACCATCCAAGTTATCCTGTAAATATTCAGACACTGAGTTTCAAGGTATTAGAGGATAGCAAGTTTGCACCACGCTCTCCATTAACTCACACATTTGCATATGGAAGAACCAGACAGCGGAAGACCTCTACAGTACCATAACACACGATTGCCTGAATGACTATGCCCTATTGAAATAGAGCTGTGTTTGGAACTTCGGAGCAAAGGCAAAAATGATAGGCGTCAGGTATGTATACTGTATCATTTTAAACCACGCACATATACGTTATCTGGATAATTTATTAAAAATGCAAAATTCTGGCTTCCCTCTAGGTCCATAAAATCAGAATCTCTGAGAACGATTTTAATGTTGGGTTGCGCCCCATGTGACTCTTACGTATTAAGCTTTGCAACAGACTGTACACTTTATAGGTAAAGGTTGTTTTTTTTTGTTTCTTTGTTTGTTTTTGTTGTTTTTTTTGCGGGAGCTGCCTAAATATCATATGGAATATGGGCAGGTTTGTTCTGAATTCCTTATTGAATAAATAGTATCTTGTTAAATATAAAGACGTAAGTGATTAAATATAAAATCCAGGCTTTTGACTTAAAAATCATGACGATTACAGAAAACATAGAAGATACGTGACAAATACTAGCTGTTCTTTGCTTGCAGAAATGCAATTCTCTACTAATAGGGGCTGCATTCTCCCCTAAGAGAAAACTGGTCATGCTAACACGAAAACACTAACCAGAGGAAGCATAGGAAACAGGTCCTGAGAAAGGAGCTCTTCCATACTCCACACTGAGTTATGAATAAAGAGATTAACCCAAAATCTCAGGCAGGGAAAGGAAACCTTACCCATCTAGACTACCAAGATAGATGCAAGAACAAAGCAACGGAAGGCAAATTGACACAAAGGGTTACATGTGGATTTTGAAAGATGATGAACCCTCAATGCCATTGAAAGAAAAGATAGACTCAAGCTACATAACTGTTAAAGCCAATTAAGAGTGTTAAGGCCAATACAGTTTTCTTGTTTTATATATTCAAAACAAAATCATGAGTTTGGGTAAAAGACATTTGCCCAAACTCTGAAGTCCTATCCTCTTTCAGTATAAAAGTAGGGCCCTGTGTGTAAGAAGGATTTGGGAATCTGGGGCGCCTGGGTGGCTCAGTTGGTTAAGTGTCCGGCCCTTGGTTTCGGCTCAGGTTCATGAGGTTGGAGGCCCACATCAAGCTCCACAGCTGGCAGCACAGAGTCTGCCTGGGATTCTCTCTCTCTCCCTCCCTCTGCTCCTCCCCTGCTGGTGCTCTCTCTGTCTCTCTCAAAATAAATAAATTTTAAGAAGAAGAAGAAGAAGAAGAAGAAGAAGAAGAAGAAGAAGAAGAAGAAGGATTTGGGGATCAGGGCAGATATGCTTTAACACTTAGGACATATGGGGTAAAAGGGAGGAAAGGTGAATAGATCTAATGAACTTTGACTTGACATTACGTGTCTCAGAAGAAAAATACATATAGTTCTGCAGACCTGAAGCTATTCTGGTTTTGAAAGAAATGGAACTAAACCTTTAGAGAAGATATGTTTTGACAAATGCCTGTAATGGCCTTGCTCAGAGATAGCCAAGGATGCTTCAGTTGCTAAGTCCCCCAGGGAAGCTCACAGGAAAGTGAGTATGGCTGAGATTGGGGAGTCTACCTGGGAGAGGCAAACCGACCTTGAAGGATCTCTAAGCTTTCTCACAGAACAAACAGCCGCCAAATCCTCTCCGGTGAGAAAGAGCACATCACATCTGCCTCATGGATGGTGGAGGTCACCCAGGGTTCTGAAAAGGTCTCAGACTCTTTGCCCTCGTCTTCCGAAAGGAAATATTATTTAGACTCAGCCTCCCCTTTCTGATGCTTAGACTCTGACATGGAGATTTATCACTAACTAATTCCTTAGAGGCAGAAACAGAAACACATGTATTTGAACTTTTCTTGGACACATGTTAACTGCTTCACCACGCTTGAGTATCCAAGCATAAGGAAATGTCCAAGAAAAAGGAACCAAGTAAAACGTGTACTTGCCTGAGAGAGACGAGGCAGAGCTAGGTGGCAGGGAGGCAAGGAGAGAGGCAAAGACAAGAGAACAGGGCAAATACAGCCTAGAAAAGTGACTTATAAAGGTTCCAACAGCAGGTTGTAGAAGACAGTGAAAGAATGGAAAGGAAAACAATATTGAAAGTAGTAAGATAGGTCATAATTAAAAGAGTGGCATTTGGGCGCCTGGGTGGCTCAGCTGGTTAAGCATCTGACTTCGGCTCAGGTCGTGACCTCACGGTTCATGAGTTCGAGCCCCGCATTGGGCTCTGTGCTGACAGCTCAGAGCCTGGAACTTGCTTCAGATTCTGTGTCTCCCCCTCTCTCTGTCCCTTCCTGGCTCGTGCTTTATCTCTCTCTTTCGCAAAAATAGATTAACATTAAAAATTAATTTCAAAAAGTGCTATTAATCATATAACTTTATTTTTATTTTAACTCATTGATAAATGAATTTATCTTAACTAGGTATTTATTTACTTTTTCTAGGTTGCACTTCTTTAACTCTTTGTGTTGGAGAAATGATTCATTATCATCCTCCTTTTAAGGCATTGTATTGGGCACCAAGAATGAGACAGGATATCTGTTCTCACAGAGTTTACGGTCATGGAGCATTTTGCCTAATACATAATTTATGCTATTCCTAGAGCCATTTTCACAGCAATACACTTTAATACATGACTGACCCCAAATGACTGCAATATCCATTGGCCTCATCATAGAACCCACTGCAGATATGTCGATTTCACGGTCAATTGTTACCGTGAGTCTTATACGTAACTTTTTTCCACTTCCACACCTGTTCTTAAGCAAAGAGTGGTACCATCTATTGTCTTGCTTAAGCTCAATATTTGAATTCATCCTTTTCTTCTTTTCACTTACTCCACAAATCCTGTCCACCAAACCTTGCCATTTCAATCTCCAAAATATATCATGAGTTGTTTAAGACCCAATGGCAAACTTGTATCCAAGTCATAAAATTCTGTTCCCTATTCCCTGGACTACTGGAAGATTTTCATTTTCTACTTAAAATTCACTTAATACACAGCAACCACAGTTGTATTATATTCAAAATATAAATCAAGTCGGGGCGCCTGGGTGGCTCAGTCGGTTAAGCGTCCAACTTCAGCTCAGGTCGTGATCTCACGGTCGGTGAGTTCGAGCCCCGCGTCGGGCTCTGTGCTGACAGCTCGGAGCCTGGAGCCTGCTTTGGATTCTGTGTCTCCCTCTCTTTCTGTCCCTCCCCTATTCATGCTCTGTCTTTCTCTGTCTCAAAAATAAATAAAAACATTAAAAATTTTTTTTTCAAATATATATCAATCAAGTCATGTCAATCCTTATCGAAAAACCTTCTATTGCTATGTAAGTGTAATTAAAGAATAAATACCTACATGTTAACAATGTGCACAAAGACCTTTATGATTTAGTCCTGCCAAACTTTCTGCACACATCACTTGCTTCTAGTTCATTCTGCTGCGGCCAGTGCCTTTGTTCCATTCCTTGGGATGTTTTCATGTATTGCCTTTCTCTAGTAGAGGATTTTCTTATCAAGACACCACTCCTTTTTTGGGGTTTTGTTTTGTTTTGCTTTTCCTATTTGCTTCTCCTTATGGTTCAGATTTGAGCACAACAACATCATAGGTGTTTGTAACCTGGTACATTGGAAAACCATCACAATATGTTTACCTTGAAGAAGAAGAGAAATCAGATAGAGAAGGTATAATGAAAGGAGAGTTCAATTATGTTTGAGAAAGAGACTCCCCACATGCAAAACTCCGTTTAAAAGAGTAATCATAGCATGGATATAGCCATAGGAGTGATACGGATATAATTGTCAATTTCAACCTGGTAAGTAGCAAGATAACTGTTCAATTGAGTATTAGTTGTTGAACATCTCCATATCTAGGGAATCAGAATAACTATCACTTACTAAACTTCACAAGTCTGTGGGTTGCAAATTTGAACTGAGCTTGGTTCTCCTGATCTGTGCTGGATTTGGTAGCTCAGCTCAGCTTATACATGTGTCTAGAGTCAAGTTCCTGCCCAAGAGCTGGTTGATCTAGGGTGCCCTTTTCTGGGACAAGTTGTCTCCCCTCCATATAGTATCTCATCTCCTGGTAGGCATGGCTGGGGCTTGTTCACAAAACGGCTCAGCACCCTTTCAGGGAAATAATGGAGTATTTATGGCCTCTTGAAACCTAGGCGTGGAACTACACAATATCACTTCTGATGAGTTTCTGTCTGTCAAACGAGTCACCAGGCTGATCCAGAGCCAAGGAGTGGGAAAATAGACTTCACTTACTGGTAGGAGAACTGCAAAGTCACGTTGCAACAGGGCTTGGTAATAAGGAAGGGAGCAACGGCAGTCATGTTTTGTAACTCGATTCAAAACGGGAAGGGAAAAAAAAAGTAAACAGAAATAGGATGTTATTTACCAACCGCTTACATTCCCTAATGTCTATGCCTTTTGGTTAGAACTTTGCTAGTTGTAATTAAGAAGTCCGAATTCACTCATAGAGGTTAAAAGGATCATTACTTAAGAAAAACCTTACAAAAGTAGGAGCATCATGTGGTCCAGAGACAAGATGCAAGTGTTCTCTTCTGGTTATTTTATGGATTTTTACAGGAATAAATATTGTTATTTCAGTAAGTACTTTACTTTGTAATCTCTAGTGCACTTTTATAGGTATTACCTGCTGGTAGTATTATAATTTTTCAAATATATATTCCCTACCATTGACTTAATGGGTTTGAGGCCTTAGTTTGTAAGTATAATTGCCACAATTACTTTAAAAAATATTATTTGAAAGAGCAGCCAGCTCTTTCATGACTACTTCACTCATAAAGTTTTATTTCAACTCAACTATTTCCTGGACCATGGATGTCAGTAAAATTTTCGAGTAATAAACACTATAATTCCTTAGTGCTTACATGTATACAGACAATATTCCGCTCGTTTTAACCTGATGGCATCCTGGCTAGGTAGAGGATTTTAAACATATCCATTTGCTTTTTTAAAAATATTTTTTAATGTTTTATTTATTATTGAGAGAGAGAGAGAGAGAGAGAGAGAGAGAGCATGAGTGGGGGAAGGGCAGAGAGAGAGAGAGAGACAGAAAGAGAGAGGAAGACACAGAATCCGAAGCAGGCTCCAGACTCTAAGCTCTCAGCACTGAGCCCGACACGGGCCTCGAACTCACAAACCATGAGATCGTGACCTGAGCCGAAGTCAGACGCTTAACTGACTGAGCCACCTAGGTGCCCTGCCATTTGCCTTTAAAACTCTCAAAAGATTGTTCATTATCTTCTGAAATCGAGTGTTAGGAGAACTCTGGGGCCAGTCTCAATTTTCCCACATCTTTAGGGACTGTATTTTTTACGCCCAGCACTCATAAGATACAATCATTTTTCTAGAAGTTTACATTTTTTTCAATATTAGGAACACAGTTTTATTGGGAGAATGAACAATAGAGCTCGGTGTCCATGACTTTTTTTTATGTACAAAGTAACAGCTCATGATCAATGCTCCTTGCATTTTCCCCTATAGGAAATGTTACTGTATACTGTGTTTAACTTACATTTAATTTCTTTCTTTTATTTATCTATTTCATTGTGTCCCACACTTGTATTTATTCATTCACATGCTTTTTTTTCTATTTATTGATTCTTTTTTTTTTTTTAATTTTTTTTTCAATGTTTGTTTATTTTTGGGACAGAGAGAGACAGAGCATGAACGGGGGAGGGGAAGAGAGAGAGGGAGACACAGAATCGGAAACAGGCTCCAGGCTCTGAGCCATCAGCCCAGAGCCTGACGCGGGGCTCGAACTCACGGACTGCGAGATCGTGACCTGGCTGAAGTCGGACGCTTAACCGACTGCACCACCCAGGCGCCCCTTGGTTCATTTTTTCAGAAAGCATTAATCTTACATATTCGTTTTCATAAAATGTTTTCCAATTCTGAAATAGTTTTACTCTTTTACTTGTCCCATTCCATCTCCTAATGTCCTGTAGTTTTAGATGAATTTCATATAAAGTTTACACTTCAAAAGAAATTCTTTTTCTTGAACTTAAAAAAAAAAATCCAACTCTGAGTCCTACTCCAATTTTATACTTTCTACATTCTTCAGTTTGGTTTAATAAAAAACATTTAACTAGTGTTAGCATATTTTTTCACTACCCACATAACAGAAACAAAAGCCCAATATTTTTTTTTCCTATATGTCCTTAAAACTCCTCATCCATTAACAAGTAAAGAACTTTGCTAAGTGAAATAAGTCAGACAGAGAAAGACAAATACCATATGGTTTCACTTAGATGTGGAATTTGAGAAACAAAACAAATGAACAAAGAAAAAAGAGACAAACAACTAACAGACTCTTAAGGACAAGGAACAAACTAGTAGCTGCCGGAGAGGAGGTGGGTAGGGGGGATGGGTGAAATAGGTGGGGATTAAGAGTACATTCATCCTGATGAGTACCGAGTAATGTATAGAATTATGGAATCCTCATATTGTACATATTACACTGTATGTTAATTATACTTTAATAAAAAAGTAAAAAATTAAAAAAAAAGAAAAAACTTCAAAACCAAAAAGAACTGTTGTGTCTCAGACCCACATTGGAGGATTCAGCTAAAGGAATATGGAACAAAATTTAAAATACAAAGAGATAATGGCGAGTGCTAACTGCTCAAAACCACTGAAGTAATATACTGGAGTGATGGAGATTGAGAAGATACCAGAGACAATAGTCTTATGCGGGGTAGAAAACCCTGTCCTACTTTCATGCATCATCTTAGGTGGAAAATTGCAAGAAGATTCCTGAGAGTGCATGGCTACTGAAAATGTGGCCCATGTACCCACAGCACTGGTGTTACTTGGGAGATGGTTAGAAATGCAAAGTCGGAGGGAGCCAAACCATAAGAGACTCTTAAAAACTGAGAATAAACTGAGGGTTGATGGGGGGTGGGGGGGAGGGGAAAGTGGGTGATGGGCATTGAGGAGGGCACCTATTGGGATGAGCCCTGGGTGTTGTATGGAAACCAAGTTGACAATACATTTCATATAAAAAAAAAAAAAAAAAAAAAGAAAAGAAAAAGAAAGAAATGCAAAGTCAGAAAGGCCAAGTATCCTGTCTCATCTTGTTGATTTTGACTCTGTGGGACTGGTTCCAGGAATCTGTGCATCCACAAGCCCTCAGGTGGTTAACTTTGCATGTTAGTTTAAACAGAGGATGCATCCCACACACCATGGAATTGATGTCAATGCATTCGCGGGAAGGATGTACATGGGAGTCTGCGACAGAGTTGAAGGGTGTGGATGGACCACCAAAGGGGTATGTGAGCTCTCCCAGTCTAGTCGTGTCTAGACATAAAGAGCACAATTGTTCCACAATAGCGTGGAACATGCATGCTAAACACGCCGCGACGAGGATGACAATCTCATATAGACCAAGAACTAAACCCATGCAATGGTTTCCTGACCTCGCGTAAGAATTGGAATTTTTAATGTGTCCATGAAGTTGGAACCTAGGCCCAATAAAGTCCATACTGAATGCACCTCCATCCAAGTATGCAAGTGTGGATGGCTGGAGGTCAAAAAGGTTTCTGACTTAGAGGAAATTTAAGAATGTATTATCTATGAATACTAAATATTTGTATATAAAGTCCATATACAGTACACAGCTCTATTGCATTTTTTTTTCTGTGAATGTGCTTTCCTTTGTTAAAGGCAGGTTAATCTAGTCCTACTATAAATTCAAAGTGATTATATGGCTTATCCTTTGGCAATTATCGCTTTATATCTGAACACTGCTTAGTGGTAGCTTTTGGACTTGACCAGGGTTCCAATTAAAAATTCACTGCCAGGGTGCCTGAGTGGCTCAGTTGGTTAAGCGTCTGAGTTCAGCTCAGGTCATGATGTCACAGTCCGTTGGTTCAAGTCCCGCGTCAGGCTCTGTGCTGACAGCTCAGAACCTGGAGCCTGCTTCAGATTCTACCTCTCCCTCCCTCTCTCTCTCTCTCTCTCTGCCCCTCCCCTGCTTATGCTCTCTCTCTGTGTCTCTCTCTCAAAAATAAATTAACAAAACCTAAAACAAACAAAAAAAAATCACTGCCTGTGTGAGTTTGAGGTATGAGCAGACAGAAATAGGAGAGGTTGACCAGAAAGCACATTGCAAAAATAAGTCTGCAGCTGTTTAGGTCAGAGTAACTGCAAACACATTTCTTTCAAATGTCCTAGGCGCATTTTTTTTTAATTAGGACTACTTATTTGTCAAGAGCCTTAACCTTATCTTTAATACGAATAATCGGAGGGAATATACTTTTTCTGTCTTTAGTGTCTCTAGTCAATGCATTCACACGAAACTCTTTGAATGGGGTCTGTTTCTGTTCTATTCCAAGTAATAACCATGCAGTTCAAATATCTAATCTAGTAGTTTCCAAACCTCATTTCATCCCACTCCAGGATTTAGTTAAAGTATACACCCTTCCCCACCTCCCTGGTGCTGCTGTGGATAAAAAAAGAAAATTGATGTAGCTCATGGTTTCTTCCATTAATCAGATTGATGTATCTCTAATTGCATCTGTTATGTAAAATTTTACTTTTAAAGGTTCTGTTTAAGTTTTCTTTGGATGTTGAGTAAGTTTCTACTTATTAAGTACTTTCAAAGTTTCAGTAATACTCAGATGTGTAATAATACTCATGGATATATGTTAATGAATGATATAGCATTAATGGTGAATACCAATAAAGCACTTAACATTTGCTAGGGGTTCTCTGGAGTAATGTCTCAACCAATGTTATTCCAGCAAAGGGGGATTGAAGTAAGCTTGACAGACTGCTCTGGGACATTTATAGATCAATGATAACTGTGTTATCACACTCACTAGGAAAAAGCTTAGACTTTGCCAGTAATAGAAAAGATAGATCTATGTCCTTACTCTTGAACATATTCATTCTTTTTTAAAAAAAAAAAGTCTTATTTATTTTTGAGAGAGAGAGAGAGAGACAGAGTGTGAGTGGGGGAGGGGCAGAGAGAGAGGGAGACACAGAATCTGAAGCAGGCTCCAGGCTCTGAGCTGTCAGCACAGAGCCTGATACCGACCTCAGACTCCCAGGCTGTGAGATCATGGCCTGAGCTCAAGTTGGGCACTTAACCGACTGAGCCACCCAGGCACCCCTTTTACATATTATTTCTTATTTTCTATATCATCCAACTTATTTTACCTAAGACATTTAAAAATGCACATGTCAATCATAAAAAACACGTACTTGTTTTCTCTTCATTTCAGCATAAAATTTAACTGAGAATACTTGCATGTTTTCCTGTATATTAACTTTTCTAAATGTATATACTTAAAAGCGGCCATTTTAGATTTAATGGAATATCCTTTGAAGTGTACTTATGTCAACTTCATCCTATTTACTTAAGTTCTTTTTCTAATGTAGAATATCGACTTTTTAAAATTTATAAAGTAGGCAGAGCACAGCTAAAACAATTCTCCTTGTTCATAAAAATGAGAGAACTAAAATACTGCTATGTAAATAAACAAATAAACACACCAAAAAAGGAACCTCCCAATTTGTTTGCCAAACAGATGCTGGTAGTTGGGAATATATATATATACACACACATATACACACACATATACATATATATACATATACATATATATATACTAGCATATAATATATATATACTATATATATATACTATATACTAGTTTCAGAACTATATATATATATATATACACTATATATATACATATATACACTATATATATATATATACATATATATACTAGTTTCAGAACTTACCAGCAGATTTAGAGAGCTATTTTATGCTTTTTATGCTTATTTATTACAATTCTATTTCTTGTCGAGGGTTTGCTTGTATCTAGAAAATAGTATCCTGTCATAGATTAATGTTTAGCTGTTTCACAAAAATTGAAGTCATTCCCCAGAGTGTTAAATTGTCAAGGATTGTTCTGTTCTTGATTAGTATTTCAAAAGACAAAGTCCCATGTGATAGCAGGTGGGCATTCTGTAGGTAGAGCTCTGAAGATGAAAACGCCCTTAGACACCACGTTGTATTGATTAGTAAAAGCAACAGCGGTTTGATGGCCGGGGCTGTTACTTAGACCTGGCGATGGGGAATGGAAGAAAGTTCTTTCTCTATGTACAAACTGTTCTCATTTCAACATAGCTGCAGGCTCTTGCACTTTGAATCACCTCACAACAAGTTTTAAGCATTTGTGGAATAGTAGAGAAGGGAGTTATTAAACTTAGAATAATCAAGTCAGAACTGCCTCAGAGTAGACTTTTTGAATTAAAGTGAGGGAGAGTATGGACTTCCTTCAAAATATAAAATTTTCTAGTCAGTAAGTAACTGATTGAATAAGTAGATATTTTTCCACATCAGATGAAAGTGTGCATAAAAATTTTGGGGATCTGTGATTTTACATATATATGTATATACATATACATATATATGTAAAATCAGGGGCATTTAATATATTAACATATATAATTATATACCAGCAACCTCTTCTGCTTTAACATGTTCTCGAATATTCATATTATATATTTATAATATATATAGAAAATCCAGAATTTTATTTTCCTTGAAATTATTAACATGTTTTCTCCAAATATGGTTAAGAAATTATTATACAATGTGTAAGTGTGAGCAACTATTAAGAAATCAGTCTCTTTATCATGAAGTTTCCCAGAATGTTCCCGACCTTCTTGCTCTAATTGCGATTTGAATGTTCCATGACGATGCTGCTTTCCCAGCAGCCTTTTCAAGTTTTTATGTGTTTTTCTCCCACACTTTTCATACACCTTGGCTTGATCATGAATATGTGGCTTCCTTGTTCCCTGTTGCTTCTTCTTAGAGCACTCTCCCTCTCTCCTTGAAATCCCTCAGCTTTGACGCTTGTATTAGGAGACCAGCCCTTCTTGCTTGAAATCTTAGCTCCTTGCTCACTGGATATCCCTACTAATTTTAATTCTTGGTTGTCTCAATATACATTTGTGTGATGTTTCCAAATCCTGGCATGTAAGCTATTTGGCCTCAGTCCTCCTTAATCAATCCTTTCCAAAACGGTAACCTATACTCATTTATGATCACTAACTTTAAAATAATTACAATCCCAACTAGGGGAGCCTGGGTGGCTCAGTCATTAATCATCTGATATCATCTCAGGTCATGATATCACAGTTTGTGAGCTCGAGCCCCACAGTCGGTAAGCTTGAGCCCCACATCAGTTGAACACAAGCCCTGGGTGAGCCCTGCTTCCCTCTCTCTCCCTTCCTGCCTCTCTTTCTCTTCCTCTCTCAGCCCCTTGTGGGATTCTCTCTCTCTCTCTCTCTCTCTCTCTCTCTCTGCCCCCTCACTCACTTGCACCCTCTTTCTCAAAAAAAAAAAAAAATGACAATCCCAGTTACCCAAATCTTCCTCAAATAGCACTTACATGGAGTATACTTCACAAGCTCTCAATGTCAAAATTATATCCAGTATTGGTATGCATGTATTTGCTTTTCTCCTATTACTGTTCATGAATTGTGAGCACCCTGTAAAAACTAACCCCTCCATGTATGTATTCTGTTTTTTTTCCCCTCATATTACCAGGAATAATTCTTAGCAATTATCATCCCATTTTCCATCTTTAAATATCTTTCCATTAAGCCAACACATTCTTTTGTCTGCCCGCACAAAAATAACTTCAATCTCCTCTTCCCCTGACAACAACCATATTGCTCAGTTCCCCTTTGCAGAAAAACTTCTCAAAAATTATTTTCATTCACTGTCTCCAAATTATCTCCTGTCTCTCCTCATCTCCATGTCTTGAAACAAAGGTCAACATTCAATTTTCATTTACTGGATCTTTCAGCAACTGTTGAAACAATTGATCACATTTTTTATTTTTAATATATTTTTTAATGAATTAATATTTTGAATATATTTTTAATTAATTAATTATCTATTTAGAGAGAGAACATGCATGAGTGAGGGAGAGGGTTAGAAGAAGAAGAAAAAGAAGAAGCAGAAGAAAAAGAAAGAGACAGAGAGAGAGAGAGAATCCAATGCAAGCTCCATGCTCGGCATGGAGCCCGATGCAGGGCTCAATCCCACAACCCTGATATCAAGACCTGAGCCGAAATCAAGAGTTGGATGTTCAACCAGCTCAGCCACCCAAGTGCCCCTTGAATATTTTTGTTTAATTTTTTTTAATGTTTATTTATTTTTGAGAGAGAGAGAAACAAAGTGTGAGTGGGGAAGGGGCAGAGAGAGAGGGAGACACAGAATCCAAAGCAGGCTCCAGGATCTGAGCTGTGGGCACAGGGTACGACACGGGGCTCAAACCCAGGAACCACAAAATCATGACCTGAGCCCAAGTCAGATGCTTAACCAACTGAGCCACCCGGGCACCCCTTGAATATTTTTTTTTTGATTTGGGTATCCAGCAAATCACATTTTCTAAGCATTCTGCACCAATTGTCTTTTCTGATTCCTGTGCACACATGACCCTTAAATGTATATACCTTTCCAGTCCTATCACTGATCTCCAGAAGAGAACATTCCATTTCTACTTGGATGTAAAAAAAGTCATCTCAAAACTAACTTGGGGAATCTCCACTGTGATGTGGGAAACTCTGCACATGGCTATTGGAAGTGACTTGGACAGAATGATAGGGGTCTCAGGATTAAAAGATTTTATCTTTATTTTGCTTTATCTTGCCATACCTCCAGTTAAAACTGATACCTCCCAGGTAAAAGACCTTCTTTTTTATTCCCTTCAGAGAATAAATCTCCAGATTTCCAGGGCACGGCTGGGCAGGCAGTTTCCCTGAAGTTCGGTATAATAAGGAAAGGCATGTGGGGATCTAACTGTTCTCAAATGATTTTCTCTTCCTCCTTGAGACATGTCTCTTTACCTCTTTTTTAAAAATTGTTTTTAATGCTTATTTATTCTTGAGAAAGAGAGAGTGCATGAGCAGGGGAGGGGCAGACAGAGAGGTAGACACAGAATCCGAAGCAGGCTCCAGGCTCTGAGCTGTCAGCACAGAGCCCGACACGGGGCTCAAACCCATGAACAGTGAGATCAGGACCTGAGTCAAAGTCTGACACTTAACTGACTGAGCCACCCAGGCACCCCTCTTGATCTCCCTTTTATAAAGGTCATAGTTGCCACCAGTTCTCATGTGTTTTCAGGGTTTTTTTTTTACCATGAAATATATTTGGTTCTTGGTTCTCCGTGTTTCTTTTCTACATTTGGGATAGAACTAAGTAATTTACCAGTGTCTACCTTGTACTTATTTCCAAAACTCTGTTGATGTTTTTTTTCCTCTCTGACTTTCTCTGCCTTGATAAATTCATCTCTTGGAATGGCAACAACAAGAAAAACAAAAATAGCATTTACTGGAAATTCTGGAAAGAATAAAGTAGATGGGTGCATTCAATCCATACCTTAACTGAGAATTGGAATGGTCATTTCTACAGTCTGAAGGCTAATGAAATGATGAAGCCACGTTTAAGACCTAAAATTCACCTTTCTCTACAATGTATTTGCTGCAGTTCTCATATTAATTATTTCTTAAAGCCATGTAATTAAATAATATATTGATTTAAGGAATTCGCATAGAGTTTTTGCAGTAGAATGATTTACATTATTCATTAAGCTAATACAATTTCATGGTGTTATTCAATGTTTCTTTAAAAACATTTAAATATTGAGAAAACAGAAATTGGAAGAATGTAACTCGTGACACAGGTAAATTTCAAGTGACAATGTATTGTAGATCCTAAAAGTTACAGGCAATTGTTAGACAGATCGGATATTTATTGTTTGGCATATAGAAAGAACTGAATAAATATTTTTGTTAAATTAATTAAGGGAATAAATTAATATGTTCTTTTGATGACATGTTTTTATTGTTCATGATTTGAATTAGTATGCATACAATAAGTAATATTTACTATGTAATAATTTTTTCAATTTTGTGTGGAGCTTTTCTAATATTCATAATTTTTAAAGGTTGATAACAGTAACCACACCTTACATATGAGAAAATCAAGGCTTATGAAATTCAGATAACTTGCCAAATATATTTACCTGGAAAAGCTGGTACTAAAACACAAACTTATCTGACTCCAAAGCCTGTTCATACCCTGTGTCCTCTTTTGGCTTGAAAACATTATGATTCTAAATGTAGAATATACTGGGTCATTAATAATGATACAGATCTCCATTAAATGAACCATTCTATAGCACTATTATTGGACCTGTAATGGATAAACTGATTGGCTGATCTAATTTATTTCACCACGAAGTATTCTTCATTACATACGCAGTTAAAATGTTTACATTTAATTATAATTTCATGCTTAGTGGAAAATTCATTTTCAATTTATCAAGAGATTTATTTCATACCTACTGTATTCGAAATACACACAGACACAGAATCTGCTTTGTTAAATACGAAAAACACAATACTGATCAACTCAGATAGGAGGCCGCCACAGAGCTCATAATGTAAACTAGAAAGACAGAATGAGCTAAACAAAGAGTTAATTCATATCAGAATGGAAATGTTGTGAAGCACATATATGATGTGCTGCTGGAAATGTGATAGCAGAACTGACTGGCTGAAGGTTAGAGATACTTCCCTGAAAACTGTGTGAAGCTGAGTTCAGAACAAGCAGTTGAAGACACACGAGGGATTGGCGGAGGTGTGAAGAATGGGAAATATGTACGTAGGGAGCATGGCATGAAGAATACAGGTAGATGGACTAGATAACCAGTGGAGGAATATAGGTATAGAGCCATTCCAGAAAGGTCCCCATTCCCCTGTGAACCCTTTGTGCCTGCCCAGAAAGCAAAGGGAGTGCAATTTAATCTGATCTTTGAAATTGGTCTCATCTTGATAACACCTTCACTGAGCTCTGTCCTCTGTAGGTATAAGAAAAGAGTTTGACTTCCCAAATCACTGCCATAATAAAGTGCTCTACTTGAACCCTTGTAGAACTTACCTCCAGGTAGCTTTCTTTGACTTCGGGGATGAAGTTACAATCAACATGAGCTGTCTATTCAATCTATAAGAATTCTGCCCCTTGCTATTTTCCAATAGAGTATCTCCCTTCAGGAGTAAACGACAAAATAATTTTATCAAAGGACTTCTAATACTAAGTTAAAAACCAGAAAGTCAGAGAAAAATATTTAGCACCATAGTGGTGGAAAGGCATATCACTCCAACAAAGTGGGCGTGTCCTTCTGAAAACACGCTATGAGGCAATTGAATCATGGATGTCTTTATTTCCGATGTTGAAATAAATTTCCTTGTAATACATATGAATAAACTTGATCAGTGAAAATAAACTCTGGGAGTGAAACTCCACAACCTGTGTACTAACAAACCTTTTGGTAATTCTCATATACAGTAAATGTTGGGATCTACGGACTTCTCCAGGTTGACTAGGTAGCTTGGCTTTATTACAGGGCCACAATTTTCATTTCTCTTCCTAACTTGCTTACAAACATACCTTAAGAAAGCTTGGGGGTCACAATAAAAGCATTTTTGTATTTGAAGTTTTCTAAGTAGCAATTCCAACTCAATAAATACTCCTCAACTAGTAGTCACTTGTTGATGTGTCTGTATTTCATTTGTAATTCATTTGCTTAAACTGGGGATGTGTTTTCCAGTGGAGAAGAACAGTAAAGAATGGTATGCTTCCCAAAATAGATCACCAGAATGTTCTTCATCCGTATTAAATAATACACATTTGTCAATGAAATATAATGAAAAGGAGTGTCGTAATAAAAATGCAGACTATGTAATAGTATTTAGAAATTACATTTTTAGTATTAAAAGTTATAGATTAAAGAAGACCAAAGTTACTTAGAGTGCAAATAAAAAATAAGCTTGTTCTGAAGTCGAGTTCTGTGATCCATTAAGGGCTTTACTGGTTGATGGTAATAATACTTTATTAAATCTAACTTCACTTCAGAATACATACGCTTTTTGGAAATTCAAGTATGTCTATAGCAAGCTTTTTTTTTACTTAATCATAATTTGGTAAACTTTTCCCCATACATAAAATGAAGGTACAACGTAAAAATAAGATAGTTTTGTGAAATCGGATAAGTTTGGGGGAAAAGGTGGAATTTCGATGTAATTTTTATGAGTGGAAGTTTGGAAAAGATTCAAGATAAGATGCGGAGGGGAAGGAGGGCTAACAGATCATCTGAAAACAAAGAAAAGAAGTGGTAAGTAAATATTAGTTCAGACACCTGTCTGCCTACCCAGTAGGAGCTGTTGAACTCTTGCCAATTGGCCTGCAGGGTAGAAGATGGACTGGAGAGAGAAATGTAGAGGGAATTGAGTCTTCAGCATGGTTGGGCCACGAAAGGGGAGACAAGCAAGCTAATTGGTATGCGTGAGATATTTTTAATCTGGGTGTTCTTAACTCTGGCTGAACCTATATATAGCAAGCATTTCAGAGGATAAGCATCTTTTTATGCTAAGAAGTTGTTTTCATTTCTTTAAGATGATTATTTGCAGTTCAGCCATAGATAAAGTACGTTATACCTGCTTTTGGCATTGATACCCTGAAGAATTGGATGAATTCTAATAGTGAGGAAACTTTACCTACGTGTAAATTATGCATGAATTACCATTCGAAATTGCTTACTCTGCTTTTAGGGATAAAAATTAGTCTCTAGAAAGCCAGTAGCAATCTTTTTTTTTCTATCATCATGTACTGGCATTGCCTGTTATTGTTTATAATGGCTCTTTAAAATTCCACAATGTTATGATAATTCTCAAACTATCACGTCAAAAGTGACTACATTTATAATAAAATATCGGTATAACTTCAACCGTATCCACCTACTCTAAGACACTCTATACAATACTGGGTAGCTTTCTCTCCACACATTCTGTGCTTGATAAATCAAGTTCTAAGTGCTATGATGTTCTCCACTGCACACTCCTAGACTACATTATTCCTTCGATGACTTATTTCAAATTGAAATTGAATTCTGTAGTGAAATTCATTCTTTCACTTTTTCAAATACCTATTGAATGCCAACATTCTAGTCTGGGGACCAATGATAAATGTAACAAAATTCTAAATTCTACCTTCTTGGATGCTACGGTCTAAATAACTTCCAAAATACGCTAATATTAAAAAAAATCACACCTCGTTTTGAAAAAATTGTTATTTTTAAAAGATGAGTTTAGATAAAAATATAATGAAATTAGAAACTTATGTGTATGAATGTAGTTTAGGGGCATGAAGACTCATTTTCAGTTATATGATGGTTTGGAATAGCTCTCTCTCTCTTTTCATAATGTAGAGGAGGAATCTCATATTCTGTAGAAATGAATTAACAGTAGAAATTCCTAAAGAAAAAGTCATTTGACATCTTAAACATTAAATAGAACGTAGGGATCCATTAAATGGTTTTAAGAAATTCTCCTTAATGGAAGCTTATTTTCTAAAGACTTTATCTAAAGTGGAGTTAAGCAAATGATCAAGGAGTCTAGCTCTTTTTATCCGGAGCAGCAACCATCTCTTCTATGCTTAATAAGTATATGACAAGTGTGGCAGGAGTTCATTATAGTTACATTGCTGCCAGGAACTTCAATTATTACTGTCACTGTACTTTATATTCAAAACATTTTGATTCATGTTGCTCTAAACATTTTTTCCCTCACCATAGAAATGAATTTAGTGGATAATTCCGTTCTGTTTCCAATGAAAGGCATTAGCTTTGAAATGTACAGATAAACACTATGAAATGTCAATATGATTAACAATCTGGGGCAGAAAAAATGGCTTTAGTGAAATTATTTTCTCTAAAATTTTATGTTTAACTCAACATTCCCCCTCCCTGAAAAAAGGTATTGAATGGTCACTATGTCCGAGGCAAATTTATTATTTGTAAGCACTGTGGAAGAATGGATGCATAACAGTAAATTGTCCTGTCCACAAAGAGTTTATATCCATAAAAGAGATAAAACATGTACCTAAGTATCTGGAATAGGAAGTGGAAACTGAAAACAAGGCATATGTCGGATTGAATGTATAAAGTCCTTTGTGATCCCACAAGGCAAGGATTCCCTACACTGACACCAGAGTCTGTGGTGGTGGGGGTTGCAAAAGGTAAGAAGAAGGGACAAAGCAAAAACGTGAACTTTAGAAGTATTGGGTTAGCCTCAAGGACAACTTCATTTCTGCTTTGTGACCATGATGAATATGATTGGACCAGGTGAGCTGCCAAGGGCTTCTCTTGCTCTTCAAAGAAATGCCCAGAAGTAGAGGAAAAGTTAGTTCTTTCTAGAGTTGTAGTTGAAAAACAGAATTCTGGGCATGAGAATTTGCCTTCCTACTAATGTTCTAGGGGATGCTCATGGTCCAGGGACCACACTTAGGGAACAGTTTTCTTAGGGCCTATTATGGAATTGGCTCTCTGGATCTTGCTATATCTTATTCAATTGAAAGCAGAGAGAAACAGAGACTGTGCCCTTTGGCCTTCACCCCACATGCAGGCAGCCTAACAACATACTCTATATTCCTTTCCTATGCTTCAAAAATGTCAAACATACTATTTTGATGTACTCTGCCCATATCCAAATATTTTCCATGGAAATCAGAGTGAAGATGGTTTGTGTGTGTGTCCGGGTTAGGGCTTTGGTGTTGGGAGCAAAGAGCTTTGAGTGGCCTTGAGCTCTCCAGAGGATGTAAAATACATATATCTACTATCAAGGTGAAAGCAGATGATAATTATATTTTCAACTTGTTATTTATAGTGTACAGGATTGAATAGTGTGCCCCCAAATTCTTGTCCACTTAGAGCCTTAGAGTCTCTGCAGGTGTAATCAAGTTAACATGAGATCATATTTGTGTGTGATGTTGTGATTTATGGGAAACATATATTTGAGTTTCGTCTATGGTTCTTGGCTCACAGTTCTCAAGACCTTCGTAATTTCCCAAAGGTTGACAGTCATACAGGTAGTTGTTAGGTTGATAAGTGACCTTTGGAAAGCAACTAAGGGTCAGGGCTGGTTACCAATGGAGCCAAACATGTGATCAGAGGACTGGAACTTTCAGTCTCACCCCCAAACCTCTAGGGCTGGAGGACATTGTCATGTTTATGTAACGAAGCCTTCATAAAAATCCAGAAGGAGGGAGCCTGGGTGACTCAGTCGGTGAGCGTCTGACTCTTGGTTTTGGCTTGTGATCTCAAGTTTGTGAGTTCAAGCCCTGCATTGGGCACTGATAGCATGGATCCTGCTTGGGATTCTCTCTCTCTCTCTGCCTCTCCCCAACTTGGGCTCCCTCTGTCTCTCTCAAAATACATAAGAAAACTTAAAACCAAACCAAAATGAAACAAAAAAAACAGAAGGATGGGATCTAGAGAGACTTTTAGTTGGTAAACATCTGGATCTATGAGGAGGGTCATATGCTCAGGGAGGACACAGAAGCTCTTTACCCTTTCTTTCATATCTTGCCTATGTATATCTTCCATCTGGCTGCTTCTGAGTTATATCTTTTGACAATAAACTGTTGATCTCATAAGTAAAATGTTTTTCAGCGTTCTGTCAGCCACTCTAGTAAATTAATTGAACCAAAGAAGGGGAACCTGGGATATACAGCCAGTTGGTCCGAAGCACAGGAAACAACAGCCAGGGTTGCAACTGGCATCTGAAGTCAAGGAAAGGAGTCGTGGGAACCTCCCATCTATAGTCATTGGGATAGAAGGACAGGTAATCACTTGTGACTGGCATCTGAAGTGGGGGCTGAGGATAGTCTTACAGGACTGAACCCTGAACCTGTGGAATCCGATACCATCTCTGAGTAGATAGGTGAATTCTCAGACATCCTGCTGGATTAACATGGAGCCCAAATCCAATAACACCGGTATCTTCATCTGAAGAGAAGAGATGCAGATACCCGTGGTAAGAGCCCGATGACAACAGAGGCAGAGATTGGAGTGAGACAAGTCAAAGCCAGGGAATGCCAAGGATTACAGGCAACCACCAGAAGCCGGAAGAGGCAAGAAACTCATTCTCCCTCACAGCCTCTACAAGGAACAATCCTGTAGGCACTTTGATTTCTGTGTAGGGTAACTTTTTTTTTTTTCCTGAGCCCATTTGAAATGATTCTGCACAAACCCACACTTTTAGCAAATTACCTCATTCTTGCCCCTACACACAATCCGGTTCTTTACTGATTTACACCTTGTTGTTCAACACCCTAGTGAAATTGAATTTTGTAAAGAAAATGTCAACAGGGTGAAATACAATAAACTATTTGTCATACCTTAAATAAATTTCTTCTTGTTCTATACCTTTAAACTCCATACATTCTCGCTCCATAGATTAAATAAATATCTTATTCCAACTTAACTTTGTGTTTTATCATTTCCAGCAAGTCTGGATGAATAGGAGAGAGAGAGGTAGGTCTTGCGCCTTAAGCACCTACCAAAATGCCCTCAGCTAATACTCGCTTATTCATATATATTATGACTTTCTTGAAATTGCTCATCCTTCCCCTAAAAACTTACCCTTTAAATGCTCTTTCCTAACTTTGCTTCTGTGTACTTGTCTCTAAAAGAAAAAAAAATGATATTTTACTGGGAAAAAAAACTAATTAAGCAGACTCAAAAAGCTGATTTAATGTGAATGATATTTTCCATATGCTGAGTTTAAAGGAACCCTCAAGGTTACAGTATTACATTTCCCTAAAATTTTTACCTTTCATTGTTAAATCCCAGAAAGTCCAAATAGAAAAAGTATCCTTGTCACAAAGACTCACAAGCATTTCTGGAAGGAGTCAATCCCGTGAATGCAGACTTTCACAGAAATGTCTAACCCCCGGAAACATACAAAATACAGTGTCAGAGAAAACATGAGGGTTATGCACAACCAAAATCAATCTTTTCAAGCAGAAAAAAAAAGTCTTTCTAAAAGGACTTATATTCTGTGTGACCATAATTGTAGGCCTGAATAGAATGTTCTTTCGATTTTGGGGCTGCAATCACTCACTGAAGCATGTATTGATTGAAAAAGCCTCGTGAGAATTCTGATTACCCTAACATTTTTAACTTGAAGTGAAGGGGCGGCTTTTTTATTTCATTTTATGCAAAATTACAGTAATTGCTGTCTGACCTTTTCGATATGGACTGTTAAGCATTACACCGCAGGATCTTTTCACAGAATCAATTATTTTAATTATGACTATCTGACAAGAAGAATCCAGGACATAAACAAGAAAAGAATATTTAAATAAAATGGAAAACAGATTTTTTTTGGCACATAATACAAAAGTGCTGTTAATTATAAACTTGACCATTGTAAGCTTTTAGTGCTTATGTTTCAAATTCAATTTTCATTTCCAAATTACACTTACATAGACAAAGACAATTTATATAAGGAATACACTGAATGATAACATAAATTCTCTCAAAGAAGAGGCAAGCAATAAGAAAAAAAAATAAGCAATAATGAAAATCTAAAGATAAGACTTAACAATACCATAGAAATATCAATGTGTTTTAGAATGGTAAAATAAAAAGGCAATGAAATATCTCTTAAAGGAATATGTCTTGTACACCTGTGTAAACCCACATCAAAATCTATCTGAAAAAAACAAAGATATGGCAATAAAAACTCTGAGGTTGTTATATATTTATATTTGATGTATATTTTTAAGCTCTAATATAGTAAGGATTATATTAGATTAGTTTTCATTTTTAACTGATAGAAATGACTAGAAGCTATTTCTATCACATGGCCAAACCCTGGCCCCATAAAAAAAGTTGGCATAGTGTAATGTAACCAGTTCAACATTCTTAATCTCCTTACATTGACATTTAAAACCAACATCTGCAAAACTATACTTAGACACATACATCTTTTCTAGTAGCTGTGATTCTAGATAAATGTTGAAATACTGTACAAGAGAATTGTTCTTGTTGATATCTCAAAACATGTACAGATGGCGGGCAGGAAATAATTTTTTTAACTGATATTCATTAGCTCTTATAATCGCATCACCTTGGAAAGTACCCAATAAGAGAAGAGAGCAAACATTTTGATTTCACTAACCATAAAATGGTTTCAGAAAAAGAACTGGGCCCTCAGGATACTCTGAAGGAAGTAAGGGATTATGGCAGCCAGTAAGTGCTAGGAAGAAAAGAGTGAGTAGTGTGAGGTGTGAAGGAGAGAAATGAGAAGTCAAACAAGGAGTTTCCTTTGGGCAGAGAAGAAAATCTGCATAAGAAAGAAGCATTTTGCCTTCTTTGGGAGTGGCCATTATAAAAAAATTTTTAATGTTTATTTATTTTTGAGAGAGGGAGAGAGAGTGTGAGCGGGCGAGGGGCAGGGAGAAAGGAAGACAGGAAATTTGAAGCAGGCTCCAGGCTCTGAGCTGTCAGCGCAGAGCCTGATGCAGGGCTCAACCTCAGGAACAGAGAGATCATGACCTGAGCCAAAATCTGATGCTTAACCGATTGAGTCACCCAGGCACCCTGGAGGGGCCATTATAAAGGGGCATAAGGAGCCAATGCAGGATGAGACTCTTTACTTTGACTGTGGTAAAATTCACATGGCCATATACAAAGATTAAAATTCACCAAACGGGGTACTTCCAAAATAATTTACAAAATTTGTGTATTGTAAATTTTGCAAGTAAATTAGACTTCAATGAAGCTATTAACCAGAAAACCCAAACATTTATTTTAAAATAAATAAATAAACAGTTCATTGAAGAATTTGTTTTAAAAAAAAATGAAAAAAGTCTCACAGACCTGTGGGACAATACCACACTGTCCAACCACCACGTAAATGGAATCACAAAAGAGGAGAGAGAAAAGGGGCAGAAGAAATATTTGGAGAAATAAGGTCCAAACGCTTCCATTTTGGGAAAGACAAAATTACTGATTGATAAGAGATGAACAATAAACTTCAAAGAGGACATACAAATGATAACCACACTTGGTAAATCAGAGTCAGACTGTTGCAAACCAAAGACACACTGTCCAGGTTGCAGCCTGGCCAAAAGGGGCAGAGGAAACCCATCCCACATTTTGGTTCCATTGTACAGATGTGTCCCATGTCCTTCTTGCAACTGATCTGATTGAAAGATGTGGCTGTGAGTTAGCAAGTGATAGGACAGAGGTGAAGTTATTCCTAGTAGAATGTGTTGCCTGATTTGTGGTGGTAGAGGGAGAGCAAAACTCCCCACATCGATCCTGGGAAGTACAGGCGAGAAGAGAACATTAATAATTTTTTCCTCTTTCAGGGCCTCTCTGTGCAGACTTGATAAGGAAGGGAAGTGCCCTGGTGCAACTTTCCCAAACAGTTGCCAAAGCCTCAAATTTAACTCAATACTGGATCTGCCATCCTGGCCAAATCTCAGGCGTGGACCACAATTTGATCACCATTAGTTCTATGAGGAGCTCTGTCTATCTGAAATAGTCAAGAGTGGCCCCAGTCCTGCACATCCCTGCAAAGCATCCTGGCCCGCCTGCCAGATGTCTCCCCCACCCCATCACCATAGCCATTCAGTCCTCCACTGGGTGAACAATTGCCGCCTGGCTAGTGGTGTAGACAGACAGGAGAGATTGGATTAATTGTCCTCAGGAAATCTCTCTCAAAATAAGAAACCAGCTTAATTACTGAAACTGACCTGGGAATTCTAAGACTTATTAGCCTGTTGAGAAGACCCATCAACCTGTGCACTTATAGGAGCCCCCACCCCCACCCCCAACACACATACACACCAAGTAAAAACCTTGTGAACACTTTCCAGGGAATCTGGACAATACTTTAAAGGTAGAATTCAGGTATTAGCTTTCCTTCCTCCCCAAAACACAGTGAATGGCATCTTATATAAGACTTTAAGATACCTTTATCTGTTAAGGAAATTCCACTGGTGAATCATGTAGCCTTCAGATGACTGCAGAGATCTCCCCAGAGTGAAACTCCTCTTGGTTACCATGGAAAGCAGCCGTGTATGTAGTTACCCCTTCAATGGACGTCATCGATTATAAAAGGTGGTATGAATTATGTCTCTGATTTTATCTGCAGCAATCAATGACAGCATCTCTGAAAGGCAAGAGGACCAGCCTTAAATCACTGGCCAGTATCATTATGGATGATGGAATGGCCTAGACCTCCTCCTTATGGGACAAGGAAGAGTTCTGCAGTCACTAATACTCCCTGCTGTACCTGGTTAATTCCTCAGATCAAATAGAAAGGTCAGTTCAGAAGGCTGAGAAAGCTGTCTGACTTTCAAAGATAGACCCTAGTGCTTAATGGGATTTGTTCTGTTGGCAGTGTACAGGACCCTGAAGGTCATGGTTGAAATCAGTACCATAGGTTGACCTCATCCTGCTATTCAACACTGTGTTGATAACAGCCTTAATTAAGTTTTGTACGAAACACAATGAACAGATCTGATTCTGGCCACTTTCAGATTAATCAGAGCGGCTGGCAGAGCGGTACTCTTAAGGGAAATTTCCCAGTATACAAAACAATATACAAATAAGGTCTATATTTAGGGACATAATTGTCCACGGTGCTCTCACATCTCTACATGTCTTGTAAGCAGAGGCACAGATGGTCTCTTTTCCAGACTATCTTTTCTAGGAAGTTGGAATACACAATACTTAAAAGACAGAGAGAGTGGTTCCCTCCGAAACAGGTTTGCTGAGAGTCATGGAAGATAGAGACCGTGTCTTTCTTTACATCAGGCATGTGGACGGTCCCTCATAAAAAATTTGGGTTCCTTAATCCACAGATTCCACACTGTGTGTGTGGATTTCAACCTGCCCTCTTCCTGTCACACTGCGGTAATTGGAACTCAGGGAACCAACCTGAAGAAGTGCTGATCCTCTATTATTCCTGTGAGTAATGAAGTTCTTTGTCTCTGATCAAGAGTCTCATGTCTTCTGTCAACACCCATGAAACCATGACAGGCTAACTTCTTGGTTTGCAATTAAGGTTAAATTTCATACTCATGGTAGCTCTTGACAAGCACACTTTCGGCAACCAGATCCAAACATAACTCAAGCTTCCTATTTAAATTTCTTCTCACATTTATAAAGAAGATGACATTAATTCCATCTTTTCATGCACTGTCTTTCAAATACCATCTAATAATTTAGGGTTATCCAACACTTTCTTAGTCTTTATTACCTGTTTTGTTTCCTACAAAAAAACAATATACATACTTCCTGGAAATGTACAGCTGAGTAACCTGAAACTGCAGGATCTGCCATACAAATATTTTTAGAAACATAAAGAAGACAGCGTAAGTAACAGACAAACTATTATAAGAACTGTACACAATTGTAAGTCTTCCTATTTCTACGTAATAAAATATTTTTCAGAAATGCTGCACGACTTCAATTTATTCCAAGCAGAGAAAATATGTTTGTCTTTGGGAAGAAAAATCGGATACGTTCATTCATCTCTCACATTTTCTTCACTTACCTAATCGATACAAAGACAAGATCCTTATTTAAAGGTAATGTTTGCCCAACACACAGAAGTACACACATTATATCACTCAGAAACAGACGGAACTGACCTATGATGCTAGAAATGATGGGTGATTGTCTTTGTTGGAGCTGTGACTGGAAGGTGCCAAGAAGTCAGCTTTGAGGATTCAGGCATTGTCCCCTTTCCTGTCCAGAGTGCTGGTTAGATAGATTCCTGTTATCAAACTCTGCACTTAATAGTGCTTGCCTTTGTCTGTAGGTCATACTTCAACAAGAAGATTACTTTTAAGTGTGGTGTCCTGGGGGCACAGAAAAAGGATACTGGGCCAAGCTTTGGTAGGCAAAAAAGCTTCCTGGAGAAAGTAATGCCTGAAAGTTTTCAAGAGTGGGGGTAGCTGGATACACTTAGAATGTGGGGAAGTACCTTCAGGAGAGAGGATTGCATCTCGATGGAAGGAGCAGCAGGCAGTTGTTTCCAGCAAGGTCTTGGGAAAGACTTGCAACTAACAGCTTGAAAAGGGGTGACAGTGGAAGAGATATAGAGGCAGATTACAGAAGATCTTTTTATACCATGCCCACGACTTTAGGTTTTGCAAGACAATAAAGACTTGAGAAAAGTCTTTTTTTTTTTTAATGTTTACTTATTCTGAGAGCAAAAGGGGGGAGGAGGGGCCGAAGGAGAGGAAGAGAGGGAATCCCAAACAAGCTCTGTGCTGAGTGTGCAGAGCCCCACGTGGGGCTCGATCCCACGAATCGTGAGATCATGACCTGAGCCGAAATCAAGAACTGGACACTCAACTGACTGAGCCATCCAAGTGTCCCAGAGAAAAGTCTTCATATCTTGAATTTCAGATACATTCCTATGTACTACTGAGAACTGGTTTAAAAGGGGGTAGGTGGTAAGGGAGATGATCAAAGATGCAGGGCTTTTTCAGTATCTTTGTAGAAAACTGCACAAGAAAAAAATAAAATTTGCCTAAGAAAATATGCAAGTAAAATAAGTCCAGTGGGGACCCCAGGAACGGCACTATTGTAATAGACAATTTCGCATTGTCCTCTGCTCTCTCTTAAGGACCAGATGGACAGGCTCTCTGTTACTATTTCAATTCACTCATAAGAGTTCTGTCATTTTATTTCTACAATTGGTATCCAAGTTTCCGTTAATTATCCGGTACAAATCCTTTTTATATTGCACATTTTCATTTTGCTAGGGTTATGATAGCAAAACAATACCCTTGAAGGTTGCAAATAGATTTCACTCAGCCCAGTTGATTTTTGCATACTGATTACTTTATATCCCAGCAGTTAATCATCAAGCTTCATGTCATTTCAGATTTCTTAATATATACTTATCTCAGACGCCAGACACAGAAAAGATGCGAATGGGAAAAATGTGAAAGCTGACAATGATTCTAATTTCCAAGGCTCTCATTCCTGCCCAACACAGTTGTTACAACTGTGAATGTTCCTTTTGACATTGAACTCTTTCACGTCTATTGCCTTAATGACAAAACTGAAATCAGAAGGGCACTATTTTTGTTTAACAGCTCACAACATGTATCATATGAAATATTTTTTAATTTGTAACAGTACAAGACAGGTAGGCATTATAATATTGTGTGTACATATACATCTATCTATGTAGCCTTTTATACATATACATGAAAAACACACATTTACACACACATACGTATTTATACACATATATGTACACTCGTACATACTGACCTGGGGGGTTGTCATCTCCTGCATCAAGGGTCACAAAAAGATTTCCATATATGCAAGTCCATTAATTAAAACTCATGCTGTTTAACTTTTAATTGTATGCTTTTTTGATAAGAAAATATAAACATATGTGGCTCCTGGGTGGCTCAGTCGGTTGAGCGTCCAACTTGGGCTCAGGTCACGATCTCTCAGTCTGTGAGTTCGAGCCTCGCGTCGGGCTCTGTGCCGACAGCTCAGAGCCTGGAGCCTGCTTCGGATTCTGTGTCTCCCTCTCTCTCTGCCCCTCCCCCGCTCATACTCTGTCTCTCTCTCTCTCTCTGTCAAAAATAAATAAACATAAAAAAATGTTTTTAAAAAGAAAATATAAACATACTTACTTTGGTACAAATTATATGTCATACATCCATCTCAATGGGCTGTGTCTTCAACAAGTAATGGGCATAGCTTAATATTGAATGTAATTTGTTTTTTATATGGCCTTTCCCATTTCCATTTCCTTTTCTTCTCTGATTATCTGTCATGTTCCTTTTTATCAAAACAATAGCAAATATTTATGGAATTTATATTATGTTCAATATGAGAGTTCTTTTCCTAACATACCCAAAGAGGCAAAAGAAGATAAAATTCTGATATTTCAAAATGTTATTAAAGGGTGCAGTATTGTAAAAGAAAGCAAATAGACACACAAAACACTGTTTATGTGCAAAGGAGATACTACTACCTGGAAGAAATAAGAAAGATTCCTGCATGTGATGACCACTAAGGAAACTTTGAAATAAAAAATGCAATTAAAACTGGTTGGTCAGTTATCGTGGGCCATTGTACTGAAAACAGAAAAAATAGGGGCGCCTGGGTGGCGCAGTCGGTTAAGCGTCCGACTTCAGCCAGGTCACGATCTCACGGTCCGTGAGTTCGAGCCCCGCGTCAGGCTCTGGACTGATGGCTCAGAGCCTGGAGCCTGTTTCCCATTCTGTGTCTCCCTCTCTCTCTGCCCCTCCCCCGTTCATGCTCTGTCTCTCTCTGTCCCAAAAATAAAAATAAATGTTGAAAAAAAAATTAAAAAAAAAAAAAAGAAAACAGAAAAAATAAATTTTCAAAGTAGGAAAATAAGAGGTAGGCTGATGAACATTGAGTAACCTAACAGATTGGAGAGGTGAGAAAACGTTCAAAGAAAGAGACAGGGTTGGAAAAGCCTGTTAGAACGTAATGGGGTCGACCCCAACTCCAGGTCTTAAGTGCCTATTTTAATCAGAGATAACTTCCAAACTCCTCAGGTTCATAGACTTCATAAATTCTGATGCAACATGTCTATGATCGCCAGTTAGAAGTCCTGGAAGGTATTTGAATATTGAAATGAATTAGCGTGTGATGTGTCTAAAAGGAAACTTGCTTTAATTCTGGAGTGAAACAATAATAATGGAGAGACGCACAAAAGGAAAACAGTAGACTCATCAAATCTCACAGCTGGAAGATGGATTAGTGATTTTGTAATGCCACCCTCTAGATCGAAACATCCACAATCATCTACTCTGTAATCTATGTTTAACTACGTCCAAAAACCACTTGTGATAACAATCCAATTTTATTTGCTGTGATTCCATGGTCTCTTCTAGTAATATATAAAAATTTTGGCAGTGTAGACACTGATAATTGCTTTTCCAAGTCCTACTCTCCTTCTTTCTTACTAAGTGAGCCATAATTTTATTGATGTGGCAATATGCATAGAACTAATTAACTTTACAGACACTATTTCACCTAGGGATAGTCACGTGACAAAGTCCATGAAGCATAAGTGAAAGTCTGCCAGCAATTTCTGTACATGTTTTGCTCACTACATCTTTCTCTCTCCCTCTTTGTCTTTCTCCAAAGTGGGCTAAGGTAATCCTGAGAGAGAGAGCCATCTTGTGGCCAAGATGCTGAAGCCACCTGCTGAACGTTGCTTAGATGGATCCTTGAGAATTCTGAAGCAGATCTGGAAATGTCTGCTTTCTGATTTCTTCTCATGTGTGGTTAATACAAGAACTTTATCTAATTTAACCATGTTACTTGCAGCCAAAGGCAACCCTAACTGATAGTCTTACGGTGACCAAAAGACTGAAATTCATGTAGAAAATCTAAATACTCACTTGCAACTTCATGACTAAACTCAGACATAACAATCTCAATTTTTTTTATCCACTTTTGAGGTATGGCTTTTTATCCATAAAGAAGAGACAATAATTTAGGGATTTCTTAGCGTACCTGTCCTCTTCCACATATTCTTGGTATAACACTGAGATGACACAAAGTATTGAATCGTCAACTCAGGCTCATGGGAATCATGGACTTTACTCTGTAACCAAGTTTTCATTCACCTTAGCAGTGAATCAAAGGATACAAGCAATCATAAGACATAAAGAATTATTCTTTTGGAGACACTCAGACTGTCTGAGATAGCTGCCTAGGATGGTCATTTATCTCTGGCTTCAAGATGCATTGTGGTCTGGCTTCTGCCTGTGAAGATTGCTCTGAGAAATGAATGCTCAATGGTTACTGAGATGTTAAGGAACATCATCTTTTGTCACATTAATTACACGGCTTAGGTGACGATACCCCATTTCCGAGCCAGTCATATAAATCCATAAATCCCAGATTTCTTTATAGTAAATAACCTAAACAGACCTGATTTATTCAGATGAAAATATTTCACGTATAATGACTCTGTTATCTTTCCACCCATAGATACCATTTATGAGCGTATTAGAAGATCAGCTTACTAAAATGATCATAACAAGATTTGACTGGTGTCACTCCCTCTTTCCAGGTTTCTCAGGAAGAGAGAATGAGTTACAGTCTTCTGATCCTTTCTTTTTGAAACACTCCCTGCCAAATTGAACTTGCTATGACCTCACTCTTCTTCCCCTCTGGGAAAACTTAAAAGTAAGTCCTTGCTTCTCAACTCATTTCCAGTTTGAGGTCAACCGGTTCTGGATAGGCAGTCCTATGAGTGAGAAACAAACTTTTATTATGGTACATACTGAGCTTTGTGGACTTTCCAATCCAGCAGTTAGGTATCCTGACTAAAACAGTGCTTTTAAAACGTTATTGATTCCTCTCCAAAACCAAGATCAACAAGACAAAATCTTAACACTGGAAAACATTTTACAAATAGACCCAATGCTCAATCCATTTCTGCCAAATTTTATTATTTTAGAATACAACTGTAGCAGCCATATTCAGCAATAACAAACCTGTGTGGTTTTATTTACCTCTGTATGTAAAGACCACATCAATATTATTCTTTGGTGTATAAGCTTATGAGAGCATAAGGAATGTACTATATTTATGAATCATTATTTCTCATATGAAGTATTATTTATCACCACCTTTTCTGTTTTTCTTCTATATTGTCTTCATTAACTTCTATAAAATTATTTTTAATTTCCCACAAAATTTGTTTACACTCTCTACTTTACTTTTACTCATACTCTCTGCTATTCGTCTCAGTGATTTTCCAAGCAAAACGTATCTTTAGTCTGTTTTTCAAATTATGTTTTTTGATTAGCCAAAATAAAATTTTAAAAGTAATTTAGGGGCTCCTGGGTGTCTCAGTCAGTTGAGCATCTGACTCTTGGTCTGGGTTCAGGTCATGATCTCATGGGTCATGAGACTGAGCCCCACACTGGGCTCTGCACTGACAGTCAGGAGCCTGGTTGGGCTTCTGTCTCCCTCTTTCTCTGCCCCTCCCCGACATGTGCACTCTCTCTCTCTCTCTCTCTCTCTCTCTCTCAAGATAAACATTTAAAAAAATAAAAAAATGAAAAATCATTAAAAAATCATTTAAAGCCATAAATCAGAAATGTGTCTAACACTTCTCTATACCACCCATATTATTTACATAGATATACCTCTAGGTTCCATTTGTATTATTTACTGCAATGCTTGCTGGTTTAACAAGTAAAACTCCAAGGGAATAATAATGAAGCAACAGAAGGAGAAATCAAGAAATCGATCCCATTTACAATTGCACCAAGAACCATAAAATACCTAGGAACAAACCTAACCAAAGATGTAAAAGATCTGTGTACTGAAAACTATAGAATAATGGTTTAAACACACAGAGTATTTAATTTTCACTCATGTAAAACTGTCCTAAAGCAATTCAAGGTAGTTCAAGTCTCCTCTAGGCATTAACTGATTCAAACTAACCGATGTTCTGTCATCTTATGCATGTGATTTCAAAGGTTGCTCTACGTCTCCGTTGTACATCCAGCCAGGAACAGAGATGGAGCATGGAAAAACACGGTGGGAAAGTCCTGAATGCAGGTGTCGATGTGAAGGAAGTCAATCCTGCTCCATTCTGTTGTCAAGTTGCCAAAGAGAACAAGGAATGCTGTCTAGCTATATATTCTAGAAGAAAAGGGAATGGGTTCTGATGGTTGTGATCTGTTCATCCTAAAAGCCGATTTTCAGATTCTCCCTTTTTTTTGTTAAAGTCCTCAATTTTTATTCAAAACAAATGAAAAAGAGTCATTATTTGATTCCCTGCAGAGGCATTTTCTAAGGGTACTAATTACGCCCAGTTATAAGTAGGGCATATCAGTTAGCAGGCTTGGTAAGACAAAGGTTTTTCTTCATTATAAGGTGCCACAAGAAAATAGACAATTATTTTTCATTGGCCAAGTCAGATTTACATTTTCCCCAAGTGAATACATATGGCAAGGAGTCATCTAACATCAAGACACATTCCTTCCTTAGCATGCTAATGAAGAGTTCTTGTATTCTTTTCCTGAAGATCCTTCTTATTTTTCCAGGATAAAGAAGAAGGTTTCAGAGGATCCAGTATGAGATATATATATATATTTTTTTTAATCTCTAAAAAGAAAACCTATTGAACAGGGACACCGATTCATATTTTTATCCTTTCTTTTCTTTCTGTTTTCTCAGGGTCACATTTTACTTCCTCCCCATTCATATTGCTTTGATTGTATTTACCTTATTCAGAACACTTGATTGCATTTAGTACTATTTTTTTTTCCATTTTCACAGAAAGTCCTTGTTCTTTCTCTTAAGAGAGAACATAGAACAATTGTAGAGATGGTGTATTAGCTTCCATTCAATCACGAAGATCAACAAGAATTTGTACACACATAGCTGTGCAATAGGAAGCTCTTTCCAGAAGAGAAAAAAAATGGGAAAACACTGAAGGTTAGAACAATGAATATTGCTCTGGAAAGAAAAAAAAAAAGGATTAAAATCAGCCAAATTTCTGAGGTAGAAACACAAAGAATGAAACAACACCGGCTGATGGGAAGAAGAGCAGACAGAAAAGAGTTAAAGGTAATTTTGGATTTTAATTTTGAGTTAATAACACAACTGGGGAAATCAAAGGAAGGAAGTAATTTAAAAATAAATATGTGCATTCAATTTTAGGTGTGTGGATCCATATGGAGAAAGAGAGAGAGAGAGAGAGTAATCACACTGACATTTTAGAAGGTAATTTTCTTTAAGAGCATATTTTTGCTCTCAAATGCCTCCTGGAACATGCATTGTCACCATCAGATACTGTTAGTGACTATCCTAGATGATTTGTTTATACTAAGGAAATACCTTTATTTTGCTGTAACTCCCCAGAACACACACATAATGTACACACATAATACACGATATTTGGTCTTTGGCAGAAGAATTTTCATCAGCAATGCCAAACTTCTAAGAAACATAGCACATCACGATGGGACAGTGAACTGAGGCTATAGACTGCCTACTTTACTAATAGTCCATGCAATGCTAGAAACATGCTCCCCAAAGTTTCTGGGATTCTTTATGTTATTTATCAAAAAATGAAAGTAACAATGAATGCTAATATTTCTTTCATCTCTACAATCCTAAGAAATTGGCATTACCAGATGAAGTATAGGTTAACCAGACAAGAGCCTTCAGGACCTCTTAGAAGAAAGGGCGGAGCACAGCAAGAATTAACAGTTTCCCCCATGTCCTCCCTAGTAAATTCCAATGAGACTAAAGGCATAAAACTTATATTCAATTGCCAACCTTTAAAAAGTGTTCTCAGTGACCTATTAATAATAATTAACAACATCAGTATCCCAAAACAGTTGAAAGGGAGTCATTGTGGGTGACTCAGTTGGTTAAGTGTCCAACTCTTGATTTCAGCTCAGGTCATGATCTCACTGTTCATGAGTTCGAGCCCTACATTGGGCTCTGTGATGACAGCATGGAGCCTGCTTCGGATTCTGTCTCTCCTTTTCTCTTTGCACTTCCCCTGTTTGTGCTCTCTGTCACAAAATAAATTAATTAATAAAAAAATAGAAAATACTTTGTTTAGTGGTCTTTCTCCACTATGTGAACATAATGAATATTTAGGAAATATTAATTCAACATAGGGTAACTGTGGCCAGGAAGAAAAAAAGAACACACTATACTCATCTGACAGCTATCTTATTATTATTGTAGTTTTCTAAAACTATACAGTCATATACTTCTTGATGTACAGGTGTGGGGATAAGCTTAGAAATCCCCCAAGCTTACACCAATGGGTTGACAAGGCATAAAGAAATACAGTCATAAAATGCTCACATCCGAGTTTGAGTAAACCAGATTGGCACCCCAAGATTGGGGGGGTGCAAAGAACCCCGAGAATAGAGATGCACAAAGGTTCCAGGAATAGGAAGGTGCAAAGGCACCCTAAAGTAGAGAGGGGGTGCAGAGCCCCCAGAATAGAGAGGGAGAGGCAAAGGTGCCCAATACACAGGTGTATGAAATAAACGAGATTAGATGTTCAGGGTGGAAGCACCCCAATTTAGTACTACAGCAGCTTTTGCAGGAGAATAGGGCCAAGTTAGGTAAATTGGTGAATGGACTAGGGACCCTGTGCTGCAGGCAAAGCAGCCCAGAGCAGAGTTGGTTAACAAAAGAAAAAGTGCCTTATTAACCCTGAGGTTATTCCCCCCATCTGTCTCATCCCCTAGAATAGCTAAGATAAACAGAGATGCTGCCTCCTGTCCGCTGTAAACAACCTTCCTCCTGACTGCCCAGCACCCAATTTTGTTTTGTATTAAGCCAAACCCCTAACCACAAATATCCTCAAGTCCCCCTTTCCCTCACATCCATAAGTTAATGTTCACAGATTCATTGTCCTTTTGTGCACGTCCATCGCCATGTTTGTAAGCCTTCTGATCCTAATAAAAACAGGGCAAGGACCCTTATGCAGGGCTCTTGTCTTTTCCTGGACATTAGCCATCTCTCTCTTTAATCCAGTGTCCGCTTTTTTACTGGCCAAAAGAGAATTTTAAACTTAGAGTCTACAACAGTACAAGGAAAATAAAACAGATCCAAAAGGGAAAAAAGAAGAGAAAAAGAAAGAAAAAGGGGATTAAAAGAACAGCTATTTTTATAATTGTATTTTAAAATTTTTAGAAGAAAAATAATTTTTTAATAGAAGAAACAAAGGAAAGAGAGAAAGTAAGGGAAAGGAAAGGAAAGGAAAGTAAATGAAGGAAAGAAAAAAGAAAGAGAAAGCTTTTGCCAAACCCTGACACCCTCTGAGTTGTCCTTCAGCATAGGATAAAAATCATGCAGATCAAAACAAAACTTCTTTGACATTTAACCTACCATCTAGACAGAATGTTTCATTGGCCCAAAGGAGAAAATGAAAACTGGGGGCTGCTTATCTCTCCTCTTTTCTTTGTGTTGGGGAGGGAAACGTGCCTCAAAAAACCAGACAATGTGCAGATCTTCAAGATTTAGCCTGTAATGAAATCCTGCAAGCAGATTCGCATCCACAAAATATAAATTATTATTTTAGAAGGGTTTCTTCTTGTATTATTGGAGTTTCTCTATATTTATGAAGATCCACAATAATGGGAATGCTGTTCTCATTATGACATATCACTGAGAGATTAAGAGCCATAGGTCCAGGTGGATCTCTGCAAGTGTCATTATATTTGGTATGTTTCTAAAGTATTAGAGAAATCCTTTTAAATCTCTGAAAATAAAAAAAAATCTGTTCTTCATGATTACTTCTCAAATGTATCAAATACTTTTGATCTCTAGTAAAGTCCCTTCTGTAGTATAAACCGACTAATTTGGAGAGTTACCTGTGTAAGCTTCTTTGAGTCATGCTTGTGTTAGCACTGGTTGATCTTATAACCAAAAGAAAGATCCTAAAAGGGTGTAGGTTGGTCTAAGGAGAAAGGGAGAGAAACCTGAGTCCAACCTAGATGCAGAGTATCTGGAAGTAGAGGGAAGGCTGGAAGAGAAGGGGGCCCTGAGGGGCGTAGGGTGGGACAATTGTCAACACATTTGATTCTTTATTAATATTTTATTTACAATGTGTCCAGTCCATAGACATTTCCATAAATAGTAAAATGTTCTTTAGCTAGTCTATTCCCTGTAGCCTATGTGTCTGGTCTCAGTAGTGTTGGCTTTAACTTAATTCCCCTTCTAGAACTTTCATGTTGAGTCTAGATATTTAACTAAGGTTTCCGACTAACTTATTTTGTGCACGTAATGAAGGATAATGTTATTGACCATTGGTTTTGTTTTCAAGTAGGAGTGGACTGACCTAATTTTGATTTTGCATTTTGCATTCACATTCAAGTGGAAGAAATGTTTAATCTGGGTTTCAGCCCAAAGTCTACCAAAGATGTTCAGAGCCTGTCTGCCTTCCCGAGAGTCCTGTCCAGTAATGGCAATCCCATTCATTCACCAGTGTCTCATGGCTTTGTCAGGGCTTAGAATGTTAGGGCAGAGTACGGGTTTCTTAAGGTTTCTAACTTGTATTATTGGTTCTTGAAACTGTTACCTGGACCCCAGGGAACTTATATTCTTATCTCAAGAGGAGTTGGTTCTACCCCATAGATATATCTATGCTTTCAAAGACATTTCCTAAGAGATCCCCATTTTGGTACCAGCCCATGAGTTTACTCCTAGGTTGTATACTAATACCTCAGTAATAGTTGACCTCAAATAACACAAATATTTCTGATGAATATCAATGTGTTGAACTAAGGTGAATAGCAACTTTTGCCAGTGGTCAAATGAAAGTACTCACGTATGTGACGATTAATTGCCATATGCAAGAATATGTAGATCACATATCATTTAAAGAAGTATTAGTTAAACTTTAATGCTAGTAATTAGTATCCTTGTGTGAGGCACATCACTCCCTAAATAAACGCTGCCCCTCCCAAAAAAACAACTCAGCTATTTAAATATATTTGGTATTTTCTTACGCAACTTTCTAAACACTCTTAGAAGAAAAAGTTGTATTTTTTTAAGGCACAACCTCATTCATGGAGCATGTTTCTAGAAGTTCTCTCAGACATTTTTCCAGACTCAATTAAAAAAAAAACCCTATAAGGGCCCCACATTGGGCTCATGCTGGGCATGCAGCCTGCTTAAGATTCTCTCTCCCTCTCCCTCTGCCCCTGCCCTGCTTGCATGCATGTGTGTTCTCTCTAAGCAACTGAATCAATTAATTAATTACTCAATTTCATTTAAATAAATTAAAAATAAAAAAATTAAAAACCTATAAGGCTGCACCTAGAAGGAAATGTACACAAGTTTTGATAACAACTTACCGCAGATTTAATAAGGCCGGTGAAATTATCCCAGAAAGAAGACACTTATTATTATTCTACCTGAGCCCTTTCCACTTTCCATTTTGTCATTTCTGGTCACTCTTGGCTCAGTCCATGGTCTCTAGTGACCGTTCACCTCCTTTACCTTTGTGCGTCCACATCACATAGTAACCCACACTTCTTTCACTCCTGATTTCACAACAAACTTGCTACTGTTGTCTCTTCCTCCTATACTGCTTTCCTCTGCATTTTATGCAACTTTCAGTCTAAGGCCAAGTGCCACACATTCCAACTTGTCTTCTTTGATATGTCCTACAGGAAATAGCCACTAGTCTGACTGTTCAAATGCTTTCCACTCTTTCATGGCATTAGCACTTGTGTGTCTGACTGACTTTGCTCACTGGGCTGCGAATTCCTTCTGTGCAAAAGCCAGGTCTGACTCATCGTATTACTTCCCGAACTGTTGAGTTCAATCATTACGGTAATATGAAAATAGGCTGAATGAATGAAGAAAAAATAACCTCTTGAAAAAAAAAGCTGTAATTTCTGTGCTGTAGGAATTAAGAAACGATGCAGTGGATGTAGGTAGACAGAGATGTTGACATAGTAAAAGAGATTGACTCTACTTCCCTAAATGTAAGAAAGATGCATGAGTGTCCACCAGCAAGTCAATTATAGATGGAACAATTCACAACGACTAGCTGCGGTGTGTTTGATCTTAGTTTAAGATATTTGCAGACGTTCGACAGCCCGAGCTAATTTAAACAGGCTGGGGTTCCGAAGTATGATTCAGCAGCAGTCAGATGAGCAATAGAGAAAACCGTGTGCTGTGATAAATGGATGATCTGGTGACATTTATTTATGCATCTCTCCTGTCTGGTGGCAGAGTCTAGTTCTGAGTTTCCTAGCAACAGTAATGTGCACATGTGAATATGTCCATGTAAATAGCAGATGCGGTGAATAAAGTTTCCACTCGCTCATAGAGACGACAGCTTGAATTTCCAGACCTCGTTGATACTAAACCAATATGTTTCAAGATTGTTTCAAAGGAGCCTTGGTCCGGTGGACAGCGTCATATAAAACTTCCAAAAGGAGTCATTAAATGTCCCTGAGCCACTGTGACATGAGCACAGGTGTGGAAGCGGAGCGTTATTGCATTCTTTGTATTTTGAAGGGAGCAGAATCTGGGAGACTTTGAGGAAGCAATTTATTTTTCCTGAAATGTCTAAGATAAGGAAAATACAAATCAACAAATACAAAGTTTTTTTTTTCTCTTCGTTTTGAAAGAAAATACTGAAATTTCATCCTAAAACTATTTTGTACCCTGGAAGTGTTCACGGTCACCCTGCAGCATTCACTCTAGGGGAGTCATGTATCATTACACTTCTGAAGACCCCTGGGTCATTTTACTGGCATCGTTTTGGCACTTGGGCTCAAAAACGATCATTAACTACGAGAACAAAGTATGATTTATACATGTGTGCCAGTGTGGTATTGATTAACCTTTACGCAAAAGCATCTACATCTTCATAGTAAACTATGCATTTACCTGGACACATTATGATCAAAAGGCGAAAAAAAAGATGAAAAGTAACAATGCCAAGCGATGCCCACCCCTTGCCCAAAAAGTCATTTTGAGTAATGAGTCCTCCTCTAATGCTGTTGTGAGAGGTAATCGTCAGGTTGTGGTCCCGTGACATGTCCAAACCACCGTGGCACTAATGAGACTAATAATTTAGTGTCACACGACAGCTTTCTAGCCTCTTATGTGTAAAACGATTAAAGGAAACACAATATTAGCATAGCACAGAGTAGGCGTTCAACCACCGTTAAACTGCGGACTCTCATTCCCTCCCCTCACCCTTTTTGAATGTTATGCAAACTTATGCAAATATCTACAAATTATGAAGCTCTAATGGAGGTGGGTTTACCTTCCATGGTTAAGCACCTGCCTTTTATTATAATGTAATACATCCTATGTATATTTTATGTATATGATTATATATATGTAATCTGTTAACCTTCCATAAGGCATCATTGATGTCACAAAAAACTGTTTCCACTATAAAATGTGGATCTCAAAAATAGTCGTAGAAAATGTGGCATGATCACTGTATTTCAAGACTTGCTGGTAGGTAGAGTCCACAAGTAAAATGCTTTAGGAGCTTTATGTTTTCTTACACGTTTCATCAAAACATTGTCCATTACGTCAGCACATAAACACTTGTTTGTGTGATTATTTTCAGTGTGGTAAGTGTAGATCTCTGCTTAGAAGCACACACCGTGAAACATCATGTAGGGTAGTGTTGGACTCTGGCTTGACCTTGCCTGGCTTAGAACCCCGGAGCCACAGCATCTGTTAAGCAACCAGTGTCCTCCTGATAGCATGAGATGCTTCCCCCACTCTGCACCTAGGAAATGCTCAGTAGGATAAGCTATCTGAACAAGGACAATCTCAGCCTTGAAAGAAAAGCAAAGGGTCTGGTGGGTAAGAAAGAAAAAAGAATGACCTGTAAATGTGGTGCCACATGAACATGCCCTAGAGAGAAATGATGCTCTAGGATCACGAGGGGATTTGCCCTTATAGTGTGTGTCCCTTAACTTTTCTCCTCAGGTTTTAGGATTGGTTTTCTAAGAAGAGAATAAAGAGAAATAGTATACAAACCCAGATTTTGTACAAATAAATGAGGAAAACCAAACTGTGTGACATGTTCGAATTTAAAAGTAAAATACATTTAATATCAAAAAATGAAGGTAATATATCACAATTGCTCTTTTTGCACATGAAATAAGAGTAGTCAAGAACATTGAGAAGTTGTAGTCAAAATCAGTGGGAAATCATTTAATAAACCCCTGGCTCGCAGTTTGGAACATATGCTCTGGCAACATGTTCTCAAAGTTTACTGTGAGATTCGCATGGCTCACATTCAAAAGAAGATTCTGGGTCTTGGGGTTAAGTTACTAAATCAGATTTTCCAAGAAAGGGGCTCCCTGGAAGCTCATCCTTTTAACACGGTTTTCGTCTGTTTGAGTAAGTTTGAGAACGTTACTCTAACACAAAAGGAGATGCACCTTTCAGATCATCTTACTTAACAATCAAGAGTAGGTGTAGGGAGGCAGAGATGGAGATTCTAACTCAATAAATACAGAATGCAGCTCCTCATTTGGACACCCCCCCCTTATCTGAAAATGCCCGAATCTGTTATATCTGCAGGAGAGAAAATTTCGGTAATTTCAAACCAATGGCTACTTCGTTGAATTATGGCTGGGGGCGCCCTCCTGCCCTCGAGTATCATGTAGTTTCCTTCACCCAGAACTATGGTAACCATAGTACTTGCCAAATTGTCCACTGCCCAACTGAGACCACAATCCTTTCAGGTTCTAAATTGCCACATTATTTCTTCAAAAATAAATAAAAACCTTTCCAGAAACAAAAAAGACTTTGCAAAATTGTGTCGGACCACTAGAGCAAATGGCTTCACCTTCGCAAGAGGATTGTTTTTTTAAAATTTTTTTTTCAACGTTTATTTATTTTTGGGACAGAGAGAGACAGAGCATGAACGGGGGAGGAGCAGAGAGAGAGGGAGACACAGAATCGGAAACAGGCTCCAGGCTCTGAGCCATCAGCCCAGAGCCCGACGCGGGGCTCGAACTCCCGGACCGCGAGATCGTGACCTGGCTGAAGTCGGACGCTTAACCGACTGCGCCACCCAGGCGCCCCAAGAGGATTGTTTTTGTTTTTGTTTTCTCCTACAATAAAATATTTTTCCTTCCTGTGCTTACCAACATGAAGTTTGGGGGTAGGCACAAAGAAGGAAATCCAAGTCTAAAGACATGGGCTAAGACCATCATGATTTGTGCTGTACATATGTTGCTCATGGTAAAAGAAACACTCTTCATAATTTGTAGCAGATACATTTAATCAAAAGTTACCAAGACCTTAAAAAGAGGAAACAGCATTCACAGGTAACACAAGTCCCATCTCACTCAAATTCCACATTTCACACCATTTTACAAGCTATATTAAAAGAAAACCTCTGGTTGATTTCATCAGTATAACCCACTGTGTATTTTAATCTTTCTAAGAATTGTTATGTTTATTGAAGGAAGTGTGACTGTCTACTGGAGAATTATAAAAGACAATAGAAAAAAAACCTGATATTTCACCAATCAGTGGCAATACCATTTTATTCATTACATGTTTAAAAAAAACCAAGATTTTCTTTAATATATGTTTTTTCACCCTGATTTTTTTTTTTTATTTAAATTTTTTTTTTTTTTTTAACGTTTATTTATTTTTGGGACAGAGAGAGACAGAGCATGAACGGGGGAGGGGCAGAGAGAGAGGGAGACACAGAAGCGGAAACAGGCTCCAGGCTCTGAGCCATCAGCCCAGAGCCCGACGCGGGGCTCGAACTCACGGACCGCAAGATCGTGACCTGGCTGAAGTCGGACACTTAACCGACTGCGCCACCCAGGCGCCCCTCACCCTGATTTTAAAATCTAACATTATAGGGGCACCTGGGTAGCTCAGTTTGTTGAGCATCTGACTCTTGATGTCAGCTCAGGCCATGATCCCAGGGTTGTGGGATCAAGACTCACGTTGGGCTCCATGCTAAGCTTAAGATTCTCTCTCTCCATCCACCTGTCTCCCCCATTCACTCTCTCTAAAGTAATTAATTAATTAATTAATTAATTAAATCTAAGATTGTACCTTTAATATTTTCTAGAATCTCTAAATATCGTTCAACAGTATTATTTTTAACAACTGTATAGTATTGTATAATATGGATTTAATACAGTTAGTTTAATTCTCTGTTGGAATTGTAGGTTTTTTTTTAACTTCTTTTTTTTTATGAATGGTATGTTTAATTTCTTGGAGCATAGGAGTGTAGTCACATGCATACTTGTACACATATATATGTTTGTGTATGAAATATATATATGTATACACAATACAATTTTTCACCTTAAAAATAAGATTATTGGGCTAAAGGTTATAAATATTTTATGGACTGATATTAAACGGTCTTAAATTGCATTTGGGAAAGGTTGTGCCAATGTACTTTTCTAAGAGCAATATGTGAGAATGCATGTTTGCTTATAAGCTGGTGTATTCCAAATTTCCCAGTTGGACGAGAACATCAGGAAGATTCAGGCAGGTGCTAGGCATCACCTGGTCTCAATCAGAGATTCTGAATACCATAAAACCACACGAGTATTCTGTTTCTATGAGCATTTTCAGATGGGGAAAACACAAAAGCCAAACTCAGGTGGTCTATAGATTTTTGTCTTGCTCCAAACTACAAAGTATACTCTCTCCATCTGCCTCTACCCATCACCTTTGTTTGTCGTTAAAGGTCAGGCAACCAACACTGGCCACGTTTGACATTACGAGCATTGGACCTCAGAAATACCTGTGACAGGTATTTAAGGCTGACATAAACAACACTGATTTAATTTCTACATTATTTTAGTTAGCACGCTAACACAAACTTATTGAATAAAAATGTTGCTTAACAAAAGTCAGTAGTATTATCTTTTACACTTTTTGATAAAAATGAATACAGTCATTTTCAAAGATGCTACAGAATTTTCACTAGAAACAAACTCGCATTAGTCTGGACCACATATTTGCTAGCATCATAAGAGCTTGTGCATAATTTATAAGAAACTAATTTAGTCTTGAACATAAATTTTCTGGTGGTGGGGGAGAGCTCTTTATTATGCCTGTTTTATGGCTTACCTTTTTCTCCTTTCCCTGATAAAGTGTATGCTTTACTTCCATACATTAACTTCTCTCTGTACGGATTATAGACCAGTAGGGACCACAATGAAAGTCTCTAGACACATACTTGCTACAGTTGTAGATAAGAACATTTCATTTATAATCTAATGAAAAATTGGATTAACATTTTAGACTTTTCTCTTAGGCATCTCACTTTACAACCTAATAAAATTCTATTCTTTCGATAGATAACATTTTGGGGATTGAGCCTATGAGAAACATTTTTGTCTTTTAGGTTGAAAATACGTCTTTCCAATAGCAAAGCTAAATATTTTGCACCATATAAAATTGCATTTCTCTGTTCTCACTGAGAGATACATTCTCAGTTGCAAGCATTAGGTGACAATGCAACTTAGCATGCCCCTGTTTCTGGCACCCTAAATCTCCTTATTAAGGTATTCAGTATACTCCAGGCATGATTGCATGCATTGTAGAATAGATCTTATGAGAAATAAAAATTTCTGTTTCTCAGGAAACATTTTCAGTCTACCATCTCTCTAAACCTATCCCTATGATTTACCCAACCTTGATAGATCCATTATTCATAATTTATTATTAAAAAAACTTTTTTAATGTTTATTTATTTTTGAGGGGGGTGGGTAGAGCACAAGCAGAGAGAGAGGAAGACACAGAATCTGAAGCAGGCTCCAGGCTCCGAGCTGTCAGCACAGACCCCGATGCGGGGCTCAAACTCACAAACGGTGAGATCATGACCTGAGTTGAAGTCAGACGCTCAACCTACTGAGCCACCCAGGCACCCCTATTCATAATTTAAATATAGGTCTTAAAACAATTCTCTCATGAAGAAGAAAACAGATTAATATCAGCCATTTTTCTTGGTGATAAGACTGTGGATCTTGAGTCTATGAAACAAGGGTAGTTTGGGACCATGGACCTTGCCAGAAATGGTAAGTGCTGGGTGGGTGTATAAGGAAACCCAAAGACATCCAGAGCTGAAGGAAGGAGACAAGCAAGCAGTTGTGCTGTGCTGGGTGAGTCTAGAGCCTCTCAACTGTGGCTCCTACTGGCTGTTCCATCTTGGATGAAAACAATTATTACCCTGATCCCATCTGGAAAGTTGAAAAAGACTTAACTTGGGACTTTGTATCAAACACAATAGGTGAAAATCTTTTCGCAAACTATGGAGCAACTTAAATACATACAAATATTTTGTTAGGTAGGGAGAAGGAGATGCATACTGTAATCCAAAGAGGAAGCCAGTCATAGTCTGTCTTTATCAAAACAGTGCCCCGTGGTTTTTTTTTTTTTTGTCTCTATTTTTGTTTTACAAAAGAATTGTATTTGAAATATATTTTTTGTAATCTTGGACTCAATCTATTTAGAGGTTAAAGACCCCACACAAGTAGAGAGACAAATGTGGGTTTTCTGCAAAAATCAAAGTTCAGATAGGCCCCATGATTTATTTTTCATCTAAGTCAGTTACACTCAATAATTGTTCAGTAAAGCACAAAGATCAATGCGTCACATTGTTTGAAATGCACTTTTTGGCATCTTTGCAGCAATTTAATAGAGAAGGGACTGAAGCACGTTGGTAAAATGACTCGAGCATTTTATTGCGAAGCAACGCTCGCACCCTGTAGGCGCTTAATAAATACGTGTGTGCTGTCTGATTTGTAATTTAAGGTACCCAGGTACTAAAAGATAACTGTGTAAGTGCTTATTCTAAACGTGTAATTTATAATCACACACAATTTAAACAAATTCATATTGCTTGAGGTGGGGAGTGGGGTGGACAGGACCACGATCCGTTTGCTGTGATGCTGTGTATTGTTCCCTGTCGCTCACGGAACCTGTCACAGTTTAGAACCGCTGCGGGTTTGTCCCAGGAGAGAGAGATGTAAGAGACCAGGAAAGAGCCGCAGGTGTAACAGGTATTAACATCCGTTTTTGGCAGTTTCTAGTTCTTTTCTTCGGGAGCCTGTGGGGGTCGGAAGACACACGCGAGTGGAGCAGATTGTGCAGCACCCGCTGGGGACCCTCGGGCCATGTGTGTGACAAATCAGAGCAGGCTCCTGGTCCCCGAGGCGGAGCTGCGTGTCAGTTGCCGGCAACCGCCCGCCGATTCGCTCTTGCCCACCGGCTCGGAGGCCAAGGCCAGGCTGGACGGAGTGTGAACACCTGACTAGTTCCCTTAAATCAGCAGGTGTACCCGTGACCAGAACATGCGGGACAATTAGCGTTCTCACACACAATAGGAGAACTCGCCCTGGGGGCCTTCTCGTTCCTGGTGCAGGATGTGGGCAGCCTATGAACATGCTATTCGTTAAAGCAAAAGCAGAGGAAGAGGCCATCGAAGTTCCCCTCACAAAAGAGAGAAGCCCCTTTTGTGAAGATGCTGCCCTCCTCGGGTGGTAGCTAGACCGGAGCTTGGACTCCACTGGTTCGCTGGTCTCAGGATAACCTTTTGACTCTCTTACCGCCCCGTCTGCAAAAACGGCCATTTCTTTGGCTCTGGTAGCTCCCTAGAACGTTCTCCATTTCTTACAAATCTACTTTGTCACATGTCCACATGGGATGCGCTCTTTGCACTGCATTGATACGTTTTGTTTTGCTTTCCCTTTCTTGACGGCTGTTTTTGGAAGGATTTGGTCAAAAGGACTCCGGGAACAGAAAGTTAAGGCCAGGAGGATGCTAGCAAAAAACAAACAAACAAACAAACAAACAAAACACCCCGTGAGGTGTCTCAGGGCTCTATGCTGAGTTTGAGCTATTTTGCCAGACTTTCTTCAGCTTCAGTGAAAAAAGAAGTATAATTGTACCATCTTCTAGTTCTCTTTGTGGTGACACGAGTGTAAGCAATGACACTTGAAAATGGATGATGTTAACACTGTTCTTAAACTGTTCTTCAAAAGAGATTCAGAACATTAGAACACTTATTTATTCACCTTAGCGCCTCTCGTTTCAAAAACTTCATCTCCTATGAAATAAAAATAGAATCAAACTTTAATTAAAGTGATGAAAAATGTATGATATGTATGCATGAATGGTGATATATGACAAAAGTAAAGAAGAATCTAGGATAGAGGGAAAAGTGTGGGGGGGGAAGGGCTGATTTCAAAAATTCGTATTTCTGGAAACAAATTGCCAGCAAGATTGCACTTAGACATCTTCTCTTGCGCCTTTAGTAAACATAATTTTATCTTCCCTTTTAGAGTTGGTGATCATTTACTTTGCAATGTTTTCCTATTGAAAATAGTAGCTTTATATTGTCACGAGCAAATATATTCATGGATTATGACTGAAATAAACTGCCCAAAGTATTCATTGCCCAAGTGACTTTCGTGTTCCATATAATGTGTCCCTATGCAAAATACAAACTTTTCTCTGAACATTTAAAAATTCTTCTTTCTTCCCACTCCCAATCCTCCTCCCCCGCTACACACATAAACAGATCCACCTCATAAAATTCACCCTCAAGGATCAGACGGATCATGTTGGTAGACCTAACAAAATGCCATGTTGCTAGTAGCCACATATGTTGAATTTTAATGTCACAAATATATAGACATTGTAGATAAAATGGTCCTGATGGCATATTTTCATGACTTTTTAGTAAGCGTATGTCATTCGCATCTCAAAAGTAGATATTTAGAACATTGGTATTTTGAAACACAGTATTGAATCCACATAAAATAAGGGGAGAATCAGTTACAATGTCCTTTTCTGTGTTCCTGAGTACTTGCCTATTTATGACATGGTTGGCTGGAGGGCCGACTTCCCAAGACGAGTACCCAGCTATTCCTTCTAAGAGAAATGTCGTGTTCTCTGTCAGCATACAGTGTCATTACTAAGATTATTTATAGTGTTTACATCTCAAAGTCACAACCTCTGAATCTGATGGGAAGGAAGCCAGAGGCCAGTCGGAAGGACAGAACTTGTGCTCCACAAATCAGTTGACGCTATGAATTGGAGCAGTCCATCGGTCCAGTTTGGGGGCCTCCCCATATGCAGAGTGGCAGTTTTATGAGTGAGCGAACAGAGACGGAGAGCAAGAGGCCAGGCAAAGGCGTGCCTTTATAATGAACTATACTTGTCATAAAAGCTAGAAGACGGAAGGCTCGTTTTGAGATGCAATTTTTTTTTCTCTCTTCTCACGTGATGTTACGGTACTAGCCACTGGTTCGAATTAGCAATTAGTTTACAAGGAGGTGAAAAGAGGAAAAAAAAAGATATGATTTAATACAATGCTTAACCTTCAGCAGATGAAGCAAGGTGAATACAATTTACAAGTAAAAGATTAGGCTCTTTTTTTGGCTTAAAATCAACATAAGCATTAGAATGGAGCCTACGAATTGCGCATGCGCCTTTTCATAATGCAGCAATCATTCTATGCTCTCCTGTGCTGCAAGGCAGTACCATGAGATGAGTAAAAGCAGGAACTAATGAAAAAAAATAAAATAAAATAAAACAACAACAACAACAACAACAACAACAACAACAACAAAAGCATGACTGTCAGGGCCCTGGGTGAAAAATCAGAAAACTGCTTATTGGTGTAATTTTTAAGAACAAAAATACTGAGCCAGGAGATTCAAGGTAAATTGAGCCTAATAATGGCGAAAGTCATTCCACAAAGGGACGTAATTACTAAAAAACATAGTATTCAAGGTAACAGTAATCAAGAAAGAAAAAAAAGTAGTCCGCTTCCAAATGGGTCTGTAATGATCAGATAGGGTGAAATACTAAAATAGTCACATAGCTTTTTTCTTTTGCATCTTATGTATAAAAAACAAGGAAAAAAATGTAAAGCCAGGCAGATCGCCACGTGCAGAGCCCCACCTGGATGTGTCTGGAGGCTTGGAAGCTTGAGTAGGTCAAGTTCTCCCACAAATGGACCCTGAGAGCTTGTCTGGAGGTTTTAGCAGGGGAGCTTCTTCACCTCTCCTCAAGTAGCCATCTTTTGACTGATGGCTATATCCAGTAGGAAAATAAATAATTTTTCCAACAATTTTTAACCCTCTGAAACTTTCGGGCATATTCCACCCAGGAGGACTTTACCGTTGTAAGCCACTCTCTCACGTGTGCACAACTGAGAGCATATGGGAAAGCACAATGGCTGACTGGCCCCTATCATACTGCAATTTGGAGTGTCACGATCTAGCAAATGCTCTGGAAGAATCCTGGGGAGACAGAGGACGCTAGTCTGTGGTGTTTGGGAGCCGGATGCAAATAACATCCCAAATGAAAAAGGACACAATCTCACTCAGGAGACAGGTTGCACTGTAGGTTTTGATTTGTTCACTTCTTCTTCCTCACCTTACCTTGGCAAAGCCACTGCCTGCACAGTCATGACTGCAAAGCATTAGGAGGGCAGCACTAGTCAGGCTCGGAACGATAACATCGGGTGCCAACCATACGTGTCTGGAACTGACACACCAGCCAGGCCAAAAGTAGTCCTTTCTCCACAAGCCGTCTTCACAAATACCCACCAGAGGGTTACAGTCTGAGGAAGAATCAACTGCGAAGAGCAGTACAGCACTGGTAAAAGGCTCCACACTGGGAGAATCAGCCGGTGGAGGCCCAGACGTTCCCTGGTCTAGCTCAGCGGGTGCCATTGGTGGTCCCTACTCTGAAAAACATTTCTCCATTACTGATCAGGGCATTGCATTCCTCTGGTGCTAATTCATGGTCTTATATCCCAAAACACACCAACACCAATTATGTCATCAGATAACCTCAAGGAAACAAGTAGATATGTAAGGAGTAGCTTGGAAAAGGAAAGAAAGAAAGAAAGAAAGAAAGAAAGAAAGAAAGAAAGAAAGAGAGGGAGAGAGGGAGGGAGGGAGGGAGGGAGGAAGACCCAAATAAATGCAATAATCTAATACAAAGCAAAATATGAATCTAAATTAATGAAACAGCAAAATAAAAATTTTAAAGAATCGCAATAATTATTTTCAAAGTCATAAAAGAGGTATTATTTGTCAAAAAGAACATTTATAATAAAATAACAAAAAGCTAGGGTATGAAAAATAAAGTATTTGATGAAAGTCCTTGAAAACAGTCCGTGAAGATTTTATTATACTTAAAAGTATTTAGTAATTACATTTATTATTTATTAAATTTTTATTCATTATCTTAATAAATATTTACTTATTGTGGAGACATTAATTTTCAATAATAATGGAATCTGTTCTAGCTTAATAATCTTTAATAATACACTGATATTATATATTACTTATGTAAGAAAAATATTTATATATTATGTAAGATTATTAATATATATTATGTACCATATAATATAATATATTATCAAATATTATATACATATCCTTTTGGATACATTTATATATTCACATAATCCATTCAGTGGACTTATTCTACCTTTTAAATATTTATGTAAACAAAACCAAAATTATACTCAGCATTCTCTTTACTAATTTAATAATCAAAATGTTTTAAATACTGAGAGTTTTGAATGGTATTGTGCCTCTAAATATTGAAGTACTATGCCTAACCTTGTAAATACACTAAAGATAACAGCTTATTTTTAGGACCCAGAGACAAGAATATATATATACTTAACTTACATCTTATGGTATCTATTGCATAATAATCTCCTTTACATTTTGAAACCAAAGTTCAAAGCTAACCAAAGGTTAAAAGCCACCTGCACTAGCAACTTTTCTCAGTCTTTTTAACTTGAGACCTATAGTTGAAATACAATTTAATTAGGTGAATTAAAGTATCTAAAGCTTATAATAATTTTATTTTAGGGTAGCCTGGGTGGCTCAGTCGGTTAAGCGCCTGACTTTGCCTCAGGTCATAATCTCACAGTTCATGGTTTCAAGCCCCACATTGGGCTCTGTGCTGTCAGTACAGAGCTTGGTTTGTATCTTCTATCTCCCTCTCTCTATCTGTCCCACCCTGCTCACATTCTCTCTCTCCAAAATGAATAAACGTTAAATTTTTTTAATAATAATAATAATTTTATTTTATATTATAAATGGAACCAGCAATGCATTACAAGTATGTAATTCATCATGAACAAGTAGAATTTCTCAAAGGATTGAAAGAATAGCTCGACTAGAAGAATCTGTAAACGTAATGACCACATTAGCAAACCAGAAAAAAAGTTTATCAAGAGGGAATGTTAAATGTATGTTGCCTATTCTTTTTGAGTTTATTTATTTGAGAGAGATAGAGAAAACACAAACAGAGGAAAGGCAGAGAGAGAGAGAGAGAGAGAGAGAGAGAGAGAGATGAGAAAGAGAATCCCAAGCAGCCTCCATGCTGTCAGCGTGGAGACCAATGTGGGGCTCGAACTCACCCACTGTGAGATCATGACCAGAGCCAAAACCAAGAGTTGGACATTTAACAGACTGACTGAACCACCCAGGTGACCCTATGTTGCCTATTTTTTATTAAAACTCAGAAAACTAGGAATGAGTGCACTTCCTAAACTTGATAAACCTTGTTCATAATTTTTAAACTTTAGATACATTCCCTTTAATTATAAAAGTCATAAGACCAGGTTTTAATCACTATAGCTACTTAATATAGACATGGAGATCTTTCCCAACATGGTAAGGACTGGAAAAAAAAATACTCAAATGAAAAGGTAAATTAATCTTATTACTCACCTACATAAATAAAAAAGAAATCAAGAGAATCACATAAAATATTTGTAATACTATAAGAAAGTTTAGTGACGTTAACATAAACAATGTCAAATTTTAAAATAAATTTCTCTACTTTAGCATCCATCAATAGGAAAATAATAAAATAGGAAGTATTCAAACAATATGCAATTTTATCAAATAATAATTTGATAATATTTTCTTACCAATTAATAAAAATGATAATACAGTATTAGAATCATGTGGAAAAGCATTACAAATTATATGTTCTGAATCCACTGTCCTTTTGACATCTTTGTTCTTTTGTTGCTGTTGTTCTTATGTAAATTAACCCACTTATTGTAAGCCAGCGATGTTTCAAATGGTGGCTCCCCTATGGGTCTTCTGGTGGCCAACCTCACTGCAGAGGCAGGAGGGGTGGTGTAGGTCGGCCGCTGTGTTCCCGTGAGGACAACAGTGCAAAGTCCCAGAAGCTCATCTCATCTGGGTTCTGCAACAGAAGGAGCCAATGTGCTTGGCGTGCTGGCTTATTCCATTTTCCTCATCATTTCCCAGAGGGGGGCCCTCTAATAGGTCTGGTATTGACACATACCTCTGACCTTCTTGGTGTATTTAGCTATGTCACCTTGATGTCTTTATTCTTTATGTTATGTCCGGTAACAACCCCTATACATATTCATTTCCTCTTTAAAAAATACAACAACGTTATGAAATTTTAAACAACTACTTTGTTCAAGTAACTTGGCTGTGTTCCCAGTTACCAAGTGCTGCTGTCTCTTGCCTGCTATCTCCTATTCTCCATTAATGATGAGGAATAGTGTGCCATCATGACCCATCGTTGGGTCAAATGGTGTCGAGGAATGGTAACTATTTCCTGCCTTCCTCTTGCCACCTTGCCACCTGGCCATGGCGCGGAGTGGGGGGCGGGGGGGAAGCTGCATTATTAATACAACGCTTAAATGTGTTTCTCTATGCATGGAGAAAACTGGAGTATGATAAAATTGCAATATTTGGCTTTAAGTACAGCGGACATTTCAGTTCCATGCACACATGAGTGTGTGTGTGTGTGTGTGTGTGTGTGTGTGTGTGTGTGTGCATGTGTGTGAGTGTACAAAAGAAAGACAGAGAGAGTGTGTGGTAAGAAGACAAGACGTGATGGTAGAATCGGATACTAAGATGTATCACATTAAGTGTTCCTTCTGCAAGTTTAGATACTTGAGCCTGGGAATTATCTCAGTATTTGAGCAAATGGAGTTGTTCTCCAGAATTAGAATTTTTCTGGTACTAAAGCTTCATATTACTAAATTCATGTGTGACAAATATATATCATATATACTTAATCTCTGTTTACCTGCTGCCTGTCAAATTTAGTTTGGGGTCTTCTTTTGCATGAAATTGAAGCCACAGCAATCAGGAAGCAACTCCCTCATAATGATGGCAGGGGTGCCACAGGGCAAACAGAGGAGATGAAATTAATTTAATATAGACATATAAACTTTATTTATTTAAAGTTTTTATTTATTTCTTTATTTATTTATTTTTATTTTGAGAGAGAGAGAGCAATCAGGGGAAGAGCAGAGAGAGAGAGAGAGAGAGAGAGAGGGAGACAGAGAGAGAGAGAGAGAGAGAGAGAGAGAGAGAGAGAGAATCCCAAGCAGGCTCCAGGCTGCCAACACAGAGCCTGACAGGGGGCTTGATCCAATGAACCAATCCCATGACCTGAGCTGATATCAAGAGTCAGTCGCTTAATCAACTGAGCCACCCAGGAGCCCCTGGAGATGGGATTTAAACTGAGGGATGAGAAGGAGCCAGCAGGAGAAAGACAGCATTCCTAGGCTTGCAAAGCACATTCACAATGTAATTCTTCTGAAAGTCCTATGAAGCAAGGGCGGGTATGACTAGTCTGGTTTTCCAAATGGCAAAAATGATGTTCAGAAAAAATGAATGATACACCATATCACAAAACAAATTAATAATATATGTAGGAATAGTTTTGAGCTCTTTTCTGGAGGGTGGATGATGATGTTGGATGAATTCTTTCCAAGTTTTTTTTAAAGTATCTCATTGGACTTCAAACTCTCACAAGAAAATCACTAAGTAATATGAAACCATGAAATAATCTGGTTTTCTTTAGGCTTCCTAAATGTTTCCAGTAAAAAGACGTTTCACCTGGTATGCCAGACAGAAAAGCGGGGATCAGTTTTAAAGTGATCAGAATACCTTACAGAAAAAGTTCAGAATTCAGGGATGCACCCTCAGCGGTTACAGCCCAATGTCTACTCCAGCCCACACCAATGGTAGGCTGCAGGTCTGAAACAAAGAACACGTTCCTGTAGCAAATACATTTGCTTGGAATTGTTATCTCCTCCTACCATGAAGCCTGAGTTGAATTTATTTCCAGAAAACAGAAAATCGAGGTGATCTGTCCTGTTTCCGTTAGAGAAATAGATGAGAAGCCTTTATTTCCTTCCTCCGAGACTACTCGAATCTGGATGATGGCAAAAGTTTGTTGCACTATCAAGTGTGGAGTAATAGTTCAAAGGCATCTAAAGAACTAATGTCTGCCTAAAATGTTAAAGATGTTAGAGAGCATGACCAATAAAGAATCATCCATTTACGAAATGCTAGAAGTTCAAAGAAACTGCAATTATTCTGTGCTACTCTTCACACACTATTAAAATATTACCTGCAAGTGCAGATTGTTGCTTTTCATTGCTTTGCTATTAGTGTCCCAATTTCAGGGAATTGTGCATGACGAAATCCTATTTTAGCCAATTTTTGAAGCAATGTTTCATAATTTCCTTTATTCTTACTCTATCCTACCTGATTTTTGCTTTTTCCTGCCTCAGCTTTGTGTTTCCGACAATCAAGTACAAAAGAATTCTTTTTATCAGCCTTTAAAAAAAAAAGAAAGCAGGCAGGTCTTTTAATTTTTCTTACTTTCAGTCTGTCATTAATAACCTTGTATTTAAGGGTGCCTCGGTGGCTCAGTTAGTTAAGTGTTGGGCTTCGGCTCAGGTCATTCACAGCTTGTGAGCTGGAGCCCCGCATCCGCTCTGTGCTGACAGCTCAGAGCCTGGAGCCTGCTTCGGATTCTGTGTCTCCCTCTCTCTCTGCCCCTCCCCTGCTTGCGGTCTGTCTCTCTCTGTCTCAAAAATAAACATTAAAAAAATTAAAAAAAAATAACCTTGTGTTTAATGTTTTATTTGTTCCCCTCCCTTTCACGCCAAAAAAATAAAAGGGGGGGAAACTAGAGAAGACTTGTACAGATGGTCTAAACTTTTCCTTATGTTTTATGCTGCTGTGTACATATAAATTTTATATGTGAAATACTGGAGAAAGCATACATTTCTTGCAAACAGAGATAACTTGCAAACACTTTTTAACGAAAACTTACACGTCTTATGATTTTTAGGAATTCAATCTCTCTTCCTCAGTAAACCTCAATGCATTTACTTCTAAAAATGAGGATAATAATCCCTAAACACATCATCAAATGTTTGCAGTTGAATGTCTTGACATACACATCAAAATGCTTACTAACATAAAAATCCTCTCTCTACTCATTGAAATAATCCCACTATCTCTTATTTGTCTTGAGCATAGTGTCTTATTTTCTTGTGTATTTTTCCACTGTTTTGTGTAGTGCCTAACACAGAGCAGCGCATGATAAATAGCTTTGTCCTCCACAATATCGCCTTGGAATGGACCTCTGCATTTGCCTGGGAGGCTCCTCTCCACCTCTCCACTTGGTTGTACTCTACTCATCTCAGGACTCCACTTGAACGTCAGTCATTCGGGCCACCCTCCTGGATTCACAGGCCAGACTAGGGCTCACTGATACGCGGTGTCTAATACTCTGTAATTGCCCTCATAATACTTAGCATAGTTAGAATCAACCAATTGCGTGTGTCATGATTAACATCATTAACACCTTCTTGCACTTGTACCTGTATAGTCCATAAAGGGCTTTATAACTGCTGTCTCCAGTTTCTAACAATAGAAGTATTCAGTAGAGATTTATTGTGTTGAATGAGTAGATGAACAAATAAGTAAAGGTCATTCAGCAAAACTAGAAAGAAAAATGCCGGGGCCTAATATTTTCATGCAGACGACTTAGTCCTCTCTAGTTAATTTAAGAGCAGAGGGATTTTATTAAGGGATATCAAATAGCTGACCAAAGCAGTGCACTGACTTGAGAATGGGGCCAGAACTAAACTTTGAGGAACAGCCTCAAACTCCAAATATGTAGAACCAGTTGGAACCCCTTCCAAGTCCACAGGTTGGACCTTCCGGGTCCACTCTGTTATACTGTCTTCATTAGACATGTGTCACCACTTCCTACCACTTCCAGTCTTCCTACTGGAGAGTCACATGTCTCCATCATAGCCACTTCAGCCTTGTGGAAGATGGTTCCTTCATGTGATGTTTTTCTCCAGTCAAAGCAGCATGGATTCTCCAATGGTAAGAGAATCCTCACACCTGCTCACACCTAATGCTTCATGTAACGCTTCCATGTTACAACAATTGTTGAACCCATCAAACTTTAGGACATCGGGGGTTTAATAAATTCATCAGAAACTCTAACCACACGACCCATAGGCAGATGTTCATTTCTCATGGGCCTGAGTAGCATATCAGACATTAATAGCATTCTCTGTTGCACGTGGTGTTGTGTTGCTCTAAAACAAGGTTATGATTGGTTGTGATTGTCCTTTGAGGGAATTACCCAACTTCACACAGCAAATTTTTCGACCACAGATACCTCTAATGCCATATAGTCTAAACCATAAGCTGGGTTATGTGGTGCAAGCAGCAGACCATGTGACCACTTCTTGGAACTACAGCAGAGACTTTTCCTGCTCTGAGACTCCTTTGTCTTCCGTTAAATACGTCATAGCAGAAGTCTGCAATATGACGCTCCCTGTTCCTGAAGGGACCTAAAGGCATTGCATTCCTTCTTAGTTGTGGGAGGTTTAAGATATAATAATTCATTTTTACTTCAAGGGAGACGTTCTTCCATAGCCAGGACCAATGGGCTTCACTAAGATCGAAGATCCCTGAATCTTTATTGGGTTAATCTTCTACTGCCTGAATTGCATGTTTCTAACCCAAAATGGCAATTTACTTGCCGCTTCATGTTCATCTGGTCCTCTAAACATGATGCCATCTATACAGTGGGCATTGTGATATTTTCTGGAAGGTATAGATGATCTATGTCTCTTTGGACTATCTTATTACCAGGCAGGAAAGTTATATAGCCTTTGGGCTTGACCATAAGTGTTTACTGCTGTCCATGTTCATATAGTGTGAAAGAGAATTCTTTCCTTTCCCCCTTCCTAATAAGGATGGAAAAAAATAAATATATTTGCCAGATGCATGATCTAATACTATGTACTTGAGGCTGTGTTAATCAGCTATAGAAAATATACCACATGTGGGAGCACAGCTGAAACTGGGATAAATTTGCATTAGTTCATTGGTAAAAGGTCTGTCTGTTTTGTTTGTTTGGTTTTGTTTTTGGTTTTGTTTTTGTTTTTTGCAGGGCCAACACTGGTGTTTAAATAGGATGTGATGGGTCAATCCCTACATTTGGTCTTGAAGTGTGGCACTAACCTTGGCCATTTACTCCAGGATGTAATATTGCTTTTGGATGATTTTCAATCGTAGGTTGGGGCAAGGAGTTTGAGCCTTCCATCAGACTTTTCCCACTACAATAACTATAAATCCAACTCCTTGGTATGCCTATTCTAATTAGATACTCAAGCATCTGGGATTTGCATCCAGGCTAGGACTTCGTTTGGTTCCTGCCACCAATATGCCCTACTTTAACCACAAGGCCTCAATAAAGTTTTGGGTCCTGAAGTATCAACTTGACCCCTGTATAAGAGAACCCCTGATACTCCCTTTCTCCAGTGTACTGTCATCTAAGTAAATAGTATAGAACCATTTGGGGAACGATTGGGGAATTCATTACCATATTAAACTGCCAAAGTATTGCTGAGTTATCACTTCTAAGAACTCAGTTTCCATTTCAGTTAGTGGATTCCAGGTCTCAGTCATTAGATATTCAATAGTAAACAACTGAGATATTTACACTTGGTAAGTCTATTGGGGAAAAAAGTGATGACTTTTCTAAAGAGTTGTGGGCATTTAAATTGGAATAACAGAGTAAAAGGTACTCTATCTCAAAGAATGACTTCCAAAGTATGAAAATATAAATTTTCAAAAATTTAAAGTATGATCATTGCATTATTTCAAATTGCAAATGAATAGCTTAAAAAGAAAAGAAAAGAAAAGAAAAAGGGCACCTGGATGGCTCAGTGGGTTAAGAATCTGGCTCTTGATTTTGGCTCAGGTCATGGTGTCATGGGACATGAGTTCGAGACCTGGGTTGGGCTCTGGGCTGTCAGCTTGGGTCCCTCTCTCTCTCTCTCTCTTTCTCTCTCCCCTCTCTCTACTCCTTCCCTGCTCATGCACACTGTTTCACTCTCTTTCTCTCTCAAAATAAATAAACTAAAAAACTAAAAAAAAGAGAGAGAAGAAAATTAGAAAAAAAAAAAAAGAAAATAAATGCAGACCCATAGGTGGATGGCTGTATAACTTATGATATACCCATACAAATGAATACGGTGTGGCCATTAAAAAGAATTACGGATTCATACGTACTGACATTAAAACACCAAAAAACTGTTAAGTGTGCAAATCCCACTTATTTTTTATTAGAGGTATAAATTACATATACAAAAATGGACAGATTTCAGATGTAATATTTCATTTGTTTTTGCAAAGGCAATAACCCATGCAAATTCATGCACTTACCAGTTACAAGAAAGGATTACTAGGGGGTACCTGAGTGGCTTAGTCCATTAGGCTTCTGACTCTTGATTTCATCTCAGGTCATGATCTCAAGGTTCATGGAATCCAGCCCCATATTGGGCTCTGCGCTGACAGTGCAGAGTCTGCTTGGGATTCTCTCTCTCTTTCTCTCTCTCTCTCTCTCTCTCTCTCTGCCCCTCCCACACTTGCGTACTCACTTGCCCTCTCTCTCTCTCTCTCTCTCTCCCTCTCTCTCTCTCAAAATAAATAAATAAGTAGACTTTTAAAAAATGGTTAAACAACAAGGAAAGGATTATTGGTCCCCTTCCCAGTCAATCCTCTCATCCCAGAAACAGCCACGATTTTTAAGGTAATAAATCGGTCTTGCTTTTTCTAGAACTTCATGTAAATGGAATCATGTGGTATGCAATATCTTTTGTCTGGCTATTTCGCTCGATACATTGTTTGGAGATTCATCCATGTCACTGCATGCATCAGGAGTGCACATCTTTTTATTTCTAAATAGTAGTATATTCTTTTCCTTATTCCTTTAGGTTTATAGGGCAGCTTTACTGCAGACACTTCTTCTTGCCCAGTGAGACTTCCCACAAACTTCCACCTTCTAATTGTTTATTTCTAGCTCTTTCGTAATCTCCAAATTATAATTTCAGACATGAACTTATTTACAATGCACTTTCCAGGAGGTCTCCCTTCACTATCCACCAAATTTCAATAAACCCGTATTTAGCACCGTCTGATTAGCAGACCTCAAGTCTACTATGCCCTCAGCTTGACTTCTTACGTGATTTGCGTTTTCCATTCAGATCCTCAACCACAATTTACAAAGACGGTTTTAATGTTTGATGTTGTTTTTGAATTTTGTTTGGATAGTGACAGGAAATAAAATAAACACATTCTTTCCTCAAAAGGTTAATAAGGATCACGACTGAACATGGTAATCTGATATCTCCATGCCAGGATGCAGCTTGTGAATATAAGCCCACAACCACATCACAAAGCACAGGCATGGGATTCAGAAGGGAGTGAAAATGAACCTTCATGGCATAGGGCACTTTCCGTTAGATTGGCACGCATTATATTCACGGAGGCGCAAAAATTTTTCTTTTTTCCTCTTCCTAAATCAATCAACCTCTCAAAACAAATGGCTGGAACTCTGAAACATTATCTGCGTTGTCTGTGGTAGATTTGTAGCAAACAAGAATAGTAATGGCAGGGCACCTTGGTGACTCAGTCAGTTAAGCCTCTGACTTTGGCTCAGATCATGATCTCGCAGTTTGTGAGTTCAAGCCCCACTTTGGATCCTCGGCCGCCCCCCCCCCCCCGCTTGTGCTCTCTCTGTGTCTCTCTCAAAATAAATACATAAACATAAAAATAAATTAAGAATAGTAATGGCAAGTGGCAAACAGATTTAAAACAGAAACTAATATTGCTTGTATTTGACAACTTTAAGTGAATCCTTGCAAAATGACTTGGGGACAAATTACCGATTCACATCTTAATGACTAGCAGATTTCTACTACCAAAACCAAAAACAAGGACAGGGACAAAAGTCTCAATATTCTAAGACAAAATGATTCATTTCTCATGGGTCTTTTATCTTTATGGGTCAGATTGTCTGAATGGATCTGAATATAAGAATGAGTGAAAAACAAATGTTATCATGGAGAAAAAAATCTGACAAATATCACATTTTGCTAAGGAAACTATTTTAAAATTCTAAACTGTGTATGGATAGTTACATTTTAATCAACTCATAACATATAATCTCAAAATTAGAGAAAGAGTACAATACGAAATTAATATTCAAAATAATGCAATACCTAAAAGTAAAAAATGGAGTATCAATCCTCAAACTAAACAGTTTGTAGAGTTTGGACAACATTCTGTGGGGTTCAAAAACACATCAGTCAAGACAATCTGAATTTTAAGCTTTTCCATTCTTTTTAAAATTGTGTATATGCAGTGTCTTTCCTTAGTGAAATACAGATTCCCTAAACTAACTGTATTAGGTTTACGCCAGAAAAACAGAAGCCATTCTGGATATTCCTACAAAAAGGACTTTTATACAGGAATTAGAGCCTTATAAAATCACTGGAAGGCTCAGGAGAAAATGTCAGATTGAGTTCCGATGACCGTCTTAGCTGCCTAGAACAACAGAGATCCTGCTACACCAGATCATGCCTTCTGCTTCTATTTCTCCTAAATTTTGTGAAAACGCATCTTATTGGCAGAATCTAATCTAAACCATATAGGAAAAAGATTTTATGGAATGCAAAAAAAAAATGTAGGAAGGAGTAGCATCTATTTTATACTGGTAAGAGACAATATAATAAAATAATATTTGGCTACATTGTCCTGCATTCGTTGAGAGTAAATATAATATTAATGTGCAATAGAAGGCATGCATTTTTCATTCATTTATCATCTGCCACATGTCAGTTCTGGGCTCAGTGCTGGCTGGGACTCAGTAATGAGAATATACGAAGTCACTGCAATGATAGCTTCCAGTTCAGAGAGCAATCCCGTGTTATTCCACAATCACACAAGTAAATGCAAAGTCCTAGCTGTGATAGATGGCACCATCCCGCCGTGAGAACATATGAAATGGGGGCCAAACTTTACCTAAGGTGTCAGGAAAGACAAATTATTCAACATTGAAGATCGGTAGTCAGTTAGTAATGTTACCACATTGAAAGAAGTTTAAATAATGAAAAGGTTAAACCATGAAGCACAAATAGAGGAGATAAAACCATTGCTTAAAAATATCATAGAATGGTTTTCTGAATAAAATACATTCATAACGAAACATATAATAAGCAAATAGGAAGAACCAGTCAAAATGTAGAATTGTCCATTTCAACACCTTCCCATTCTTCAGAATTTAATTTTTTTAATGTTTATTTATTTTTGAGGGAGCAAGAGACAGAGAAGAGCACAAGCAGGGAAGGGCAGAGAGAGAGAGAGAGAGAGAGAGAGAGAGAGAGAGAATCCGAAGGAGTCTCCATGCTTTGAGCTCTCAGCACAGAGCCCGTCGTGGGGTTCAAACCCACCAGCCATGAGGGGCACCTGGGTGGCTCAGTTGGTTGAGCATCTGACTTCGACTCAGGTCATGATCTTACAGTTCGTGAGTTCAAGCCCCACTTCAGGCTCTGTGCTGACAGCTCAGAGCCTGGAGCTGCCTTGGATTCTGTCGCTCCCTCTCTCACTCTGTCTCTCTCTCTCCCTCTCCCTCTCTCTCAAAAATAAATAAACTTTAAATAAAATTAAAAACAAAAAATCCCACCAGCCATGAGATCATGACCTGAGCCAAAGTCAAATGCTTAACCGACTGAGCCACCCAGGTGCCCCCATCCTTCAAACTTTAAAGACTGTGTTACAGAGTCTATCTACAGAACTATCAGTTCAAAGTTCTGCACACATATGTCCTTGAGATGTCTACTTCACTCATGTGTGTAAAGGCCTTTGATCTGACATTTCAAGTCTTCTGAATGGAATCACTTTTAAGATTCTTTGGCCTTTATCTTTCTACTTCTGACCAAAAAAAAAAAAAAATGCTCTTAGTGTAGCTGTAGAAATGGTAATGGCTAATATTTGCTCTCCTACTAGAAACGTGTCAGGCAATCTGAGTGCATCAGTTCACAATAGCTTTGCAACCACCTTTTGAGGTAGGAATGAAGAAGAGATTGAATCTGAAAGCAGGGAGTTTACTTCTGGAGCCCAGATCCCTCATTCAATCCCTAAAGCATCATTAGGAGAGAAAGCTTTGAAGATGGTTACCTTATGCATAGGAAAACTGAGGGTCAGTGATGTTAAGTCAGCCATTTAAGATCAATGGCAGATACAGAATTCAAAATCATGAGTATTTGGTCCCATGAATGTTTCTTAAGGGTCAAGAGGAAAGACCGGTGTCTATACAGAAATGGTCACCAAAAAAAATTAGCAAAATAGCCTCAAGATACATAATCCTATACATGAGAATTTAAAATTAGCTGTGAAATATTCAAATAACACCTTTCCACAGAGCAACCGCAGGGCACAGGTGAAAGCCAAAAGGTCAGCGAGCACCCATAGTTTTCCTGTTGCCCAGTTTATCGTAAGAGATAAGCTTGGTGGGAGGCTGGAAGATTTGGTCTCCAGAGGGTGAGGCTATGCAGACTGTGGGAGACTCAAATGGGTTTGTAATACAGCACACCTTGGACTGTGACTTACTTGTTCTGCGAGCATTCCACAAGATAAGCAACCATTTGTAATACATTTTAACTTGATAAACGAGCTGTCTTGCAATATGAGTAATATGTGATGCTGAAAGCCACATGATCACAACTGACCTAACGGTTCTTTCTCTCTCTCTCTAGGATTGTGGGTGATCATCTCCTATGCTTGGATGCTCGATTTCAGATCACAGTGTTTGGCAAATATCAGTGACTTTTCAGAACATTGGAAGCTGCCTACAACTGGCACTAGTGTATTTTTTGTTACTTCAAAGCACCTGTGGACACTCCTTTGTATTTCCATACAAGAGTGAGCTTAGGAATGCTTTGTTTGCTTCTACGTCAGAATGGCTGCAGATAGACACCCTTTCCTCTGCTGCGTTATTGCCAGTTACATTAAATACAGTATATGACTAGAGTTTATTAAAACTGTACTGTAGTCAATATTCATGTGAGTGGATACAATGGCCCCCATGCAGAAAAAGATTCCATTGAGCCAAGAGATAGCAGTGATGGCTTTAGTGATAGTGAAAGTTGTCCTACACAATAACTTTCCTCTCGTCTCCCTCACACCAGCCATGAAGGTTTTCAAAAGGAAGTGCAGGTTACTTTGTTTATTTTTCTTTTTCTTTTGTATTTTCATTGTTATTTTGTATTATATTACAGTATTGTAATCATTTTTATACGACTATTTTTGGGTTGTATAACGAATCATCTGAGTTTCCATTATTTCTTATGGGGAATTCCTTTTGAGAGACGAGTGCTTTGGATTACATGCACGTTTCCAGAATGAATTATGTTCGCAAACCAGGGTTTTACTGTAACTTATCGCTGCCACAATGAAATATCAGACTTATTAGCTTAAAATAATCCAAATTATTCATTTTACACTTACAGAGATTGGAAGCTTAAAATCCATCGCACTGGGTTAAAGTAAAGGTGTGGGCAGGGTTCATTCCTTCTGGAGGTTCTAGGGGAGGATCCCTTTCCTTGCCTTTCGTATCTTCTAGAGATGCCTGCATCCCTGAGCTCATGGCCCCTTTCTCACATCACTCCAACATCTTGCTTCCTTCATAATATCACTCAACATTGACTCTGATCTGTGGCTTCCTCTTTGTAGAGGCTCTTTCAATTGCCTCACGCCTGCTGGGACAATGCAGGAAGACCTCCCTATCTCAAGCTCCTGAACCTCATCACATCTCCAGAGCCCCTTTTGCCATAGAACCTATCGTTAACAGGTTCCAGGGATTAGAATGTGAGAATCTTTAGGGGACTATTCTTCAGCCTACCATGAGATACTAAGCCTTTTAATGCCCCAATCTTGTCAATTAAACCGTGTCCAGATTTAACTTCTTACTAGACCTCAAGGACCACATTCTTCTGAGATTTCTTGGTGATTATGAAACATCACACATTCATGTAGCATTGCTGCCATAGAACAATAATCATTAGAGGGCTTGTAATAATGCTGATCTATAACTCCTGGTCAGAATATATGAAGGACCGCTCAAAGTCTTTTTTGCATCTTCTTTATCATAAACTCCAAGGAATTTACTTCTTTTCGCTGCTGCAGTTTCCACAAGTTCTGGGTTCCCCGAGGAATTAGATACAGGATTTCTCTCAAGATCCTGTCAGTTGTATCTAGCCAGGCTCACTGTTTTAAGTGAAGTACTCATTAATATAAAGAATAAATGCTTAGATACACTGATAATTAGATAGGAGATAGACCTAAAAATAATAACTAATTGTACCAATATTTTTGAGCCTGCCATGTCTGTCTCCTGAGGTATCAGACCATTTCAAGTCCTAAAAATATACTGGCTGACTCCTCAAAAAGCCTTTGAACTCTCTCTCACTGTACTAGTTAGGTTCTTCAGAGAAACAGAACCAACAAGATATAAAGGAAGTATATTATGAAAAATTGGCTCATGTGATTATGGAGGCTAGGAAGTTCCACAGTCCAGCGTTTGCAAACCAGAGATCCAGGAAAGTCAGTGGAGTGATTCAGTCAGTCTGAAGGCCCGAGAACATGGAAACCAATGATGCAAATCCCAGTTTGAGGGCAGAAGATGAGATGAAATGTCCCAGTTCCTACGGTCAGGCAGAGAGAAAAAGATGGCACCCATCTATCATTTTGTTCTACTCAGATCCTCAGTGGATTGGATGATGCCCACTCTTATTGGGGAGGACAATCCACTAGTCCACTAATCCAAATGCTAACCTCATCAGGAAACACACTCACAGACACACCCAGAAATAATGCTTGACCAGCTATCTGGGCCTCCCCTACTCCAATTCAGTTGGCACCTAAAATTAACTACCATGCTCACTTCTTACTCTGTTAAGCCCTGCCTTGTGGTTGCCAATTGTGGGTCAGGTAAAATATATATGTGTGTGTGTACACACACACACACACACACACACACACACACACACACTATATAGTGTGTGTGTCTGTGCTGTTGTAACAGTTTTTTTTTTTTTCATTTTTATTTTGCTGATTAAAGATGTATTGGGGCCTTGACTGGCTTGACTGGGTTAGGATAAGATTGGATCACATTTGTCAGGATGCATTATAAGACGGCCAACCCTAAGAAACATTTTGCCTCTGCTTAGGAGCCTCCTGTGGGGTGGGAGCAATGGGACCTTTCCCACACTTAGATTTAAACATCTATGGAAGAATGTGTAGGATAGCAGGATGGAATCCCAGTGGGTATGGTCACACAGGGCAGGATGCCAGAGCCCCTGAGGCAGAATTCACCCAAGAAAAAGAAGTGTTGCCAGGCAAACCAGACTCAGCAACAGAGCCTAAGTGTTGGAGGAGAGTGGTTGTTTGGTGCTTCCTAGCCCCTGAACTTTGATCCAGTCCTCAGGATATTCTGAAGACACCCACTGGGTCAGGGGAGGGGGCGGGGAATGTCTGTGTGAAATGCAAAGGCACCTCTCTTTAGTTGGAAGTTAAGAGGCAAAAACCTCATTCTGGGAAACCTCCTCTGAGCAACTATCCTGGGGCAAGAACTGTAGTGATTTTTCCTTTGCAAGAAACAATCATGGCAACAAAGAGATTGAAAATGGCAAGAATGTCCCCTTGGTAGAGGCAGGGATGTGTGGAGCAATCAGGCTTATGTTGACCTTCCCTGCACCGGTGGGAGGGACCTGAGAAGCAGTGTGGCCACAGAGCAAGCTTCCCATGAGAACTCACCACCATATACTGTGGAGGTTTCCAGAAGGGTGTGGGGAACTATGGATAGCCACATGCCTGAATGGAAAGGTGAGGGTTTTCATCCAGCACAATGCAGATTAAAATGAATGTGACCTAAATCTTACCTCCAGTTTATCTGCCGCCTGGACATGAGGGATACATAATAATTTGCAAAGCCACAAATGGAGGATTATCTTCATTTCTGTCTATTTCATCAAGAGTAAAGCAGGAGAGGCTTTGTTACAGAGCGTATTTGCTCAAAGGCATGGAGAAACAAAGCAAACAATTAGAAAGTCCATCAGAGGGAAATAATTGCTACTGCAATGTTTAAAAACCTCTATAACGTGAAATATATCATATTATGCATTTATTAACACAGAAAATAAAATTCTTGGCATGGAACTTATTTACTCTTTCAGGCTCCAACAATCCATAAATTACCAGACTCTGGAATTACTCCTTTGAGGCCATGGTTTCTCAACAACAGCACCACTGACATTTTGCACCAGATAATTCTTTGGTGTGGGATGCGTCCTATGTATATGCTAGTATGTTTAGCAGTATCCCTAGTCTCTGCCTTCTAGATGCCTGGAGCACGCCTTGTAGTGACAATAAAAAAAGTCTCTGCGCATTTACCTAACACTCATTGCCAAATGTTCCTGGAGAGAAAATAATCAGCCTACGTTCTCCTTGAGAATCACTGCTTTCAAGCAAAGAGCATTGAGCTCAAATTCGGTTTCATGGATTTACCTCAGAATTGTGTAATATAAATAATACATGTAAAGACCTTATGTTTCCTAATGTTATGTAACTATATAAAGTACATAATTTACCTCCAGAGATAAACCCAGATTAATATTTAAATGTTAAAATCATCAGTGATTGAATTAAATTGTTTCCAGATGAATGTTACAAATGACATTTAGAACATTTTATGAAAAGCACAGGAATCATTAAAGCTTTCTTATGAGCCAAATATAAAAATGTGACGTTTACTCTCTAAAATGGGTTTGTTGTTACTTTTTTTTAATCCCGGAAAGGGAGCAAATGAGTTTGACAAGAAGATCACATTCAGTGCTTTTTTCTTATTCATGTATATCGTGGTAATAAACAGTTTTCTGTCATTTGTGGTTCTTTGTTCCGAGATGAGGTAGATGATGTGAAATAAAAAGATTCTTCTTTTCATTTTAAATGGCATCTTTAGAAAAGAAAAACAGGGTTTTTTTTCTACTTACAGAATATGTACTTCAAATTATCCACAGTGAATTATACATAGAAACATTTCGAAATAGATGAAACCACAAAAACTGAGACATTATAAATGATAAACTGATAAGTCTTTCTCTGTTGAATTATGAAAGAAACCAGAGAATAGTACAAAAATTTAATGTAGACACACATGATTTTATTTCTTCTGCAGAAAAAGAAGGTATAAAATGAACTAACCTCTACAGCCATAAAGATGAATTTTAAAACCAATAAAACCCATGGGTACAATTTTCAAAACTGAAGGGAAACATAGCTAGTGTGGTTTCATTCAACATTTACCAATATATCTATATATTAGTTTGGGTTTTTTTTCATTGATTCACATAAGACATTTCTCTCTAACAGTAAACCTTAGAGAATAATCCATGAAAACACTGCCTGGAAGAAATGCACATTAAAAGTTTAAAGCAGTGATTTCATACCATTGCTCAGATTAAGTTTTTTATCTCCAGTGTTACTGCATGATAAAGAAAATCAAATAAATTTCACTCATGAGGTTTTTCCCCAGAGCCCCTGATTGACAGTGAAAATGTCAAGAAAAGATAAGTGCACACGTCCTGCTGTTGCTTTGAGTCTCATAACTAACCATTTAACTCCTACAGCAACAGGAAAGAACGTAGCACAAGCTCTAGAAAGAACACAGGACATAGATGAGAAATCAATGAGTTCTCAACTGGTCACCCCAAAATTACTCACTGCAGAACTGACTAAAATGTGGTGCATTTGCACTGACATAGTTCTCACAAAATGGCAATAAATAAAATATATTTTAATTTATGCAGATGCAAGATATAAAAAAGGATGTTTTGATCCAGGCAAGATCATCTACACACAGTTTTTCACTTACCTCCCACCAGGTACAGCTAAAAATGTTGGAACTCACATGAAAAATTCAGAAAGGTAGAGGGAAGACAGACTGGCTAGGTACATCCAGACCCAGGGAACAACACAATCGTGAGTTCCCGGGTTTTATTTTAGCCTCTTTTATATCCTGGGCAGGGTGCTGGAGAAGCTGGCAACTGATAAAGCAACAGCCCAAGAGAAGACAACTTTCGCCAGCCAAGGGATGGGGAAAGAATAGTCTAGGAAAACAACTTGTTTAGCAATAATTTCCCTACTCAAGTCAAACACAATGGTGGAAAGACATAGCCTCTCACACCGTCATCACCAGGGGGTGAGTGGGAACCTGAACATCTACTCTGGCTGGCTTTAAAGACTTTAGCTATTAGAAAGGACTTAACGAATGCTAAGTAAGTAAATAAGATGCAATCCCATTTCATAAATTTTACACCTTCTTATCACTTCAGAGTTCAAGTGTTTTATAACTACCAATAGGGTACACAAAGCAAGATTAATATATTCATTTCACTTTTTTTTTCCCACCTCACTCTACAAATCAGGACATTAGATGTGTCATCAAATGCTCATTCCTTAATCTACCTTAAAAACAACTCATCAGGGGCGCCTGGGTGGCACAGTCGGTTAAGCGTCTGACTTCAGCCAGGTCACGATCTCGCGGTCCGTGAGGTAGAGCCCCGCGTCGGGCTCTGGGCTGATGGCTCGGAGCCTGGAGCCTGTTTCCGATGCTGTGTCTCCCTCTCTCTCTGCCCCTACCCCATTCATGCTCTGTCTCTCTCCGTCCCAAAAATAAATAAAAAACGTTGAAAAAAGAATTAAAAAAAAAAAAACAAAACAACTCATCAAACAACATTTCAAATATCAAATAAAGCTGCCATTTCCAAAAAGCCAAATTTCCTGAAGCCCCTAGTTGTATCTGGGTTTCTATGAACTCCATGACATGTTGAACTGTTTTAATTGCCCATTAATGTAATGTGGCAATTATCTTATGCTTTGTCATTTGACAGGAGCAGGTTCAGTAGTTAAAGTATTGAAAACGTAATTTTCTCCTATGCATTCTTTTTTTAACGGTTTATTTATTTTTGAGAGAGAGAGAGAATGAACAGGGGAAGGGCAGAGAGAGAGGGAGACTCTCTCAGAATGCAAAGCAGGCTCCAGGCTCCCAGCTGTCAGCACAGAGCCCCACTCCGCGCTTGATCTCTAGAACCTTGACATCATGACCTGAGCCAAAGTTGGACGCTTAACCGACAGCCACTCAGGTGCCCCTCTCCTTTGCATTCTTGAGTGGAGGGCTTCCTGTTACAAGAAATGCACAGATCTCACCATGTGTTTCAATAACCTCCCTAAAGACAACCCACACCATGGCATTTGTTGGCAATGAGTGGGGCTGGGGTGAAATTGATGGTCCCTAATGAAGGATGCAACGGAGTCATCTCAGCAGGGACAAAAAAATTAGAACCATTGGACTTTGAGGCTAAAAGACGGGTCAGGAGATAGTGGGAGAAGGGGACGCACAGGCCTTCACAGCAGCACAGGCTGGAACCCCACCCCATACAGAACCTGGTGGCTAACGCTGGGCTCCTGCCAGAGCCTTAGCAGCAGTAATGGAAGAGGTTTAGACCACTCAGCAGAGGACGGTGTCCCCTGTATCATCACTGCCAGCAGAAGATGAGGGACTGGTTCTCAGCATCTCTGATGGAGGGGGAAATGGAAACCACCGTGGTATAAGGACCAGAAATTCCTTAAATTGACACTGTAATGAATGGCCTCAGAGTTTTTGTACAATCTAATGAAAGAGAGAGAGTAGGGAGTGGGAAGAAAAAGAAATCTGTCAAATAATTGGGACCTGATTTTTTTGTACACTCTACAATAAAGTGGTATGTCCCATTCCTCTCGGATCACAGAGCAACGTATGATTGATGTATGTTTACTCCTTTACGTATGGCACTAGATCTTAAGCTCTGTGTGTGCAGGGGCACGTCTGTTTGGTTCATAAATTTGTTCTGACGATAAGCTACAACTCCCCTTTCTCACCTCTAGATTATAAGAAGACATTAAAAATAACACTACAAAAACAAAATAAAATAGGAAGAAAATTACAATTTTAGCGCTTATATCGCATATAACAAATAGATCACATACCAAAAAAACATTATATCGGATAAACAAAAACAAGTTTTTTTTGTTTTTTTGTTTTTAATTTTTTTTTCAACGTTTATTTATTTTTGGGACAGAGAGAGACAGAGCATGAATGGGGGAGGGGCAGAGAGAGAGGGAGACACAGAATCGGAAACAGGCTCCAGGCTCCGAGCCATCAGCCCAGAGCCCCACGCGGGGCTCGAACTCACGGACCGCGAGATCGTGACCTGGATGAAGTCGGACGCTTAACCGACTGCGCCACCCAGGCGCCCCCAAAAACAAGTTTTAATTTGGTTAAATACATTGTTTTAAATGACATCAGAAAATAAACCAATGTGACTAACATATTTTCCTTTCAACTTTGGTTTTCTCATAGATTAAAATCACGTTTGTTTGGTTTTTTAATACATGGAGAGACTATAAATCTGGTTTCATGTTATTTACATAATAAGAGTCAAGTTCTTAACTAGAAATTACAGAGTCATCAGGATGTTGGGCAGGACAACAGAACTACTAATTCCTTTTTAAATTATATATGCAAATGTACCTAACACATATAAATACCTATTTGGCCCCCTGTACCAACAACTGTAGGCTGAATTTCTAAATCAAGAAAAAAGTAAAACATCCTGCAAATGATATCTGATTCTAACATCACATTATTTAGGAAAAATCAGTTAGCAACTCTGGCCTCTCAAAAGAGTTCTTTGGACCATAATTATAAGCATTATTTTAGATCAAACACAGTGTACCAGCAAGAATAGATCAAGCGAGCAGGACTACACAGGAGCACGGAGAATGGTAAAGCTAATCTACACTGAGTGATGGGGTAAGAGTGTGTTGCTAAGGGCAACCAAAGCAGAGGGGAGCCGGGGGGATGCAGTGGAAAAAGCAGCTTTCGATCCATTTTGCAGGACTCATGTTCCATGCCTTTCGGACAATATTAACTTTTATAAAAAGTAATGCTTATAAAAACAAAAGACAAATCAGGTAGACCCTCTAGAAGAGAGAATGTCCAAGTCAAGTTCTGAGAAGTGCCAAGTGAGAAGTTTAATATGCATCCCAAGCAAAGGAGCCAGCATTTACAAAACTTTAGAAAGAAAGGCGTCAGGTATTCAGGGGCCAGCAAGTATTTTCTTCTAGAATTTAATTGTAGGCAAGGCAACACACCTGTGTAATTCCCTACACTCCTAAGTGCTGCTCATAAACTTTCTGCTCCGTCATGAGATACAGAAGAGGTCCATTAAGGATCCCCGGCCTCAGAATGAAACTCCAGGCTTCTCAGGAGGTCCTGGCCACATTTCTGCAGGATGGAGTCCACATGCCTTCTTTGTAAAGCTGCTCTATGGATCCTACGGGGCTTGGCAAGAGCCCAAAGTCTGTTACATTTCATCCATGTCTCCAGATAGTATGGGATGTATATGCAAATGGCGCCCCAGGAACAATCCTGATATGTATACACTCTCCAGGGTGTATACATTCTGCTGTGTTTGATAAAGCTTCAGACAAAATCCTTAATTGATTTTCATGAGGCAAAATAATAATCTATTCTTTGCAGGCATGCTCACTCTTTTAGAAAACAAACACAATTCTTGATAGGCAATGGTTAGACGGGGGAAAACCCATTACAAAGAGACTTGCATTTTCAAGATAAAAATATAGCAGCTTTAGTATCATTTAAGAGTTTGAAGATAATTTGGAGGTTATTACTAACTCTATACATCTCAATAGGGAATAATGTTCCTGCATTCCTCTGACAGAATATACACAACCTTCAGGAACACTTTGTCCAGAAAACGTTCTCTTTCAAAACTGCTTTTGTCTTTTTTTCAAACCACTCATCTTAGTAAAGTATATTGTATTTATTCATACATTTTATACATTTATTTTAAGAAGTAAATGAAGACAAAGTCTTAATTTTTCTGCATTTAAGAGCAAACATATTGTTCATATAGATTAAGTAAAATATACTCTTTTTTAAAATAGTAGAAAATAGAGTCATGTCAAGCTGTCTGCTCCTCACTAAAGCAAAATAAAAGAATGGAGAGGGTTATCACTGTATTTCTAAGACCCCAAGCCACATGAGTTTGTCAGTTTTCCTCATTATCTTCATATTGCTTGGCTAAGGATAAGGTGTAACAACTAGAGACCCAACAGTTTGCTCCCCTTCCTTCACCTTGGCCTAAAACCAAGGGCAAAGGCCTAAACACTAACTGGAAAGTAAATACTACATGTGAATACCACACTTCTATCACAGGAAAAATGACATTTTTTCCCTCTTGTTCTCACAAGCATATACTTCTTCTCAATAAAGCTCAAAGGCATTGCAAAAGAAAGGAGATAGTAGATAAATAGACATAAATGTCAAGTTTTCAGTAACTACAAGTATTTCATTATGACCCACGATCTTTTATGAAAGGTGTTAGAGAACAAAAATGAATAAACTTTTATATTATTTTCCCATTTTTTTGGTGTGAAGTTCCTAGTAAATAAGGCATGTTTAGGGATAAATACAAGCCAGCAAGTTTTGTATTTGTTTGAATAAATTTTGCTACACATCAACATTCTTGAAAATAGTACAGTTTAAAAATAAGTTGTGCACCCAGTTAGGAAATGAAAATGAAATATATTTCTTAAATTATATGTGCAAATATATGTAACATACTCAAATATGTATTTTCACCTGTGGACCAATCACTGTTAATTTCTAATTGCCTCCAGGGGAGATTACTATTTTACTTGCTTCAAGTAGGGTAGTAGTATTGTTATCAGTAATAGAAGTAGTAAGAAAAGGAAAAGTAGGAAAAGAAATAACAAAGGAGTAGTAATAGTACCAGTAGTTCTTGTAGTAACAATATAGATGTACTTTATTATCTGAGTATAACACATCCAAAAAAAAAAAAAAGTTAGTGGATTTTTGTGTAGTAGGAGCCTATACTTTCAGTGAGAAAATAATAACACATTCCTAGCCTGCCTTTAATTTCAACAAAAATCTTCCCATATCACTAAAATACTTAAACTTCTATATAATCCATCAAATTTTTTTTTGCAAAATGTAAATCATTAGAAATGCATGTACTCAGTTATTTAGCACTTACAAGTTTGTTAGTAAGTATATTTGTTTGCGGCACTTAAAACATACATAGGGATGTTAACCAAATACGCTTCTACACCACAGCAAAAAATATACTATAAGGTAAATAAGAAAATGGTAACTTAAAAGTATGTTTAAAAATACACATAACACTTGGGGCACCTGGGTGGCTCAGTCAGTTAAGAGTCCAATTTTTTTTCATCTTTATTTATTTTTGAGACAGAGAGAGAGACAGAGACAGAGCACGAGCAGGGGAAGGTCAGAGGGAGAGGGAGACACAGAATCTGAAGCAGGCTCCAGGCTCTGAGCCATCAGCACAGAGCCCGACATGGGGCTCAAACCCACAAACCATGAGATCTTGCCCTGAGCCAAAGTCGAATGCATAACCAACTGAGCCACCCAGGCACCCCAAGAGTTTAATTCTTGATGTCAGGTCAGGTCTTGATCTCAGGGTCAGGAATTCCAACCCTGGTTTGGGCTCCACGCCAGGTGTGGAGCCTACTTTAAAAAACATGTACATAACACTTAATAAAGTAAAATAAAACAATGAAAAAAGCAATGACTCAACAAATGAAGAGTTGCTTGTCCTAGTCAGGTCAGGCTGCTTTGTCAAATACTATTGGACATAGTCCAATACTAGGGGCTGCTTAAACAACAAATATTTATTTATCACAATTTCAGAGATTGAAAGTTCAAGATCAAGGTGCTGGCAGATCTGGTGTCTGGTGACAGCCTTTCTCCCGATTTACACATGGGCATCATCTTGTTGTATGTTCACAAGCAGAGAACAGAAAGAGAAACAGAACGCACCCTCTGATATCTTTTCTTAAAAGTGCACTAATCCCATTTTGAGGACCCCACCACCATGATCTAATTACCTCTCAAAGACCTCACCTCCAAGTACCATCATTTTGGAGATTAGATTCTAACATGTGAATTTGGGGAGATACAAGCATTTAGCCCATAGCAGTTGCCTAAATGTTTTGACGGGGAGAGAAAGAAAATTAATCAGTAGCTGTTTCACTTGTGATTTCTAACTATGTAGACTTACATGGGCCTTCAATCTCATGGACCCCATCAATCCTGAACATAAATTGTTTATTCAATTTTGTACAACATGGAATTGATACTTAACTTAGCTTCATTACCAATTTCCTACCTCTCTTAATTTTTTTAGAGCTTTGAAGATGTCCAATATTTTGTGCTGTTCCAGCATGCTGTCTAACACCATTTCAGGATGATAGTTTCTCTCCACCCCTGCACAAGGAACTTGTATGGTCTTTCAAAATATCATACTACATTGAGTAATACAGTGGAGTTTCCCCAAACTAACCCCACTTTCATATTTTTTCCTCATTTTTATACACATAAAAATCATTGTATGGATGATAGCTTGGGCACCCATGCGGGACCAAATTTATAACTGGTGTTGAAGTTACTTCTTTAACTATCTCACCATTTCTAACTTTTCCTTGAATATATGGGCTTCTCTCGGTTCCTAATCCCCACCCCCTTATTTTCGTCACAGACACCTCTACTTCTTTGAAGATGTTGAACCTAATGATATGGAGGAGATGATGTCAATAATAACACAAGTACCATTTCATAGTGTGGCCTGAAAGGTTTTTAGTGAAGAGAAAATAATGAAAATCAAATGTTTTGTTTAAAAATAAACAAATATAGGGGTGTCTGGGTGGTTTAGTTGGTTGAGTGTCTGACTCTTGATGTGGCTCAGGTCATGATTTCACAGTTAATGGGATTGAGCCCTAAGTTGCTCTCTGTGCTAACAGCATGGATACTGCTTGGGATTCTCTCCCTCTCTGTACCCTTCCTCCACTCTCTCTCTCTCTCTCTCCCTCCCTCAAAATAAATAAATAAACTTAAAAAAAATAAAAATAAGCAAATATAACAGAGGAGCTCTGAAAAAGAAACATTCATTTTTAGGGTTAGGTAGATGGAGAGACAGAGTAGGGTATTAAATGTCATGTACAATAGTAGATATTTTTTTAATGTCTATTTATTTTTGAGAGAGAGAGAGAGAGAGAGAGAGAGAGAGAGAGAGACAGAAAGTGAGTGGAGAAGGGGCATAGAGAGACAGAGCCACAGAAACTGAAGCAGGCTCCAGGCTCTGAGCTGTCAACACAGAGCCCAACGTGGGGCTTGAACTCACAGACCATGAGATCATGACCTGAGTTGAAGTCAGATGCTTAACTGACTGAGCCACGCAGGTACCCCTATAATGGTAGATATTGTGTATAATAATAAGCAGTAATTCTACAATATATGTAATAGTCAATGTACAGTATATAATAAAGTTACATGATTCCAACCACTAGAAAAGAGGTTAACTTTTCAATAATATTACAGGAAAAATTGGCTAATAAAAATACATATCAAATTAGATCTTGTATCACAATCCAACAGAACTGAGTTGGACCAAGAATTAAAAAGAAAAAAATAACCAAAGGAGAAAAACACTATAAGCAAAAATAGTGACTATTTTATGATTTAGGGCATTTAAAGTTCCTTGAATATCCTAACTCTTTAGATAGCACAATCATTCTCTGTGTAAGATAAACTCAAAAAATTCAAAGTCATCTTTGATCATTTTTTTCTCTCCTGTTACCATGTTCATTGTATTATCTCTGTTTCTATAGCTGCAAGTTCCATAAATGGCTGAGATTATTCTTTTTGAAACAGAGTTCCAGTTATATCAGGACACAGTTTTGTTGTTGTTGTTTTTTAAGATATTTTTTCAGTTTCCACTGAGCTTTACTTTAGTGTGGTCTCTTTTCTGGCATTTAAATCCATTCTTCATATGCTTCCAAATGTCTTTCCAGTTTTATTTTATACCAGAGATATGCCCTAATCTTCTATTCTGTGTCTTTGGGCAATTCCATCACCTGAAATGTTACATCCTCTTTAACTGTACCACATAGAATCCTATCCATGTCTAAGAGGCTAATCTCAATGCCATTTTGCCATGCTAGTTCCTCCTACTCCCTACCTCACTGGAGGTTACCTGTTTCTCTCTTGAATCTCATGTGATGTTGTAGAACACAGGTATGCCCACGTGAAGCAATCTTGTAAAGAGAAAATGGTCATGGGGCACCTGAGTGGCTCAGTTGGTTAAGTGTCCAACTGTTGATTTCAGCTCGGGTCATGATCTCACAGTTCATGATTTCAAGCCCCACCTCGGGCCCTGCACTGTCAGTGCAGTGCTTGGGATTCTCTCTCTCCTTCTCTCTCTGCCCCTCTCTCCCTCTCACTGTCTCTCTCAGCATAAATAAATAAACTTCAAAAAAAACAAAAAAACAAAACAAAAGAGAATGGTCATTTCTTTGCTGTGTGACCATATGAACTATGCACTAAGTATTCAAATATTGGCAGCTGGAAAAAGACAGAGCATAACAGTGAGCAAAACAGAAAGACAGAAACAGATACAAACAAACAAATTTAAAAAAAGAAAGACAATGCAGAGAAACTGGAGAGACAGATAATTATTTAAATAGGCCAATGAGTGAATATAAGCCCAACTAGTATATGAGAGGGATAGCAAGTGTCTGCTTTTTGGAATATTTTTATTTCTAGAATGCTTATTATAGCAGAAGTTCATTACTGCGAGAGTGATTCAATCAGAGAAATAGTTACTTGTTCCCATGCTGAAGCATTGCTTTGAATTTAGGTGTATACAATTTTGATATTTTTTTCGGGAGTGATTCTACCCTTGTGTACTTTTCAACTTGCACACTGACTCTACAATTTAACTCGTTTGTCAGATGCTACACTAGTGGAACATTCGAACACTCCTGTAATGGTTGTAAATTCCTTGGCAAGAATCATTCACCCCCATAGTTCTTAGCGCATGCTTTGTATTAACTGGTCTGTACTATGGAGGTGCTTAACTGAAATTTCAGATTAATTGTTTTCACTGACATCCCACCTGAACTCCTGGTACTAACAAGCTGACAGGCAAGTTCAAAAAACAAACAAAAGAAAAATTCCTAATTCATATTTTAGCAGCTGAAGCATAGTCCTATGGAAGACACAGTAATGAATATGGTACCCTAAAAAAAATCCACATAAAATTTTGAAAATTACTTTTCCTTCTCGTTAAAAAAAATTGGGTGACATTTATTACTTGGGAGACCTACATTACAATAAAAACTATGTATGTCTTTGAAAATAATAGTCATATATATAAGGTCTTCCCTGGTGTTTGTCAATCCAGGTGGAATTATGGGCACATATTCCAGGGCGCCTGGTAGGCTCAGTCCGTTAGGCGTCCAACTCTTGATTTCGGCTCAGGTCATGATCTCACGTTTCATGGGATTGAGCCCCGGGTCAGGCTCCACACTGACAGTGTGGGATTCTCTCCCTCTATCTGCTCCTTGCCTCCTTGCACATGCACACTCTCTCTATGTCAAAATTAATAAATAAACATAAAAAAGAGCACATATTCTCATATCAGATGAAGATCAAATCATTTAACAAAGATGAATGGTCTTTGGATTTGCTCATTTTGTAGTAACAGATTAATGAATATATTTGTATAGAGATGTTGCCCATATACTTACATAGTAAGAGACTATGGAGTCTGCATTGATGAATCAGTATATATAAAAGTACATGGACACACACACACAAATACACATTGCATCATTTCTGCCACTAAACCTGATTTTGTGAAATAACTTCTAATTGCAGAGTTTTTAAAACTGTTACCTCACTGGAGAGTCATTTCAAATTTAGAACTCATTTTTTAACTTTCTTCTAACAAATGCATCATCAGTATCATCGATAATTGATTATTTATTAAAAATCAGTGTTATTAAGCAGACCGCCTCTTGTTCACAGACACTGCCTATACCCGGAGTCTACCTTATTAGTAAACTTCCTGATGCAAGAGGTAATAAATATTCCCATCTCCTGAGCAAGTGTGATTCTCTTTTCTTCTACTTATAACTAAAAGTATCCTGTTACAGCACACAGAACGGATTCCCGGGGTCACATGGTATGATAGTTTCTGGGTGGTACAAATGCAGTAAGATGACATGAAATGATGTAAAACAAATATTTTAAAGCAAATCTTGGTTCTATGTAGTTATCCTTTGAATTTACTGTTTGTTGGTGCTCTAAGTAAATGTGTGCTTCAAAAAAGGGAAAACAGTAGTGAGAACCTAGAGGGTCCAGTGAGGTAGGGGAGCTCATAAAAGGGGAATTATTTGTTTAAAGCTGGAGAACAAAAGCACATCTGTTACTCAAAAGAGGTTATTGGTTTGGAAATTATTTCGGTCTGAGAGCAAATGCATGTGACAGAATACGAATCTATACAATACAGCATTGGGTTCCTTAGGTTTCTGGTTCTATATGTCTTCTAAGGCACCTAAGAAACTTTTGGAAAGAACGAACCAACAAAGTTCTAAGTAACTTGGTATAATCTTTTGTTCATAGTTTTGTTTTTGTGTGACTTGAGTCTATAAAAGCTATTTTATGAACGATTAAAAGGAACAACTTGCATCACGAATATAAAGGATCTTTGGAACCGCACTTTTGAAATTGCTCCTGTCTCCTTGATCCCGCAATATTTTGACAGGCACTTACATGGTCTTTATTAAGGGAACTTTAGCATTTTTCTTTCCTTTCATAATGTTAAAAATGTCTATCTGAAAACTAGATATTTTTTCATGCCTGTTTTTCCCCCCACAGGACATAAAATAACTTAAAAAGCAAAATGTTAAAAATATGCACATTGAGAAACCAAATATAATATAATTTATTATAAACAAAAGATATATAATGAAGTCTTCACTTTTTGTGCTGAACTATAAATACAAAATTATCTGAATTATTTTCAAATAAAAGTATGATTTCTGCAAATATATATCTTCCCCATTAATAACTACAATAAAAATTTGAGGAATCATCAAATACAAATTAACAGAATTTAATGGTCAATAACTTTTGTTAGCTTATCCACACCTTTTCTTTACATTCCTGAAGAATGAATCCAAACTATTGCATCTTCTTACGAGTAAAAAGTTCTAAAACTATACTTTTTATTTAGAGTTTAAATAAGCTTCATGTCTACAAGTAAGTTTTACATGTTACATTTTTTCTACCCATGTCAAAAGCTGAAATTTTGCACATGAAATTGCCAAAATGTGGTTTTCCGCATGGACCAGAACTGGAAAATCAGGCTGAGGAAGTGTCCTGGCCAATAGTGAAGATTTGCTGCTCACCTACATGCCACCAAATATGACACTGAATCAATATAATTGTCAAAATACTGGTTATAATTTCAATAAAATTTGAGAGCCGTGGGACCTTGCCAAGAACAAAGAAAATCAATGAAAAGTTATAGTAGATGATGTTTATCTACAATGCACAGCTGTGCAAGATTTGAAAGAAGGACATTTTGGTTTGATTATCAAGTTACTTGAATTCTAAATTGGAGCTTTAAGATTTTTGTGGATATTTCCTTTGTTAATTTGTGTAGGGTTCCACCTGAAATTAAATGCTCATGCAGTGGATAAGAATGTTAGATGCATGGAGGTGTAGACAGCTGTATGGCCCCCATAACTGGTAAATAAATCTCCTTTCCTTGATTGCTTCAACTAGAATTTTAATTTGCCTCTGGTGAGTTCGTGTAGCATTATTTGTAATGCCTTTGTAATACTTCTAACCCAATATTGAGTACTTGTCTTGCTACCTCAAATGTATAGGAAATTCATGGAAGATAGAAAGCACCTCTCATCTATCTTTGAATTCTAGATAGTACCTAGCAAATCCTTGAACAAAGATGTGACTCCAAGTATAGCTGACTTATGGATGAACACACTCCAATGGGTGAGAGGAAAAATGTAAAAATGAGGTGGTCTTACCTTTGTTTCAGCATGGATGGAAAGTATACAGGGAAAATGACAGATAAGAACAATTTCTCTGATGTATAAAGTGACTAGTTGCTATAAAATTTGGAATTTAAAAAATAAATTTGGAATTTAATTCAAAAATAAAAACCAAGATCGAAAGTGTAAAAGTTTGCTTACTCATCCTTAGAGGAGATCAATGCTTTTCATTTTACCCTGCTATGCATTCTTTCAAAGACTGACCTTGATGCTAATTTTGTGTTAGAACTAAAAAAAACCAAAAACCAAAAAACAAAAAACCACAAACACACACACACACACACACACACACACACACACACACACACACACAAAACCTGTAGAATGTTATAATTCCAACCAACAGTCTCTTTGTTTCACTTCCCAAACTGTCTAGCTTCTTAGAAAATAATAGGTTTTGACAGTTTCAGGGGTAAGAATAATATTTTGTTGTCACATGTCCCCAAAGACACCTGCTGAGAAATTTATCACAGTTCAAAGAGCATGGATATACCATCTCATATTAAATGTGAGAGTCTTATCTAAAGTGTGATCCCTTGTGTGTTTACTGAATTTAGCTTGAAAAACCACATATTTATTCAGATCTTTGTTCTAGTGTTAATCCCTTGTCTGACAGCATCTCACATCTCTTGGTTAAACATTCCTCCTCAAATGCCACCTCATAGTAATTAAAGTGAAGTATTTCAGCTACTGTTTATTTATTAATTCTACCAAGACTTCCTGTAAATAAAAAAGGATCCAAGAGGGAAAAAGCATATATTTGACTTGCAAATTACATCTGTAGAGTGTCAACTTTGTCCATGAAAATTAATGGTTTGTAACACAGCTAGTTATTTCCTCTTAGTTTGCATCATGTATTATGGCCCAATCATAAACAAATAGTAAATTCAGTGTAATTACAAATATAATTCAGTTAAAATAGAAAATTCCATTTGGATTAAATAAAAACCATTCATTCAGATTGAGGATATTAAATGCAGCAACTTTGGAATGAAGTGATTGCTTTCATTTGGGTGTGATATAAAGTCACCTCTAGGAGAAAAGTAGAAATAAGTGGTTTGGTGTGCCCCACATGACGTCTCTAAAAATTCCAGGGCTCTTTTATTAAAAAAAAGGGGCAATGATTTGGGGGTTCTTAACTACATTCCTACTCCTTGCTGCAAGGATCCATTTTGGACTAATACATTAACTATATAAATATAAGTTATGGATATCTATCCCTTTTATGAAATAATAATATTATTCTCTTCTATTATGTTTTATTATAAGAAAAATTATACTCATGTTATGTCACGGGACAGGGATAGAGAATACTGATAAGAAGAGTCAGTAACAAGTACTTCCAAAGTCAGAAAGTTTAATACATTCTCTATATCTTCTTGGGGAATTTCTAGTCTTAAAGTGTGTCACTTGACTCCAGGATGCTGAGGTTGGCAGTTCATACTTACTGATCAGCACCTTTTCTCTATTAATGTGAGAATTTTTCCATAACTGCAGACATCCCCAAAGTGTGGTTGATTAGAAAGCACATTTTTTAATGTGTTTCAAAAGGATAAATGTGAAATTTCAATGAAGATATTTGACTAAGACAAACCAATGGTGTCATTTTTCCCCCACCACCTGCTGCTATTATTTAATCTATAGAGACTAAAATCTTTATTTCTGCATATGGACCTAGAGAGCTGAGGTTCTCTGGTTTCCCTTCCTACGCCCACACTGTAAGAATGTACCTTTAGGGGAAAGGGCCACCTGCTTCCTAGACTCAGCTCATGGCGGCAATTGCATAAATCCGGATATCCTGTAGAGAAAACATGGAGGCCAGAATAGTTGGAGTTTGTGCATCTCCCTTCCCTCAGGTCCTATGACCTTGTTTGTGGATGTGGTGTCTCCCTAACACATTCTAAACCACGTATTAGGATGTTCTGAGATTGCAAATGAGAAACCTTGACCAGCCTTGGTGTGGCACCCATGATTTGGAAGGCAATGGAGGCAACAGTAAAGTCTCTGATGAAGTGCCTTGGAGAACCAGATCATGGGCGCCGCACATGAACTGGCAACACAACCACCTGCCTTTCCAGGTTAGGCACGCCTGATGAGTGAGAGGAACCGGGTCGTGTTAGGGAAGTTAACTACTGTTCAATCCTTCCGTGTGTTCTCTTCTAACATCTTCTGTATGGCCTGACGGCTCTTTAGTTTGTATAAAAAGCTTCTGTCTTGAAGTTTCTCTCTGAACTCTGTTATGCTGCGTTTCCCCTCTCTTGTGTCTCCTCTCCACAGACATTATCTTAAAGGCGGCTTGTTTCTCTTGACTAGTAGTGATACTTTGATTTGGGTACAAGGTATGTGACACATGTCAGGCACTGGTCTAAGGGTTTTACAAATGTCACTCACTTAATCTCCTAACACCTTACAAGGACAGCGATACCATTATCCACCATTTGCTAAGTGAGGTAGATAAAGCACAGGGACTTTATGTAATTAGCACACATCATACAGCTAGTAGATGATAAGATTGGGATTTGAAGGTGGGCTTCAGACTGTACTGTTTTCCCCTAGTTTAGGGAAAAAGCAGCCATTAAACAAAAGTGTCAATTATTAATGCAAGATGACATATGAAGAATCTTAGTGGTGAATTATATTTTAGTATTATTTATAAAAGGTAATATAAATAGGTACAAATCTAAATTGGATAGAAATTTCTTACTTTTTTGGCTCCTATAAAAATTAATTTGCAGATTAGCTACAAAATCTAAAACTCGATAACATTCAAATCAACAGCATTAATTTCATGTGATACACTGAATGGGTTTTAGAGAAAAATAATTTAGGACAAAACTTGTATCATATTTAATATCCTATAAATTTTGAAATCAGTTAACATAAGTCTAGAGGATTCACATTTTGCTGTCAGAATGAAATTACTAATGTCACAGTTCAGTTTCAAATTAACGCTTAATTCAGAATAATTGGGCCTCATATGTAATCAGAACAATTCTAAATGAGCAATTCTCAAAATTCGGTTGTAAGTAGGTATCACATAACTCTGTATAGTGTCTTACTCACTTGAACTTTAGTATTATTTCTTTACTAACAATCCTTCTCTTTTAATACGTAGGATTCAGAACTATAACTTAATGTTTAACTTTAATTTTTATTATTGTGGAACTAGGGACAGATAGACACAGAAGTTACTTGGTTGAAGAAAATCAGCAAGTCCTGCCATAACCATTCCAAACCATTTTGGAAGTCACTTGAATGTAAAGTTTCATTTCTGTTTTATCTTCAAATTTCAATATTTGACCTGATGAAAAATTCTCATTTATACAGCATGCTATGATGACGTTTCCCCATCATTTGTTAGAAACTTGAATTTACATTTCAAACTCATGTCTGCATTTCCTCATTATCCTGGGACAATTAAAATTGTAAATTGCTCTTCAATATTGTTATTTTCATCTTGTCAGCTCAAAATTCAAATTTACTTTAAAAAGCAAAGTCGTATTTCATCAAATATCTTTCATGTAAAATTACCAAATAAAAGATTTATCTCAAGGTAAAACATTTTAACATAATTACAAAGGTAAATATCAAACAATTGTTCAAATTTTGACACGAGGAAATGACAACATAACGGAAAGTAGGCACAATCAGCAACACATTAAAAGCTAAAACGTGTCCATCCATGTTTTGTAGGGCTGAGCTCCCGCCAGATTTAGGATTGCACAGAAAAACATTATTAACCGTCAGTAAAATAAATAAAACACCTGAAGAATGAACGAAAGCAGAGTAATTCTAGAAGAGAGTGAATAGTTGGAAGAAATAAAGGACACGGAGTGAGTTTACCATTTTCACAGCTTTTTGCCTGAACACTGGCTATAGGCAATACCTGTACGGGGCCTCAAAAACTAAAGGGGAACCTGCCAACTCCCTGGCCTGAAGAAACAGAGAGAAAATGTTTGGAGCAATCACAGCCACTCACATGGAATGGGGTTACTTTCAGAGCAGAGACAGACTTTGAGAGTTATCTACGGACCTGTGTGTAAATTCTGCCTACATCTCCGGCCAACTCTTTTTTTTTTCAACGTTTATTTATTTTTGGGACAGAGAGAGACAGAGCATGAACGGGGGAGGGGCAGAGAGAGAGGGAGACACAGAATCGGAAACAGGCTCCAGGCTCTGAGCCATCAGCCCAGAGCCTGACGCGGGGCTCGAACTCACGGACTGCGAGATCGTGACCTGGCTGAAGTCGGACGCTCAACCGACTGTGCCACCCAGGCGCCCCATCCGGCCAACTCTTTAAACACGGATACAAAGGGCAAACTAAAAGAAGCACAACTAAAGATGAAAACAATTGAAGTGAAATTTAAGCTGTTACTGATAAAACAGAGTTTCAAGGCTAAATCTAACCAAGGTAATTGCCACCTAAATTAAAAACAGACACCAGTCTTTGAAGGGATATTACTGGATATAGAGTTGCTACAACATAATATTTTCAATGTACACGAACATTTCCAAATTACTCAACATATATGAAAAATATTGGCCTTAATTAATAGGAGTGTTTCCATTAATTAAAAAAAAAAAAGAAACAATGCAGCTGTCTATAAACAGAAGAAAAATAAATAAATGTTATTTTAATCATGTAGAGGAATTCATATGTGTATTCGCGACAGTTACACATTTCATAATGAATCTCACAAAAGCAACATATAATGAATCAAGGTACAGAAGAATAAGTGTATTATGCTGTCAATCATATAAGTATTTAAGTATGCAAAATAATGCTATGCATATTGTTTAGGGGAATATATAAATTGTAGTAAAATATAATAACAAGGATGGGAATTATAACACTAAACTAAGTATTAAAGAAAGCAAATTTATATACAGTGAAAGGCACATATCTTAGCTATACGTTGATGAATTTTGAAAAATACACACACTAATGAACTGCCACCCTAATCAAATATAAAGCATTTCTATTATGCCAAAATGTCTCCTATTACCATTATTCAGTCAACCCTCAACCCTGTAACACCACTGCTTTTTCTGTTTCCACGAGTATAGGCTTTTCCTTTTCTTGAGCCTTATATAAATAAAATCTTAGAGTATTTACCTATTAATATTGGCTTTTGTTGCTCAACATAGTATTTTTGAATGTTGAAGATGCTGTCTTTATCAGTTACTCATTTTTTTGTGTTGCTGTACAGAAATTCGTTAAATGAATATGCTCCATTTGAAAAGTTTATTCTCTTGTTAATAAACTACTGATTAATTCAAGGTTTGGATATTAGGAGTTAAAATCCTATGTATACTCTGGCATAAGTTGTTTGGGGTCTTTTTAAAAAATTGTTTTTGGTAAAGATTTAGAAGAGACAGCATCATAGGTAGTAGTATGTTTTACTTTTATTAGGAAACACCAGTATTCTGAAGTGGTTATTTCATTGTGATTTTTTCCTTTCTTAAAAACTTTTTTTTTAACCACAAAAAAAAGAGACAAAACTCTAATCACTAAAGACGGGAATGAAAGAAACACGATTGATGGTGACAGACATCACAGCGAGGGGGGAGAAAGGGATTACAAGAGAATACTAGGAACCATTTTATGCCAAAAAATTAGAAAACCTAGATAAAATGTACTCTTCAAAAATAGAAGATTAGGGAACCCTCCTCAAATAATACTATCGGATCAGTATTACTTTGACACCAAAATTAAACAAAGCCATCACAAGAAAAGAATTCCTAAAGAATACTGATGCAAAAGTTCTCAATACTAAGAAATGGAACCCAGAAATATATATAAAGGATTATAGACCATGACCAAATGAAAGTTATCCCAGGAACAGAAGGTTGATTCCATATATGAAAATCAATCAGTGCAAATACCGTATTAATAAAATCAGAAACAAAACCCACATGATTATCTCAGTGAAAACACAAAAAGCGTTTGACAAAATTCATCATCTTTAATGATGTATTCACCAAAGTAGGACAGGAAAGGATTTTGAACCTAGCTTCCCTCAAATACTGTGATGGCAGCTTCTATGACCCAATGATCTCATTTTTTTGAAAGTAGTATATACTATACATGGCTACGATTTTCCCATCCCCCCTTCCAACCCCCCTTTCTCACCATCTCTTTCTTCTTTGTTTCCTAACATTTAGGGTCTCCAAAGGCATTATCTCTTTTTTTTTTTTTTGCCTCTATTCCCAGGAAATTCATCTAGTCCCAGTATTTCCATCTGCACTGAGGCCAAATGAGTTGCAAACCTGCATTTTTCTCATTTGAAGACATTTATGTCTTCTCACTTAGGTATCATTCCTCCGTCTCTAGCTGTTGGCCAGAAATTTAACAAATTGTCTCAAAATAAACAATCCATAATTAAAGTTCTACTATGAAAGTGCCTCTCCCTTTTCATAGAACCACCAAATTGTTATTTAGAACTTAGCAACACCTTGCTTTTGCTTTTGCATTAATTTCAAAGATCAAATAACAGCCAATTCCTCTTAAATTTTCATTTACAGTGTAAGATAACTTTGTCACATGAATACACTTTCAGAACTATAAAGAGCCTTAGCTATAGCTCATAATGGTCTCACGCTGTAAAGGAGCAAAAGCCTTAGAAATAGATGGAGAAGACAGGACCATCCTTCACTAAAAGTATTGAAATCTTAAATTGAAAGCAGTGAAGGTAGTGAAAGCTTAAATCTTCCCTAAATAATGTTTAGAATTGTTTGCTTGCAAACAAAGTAGCCACTCAAGGTTCTGGACGTTAAGCCAATCATAAAGTTTTTCCTTCCCATATTTTACTAAACTCAAACACCTAGAATATATGAGCACAATGATTCCAATGTTATTATAGTAGCTGCATTGGTTAAAATTTATACCGAGGAAATGAGATGTGTCTTTGTTGCTTTAGGAGTCCCGGATAGTAAAGGGCAAGTTCTGTTTTAATTTCAACTCCAAGATGTATTTTTAACTTATCTGATAATTGAGCTTGGAAAACTGAAGACACTTTCCTTCTCTGTGCCCATATTTATAAAGAACAGGGGTGCCCTGCTGTGTTTGTTTATTCCATTTTACAACTCCTACAATTCAGAGAACAAAGGTATATTCATAAATCAGTAAATTCTGGGAAATGAAAAATAAATGAATCAAAGTTTGACCTCATAAATGACATTTGTGAGCTGTGTTTAACTGCTTCGTCACTTTATGTGCGTTTTACGTTAAAAAATAAGTAACATTAGAAGAGGCAAAATACGGTTTTGAAAATATTTAGGTTTATACAAACCGTATGAAGGTTTTCCTTAATTTCTAAACTACTTGTGATATGGCTCATTTCCAATTGTTTGAATGTGAATCCATTTTAGAGAAAGTAAACAGCAATATACCTGTGGTGAATTTATTTCATGCTGTTTAACATTGCCATTTCTTCTAATTGAGCCAATATCTGCTCTTCTGAAGATCCAGGTGTGGAATAACTCACTTGATACCTACTTTTTCTGTTACTATAGCAGCACTTTTTAATGAGGTCAACACATCCAAATGTCAAATTCCAGATGAAATTGCAACAATGTAACACTGTCTCACAATAGTTGCATTTTTGTTAGGTAAGAGAAGGAGAGGAAAATTTGCAATTCTTTATGGAAAAACCCAAAACACAGCTCAATTTTGGAAGCTATATATTTGCTAAATAATTGATAGCATAAGATTTTTAAAATTCTACGAGGATAAGCAAGTTTCCTTGTTAAACTAATTAATTACAGTTACACGTAGAACAATGTATTTTGTAAAAAAAAAAAAAAGATAAACAAGACAATACACACGATGTTATGTGATTGAAAATGATCCACATTAAGTTACCCACATACCATCATTTCTATGATGTTTTATATGCAATGTATTACTGATATACTTAAAATCAAATCTACATCCCCACCATGATTACCTACTGACTATGGTTTGTATAAACCTAAATATTTTCAAAACCGTATTTTGCCTCTTTTAATGTTACTTAATTTTAACGTAAAATGAAGCCTCTCCTGCCATCCCCCACCCTCCAGCCAAACTGCCTCAATCTGGGATCCAAACACACTAAGCTTTTGTGGGCCTTAATGCCTTCACTTAAGCATTTCCCTTTGTATGACCGACCTCTTCTTCCATTCAGATCTCACTTTTAAATGTCATGTCTCTGAAGTCCTCCCTTGACCTTCTAGTGATTCCACTGAGTCTTTCACTGTCTGACATTTTTCTTTTACATTCATAGTTTATTTCTAACCCCTTAAGAGAATGTAAGTACTGCAGTGACCCAACTTTTCTGTCTTATTTACAGCTCTAGCATTATATTTTACATACCATCTGACACATTTACTGGGTATATGCTTGGCAGATGCCAATTCCTGCAGGCACTCACAAGTCATTGTAAGGAAACGAAGTTTACAATAAGGAAACAATGAAGTTTACAATGCAAATGTGAGACATGCCCTTTCTCAGGACATTTTTTAGGGCTAATTTGGTTTTAGCATTCAGTTCTCAGTTCCAAAGAGTCCTTTCTTAACCACGATATTGGAAGAAGTTCAATCTTATTATACACAATGTATTTCCTGCATGAAAACGTCTTCTAAAATTGTTGTATTCATGTCTTTACTTTAGCATTTTCTTATTTTTCCATTGTAATAGGACACAGTCCACAAGAGCAAGAATGCTGTTTGTTTTGTTCACAGTTGTATACTCTGCTGTGTGATCCAGTTGCGTGGGATATGATGCTCAAAAATATTGGCTGAATGAGTGAATAATGGATTTAAGATACATTTTGCAGGTTTTATACACGGGTTACATGTAATAGGTTTGGTGACATTCTCAATAGATGTGAAGGAAAAAGAGCAAGAAAATAAAAGATGTTTTGGTTTTTGTTTTGTTTTGTTTTGTTTTCTGCCTTGGGCAATTCAATGTAACTGGTTGAAGAAAGGCACCAAGAAGAATGGATGGTAGTGGATGTATAGTTAGACAGAAGTAGATGTATGTATGAAGGGAATAGACACTTAGGGCATATACTTTTGAAGCTTATAAGGCACCCTAGCAGATAACCCGAGTAGGTGGTCAGGTATATAAGGTAGAAGTTCAGTAGAAAGTCTGGATTAAGATTGTGTGCATTATAAACACAGGTAACTAAAGCCATGAGAAAGCCAAGAGAATGAAAGCAATGAGAATGTAAACCTAAAAGTTTAGAAGGGAAAAAAGTACCAGGATTCGCCCTACAGTTTCCAAAATATGAAGGTTTCAGGGATGACTGTGAACCAGCGAGTGTCAGAAGAAAAAATGACTTGTGAGGTAGAAAAAAAATACAGATGAAGACACAAGAAGAGAGCACTTCTAGAAGGAGGAATTGGTCAGCACTTCTGATAAAAAAAAAAAGTAGCTTTAAGAAGACTGATAAGACACCATAAATCTGATGCACAAAAGAATGATATTCAGTCACAATTAAATATGGTTTAGGACTATGTACAACCTAGCCTGTGTCAACTTTTTTTACATTGGTTATGAACAATAAAAAATATTCTAAAATCAATTTCTAGTTAAGAATGTGACCTTAAGCAAATTCCTCTGGACAGGCCAGGAGACACAGCAAGAATTTCTTTTTATATGATTAGCCACCAGCTTCAACATCCACTGACATGAGGAGTTATCCAGATGGTCACTAAGACTCCTTCAACTTTTCTATTACATATTCTAAAGGGAAAACAGCATCCTGATACTCAACCAAAAAGATATTTCTAGGGGCACCTGGGTGGCTCAGTTGGTTGAGCATCTGACTCTGATGTCTGCTAAGGTCATGATCTCACCATGTGTTTGAGCCCTGCATCCAGCTCTGAGCTGACAGCGGGGGGTTTCTGAAATTCTTGGAATTCTCTTGGAATTCCTTCTCTCTCTACCCGCCCCCCCCACTCATGCTCTCTCTCTCTCTCTCTCTCTCTCTCTCTCTCTCTGTCTCAAAATACATAAGTAAACTTTAAAAAACTAAAAAAATAAATAAATAAAATAAAAACACATTTCTAGTTCCATTTTCTTCTTCAGTTTCTCCTAACATCAACACGTTCATTTTATTTCTGCTTTTCTTACTTTAAATTGACAAACTTAATAAATAACTGTGGTTATAGTGCAAACAAATAGTTTTCCAATTTTCACTAACATATTCATTCCAGGGCAGAAAACAAAAGGGAATTTATAAGTATAATAAGTATAAGAAAGAAAATAATAGCTAATTACAATAGTGTATTTTGTGTGATCATTTTCTGAAACCTAGAAAGATGCTTAAATTTAAAAAAGACAAAAGCAATCACAGGGCTGTTTTATAATCTTTATAAATATTTGAAAGGGCATCTGGATCCATGGTTACGATCAACTGTTATAATTTTTTCTTTCCCTGGGCAGTCAGCGTGGTCTCCATGAAGGGTATATATTATTTCCAAGCTTCACTAAAAAACTACAAGACTTCTATCCAAGCAGATCTTGGGAATCACTAAAAAAAGATAAATAACTAGAGTTGAATGGAGAGATAAGTTTCAGGTTCTCTAATTACTGCAATTATGACTAAATTGCATAGCTCCACTGACTCTTAGATACACAACAGGCCTCCCTTAAGTTTCCTAAGCCCATAAAATTCAGAAAGCATTATATGTACACCAGAGAAGCACAGATGAATGAATAATAAAAACGTTCATTTTCATATAATAAAGGCATTCACTTAGTAATCAGGGGAAACATTTAAGAACAAATTAGAAAATAGAATCAAGTTTTCTTGTATCGCAGGTGTCATTTTTTTTCCAAAATATCTCCCACATATATGTTTCATAGTTTTAAATAACTCTCACTTTTAAAACTTACATGTCCAAATTCTGTTCTCTTCACCTCCAGTTTTATAAACTATTCAGATATTAACATATATTATATATTAAATTGCTGAAGAGAAGTAGTGATTTACATAATTCTCAGAAACAAAGGTACTTTAGTAAGATTCGTGCAGATAATTTTTCAGTAAATTTGTTGGGAAAAGCATACATTCCTAAACCAAAGGAAGAAAAAAAAATGTTGAATCAAATCTTCCTGAAATTTCACCAAAAGAAGATTAAAATTTATATTAAGATCATTTGTAAAACAGGTCAAACAAAATAGATGTGAGGCAAGAATTGCCTCAGGCCAGGTACCTACGCTGGTTCTTGCCATGCAATGATGGATTGGCTTGGGTAGGTCATGTAATTTTCTAAAACTCAACTTCCTTGTCTCTGTAAAACAGCAGAAGTATCTGTTCCGACCACATGAGAATTTCTTATGATCTGATGGAATAGTGTTTGGGACTGATAAAACGTTCTTCTAACTCAAGTCAGCAAAATATTCAGTGGCTAAAATCATGGTTGTTGGAGTTATGGGAACTGTATGTAGTTCTGACCTCAAAACTCTGTTCCCTTGAGAGAACACTTGCACAGACTCTCTGAATCTCGTTTTTTAAATCCATAAATCATTGGCATAGTATCTAACCCAGGAGATTATTTTGATATAATGAATGAGAGCAGCAGTTAACATAATTTCTGACCCAATTCATGGAGGGTCTTAGTGGAATAAAATTCATCTGATTTTGTGTCTGTGAATTCTGTGTGCCAGAGAGAATTTCTGAACATAGCTCACACACACACACACACACACACACACACACACACACACACCGAAAACTGAAAGGAGATTTACAAGTGTGCTTAGTGCAAGGAAAAGAAAAATAATGAACTAGTTACAAAAATACTTTTGTTTGCTTCTGTACCCAAAGCATGGAAAGATAGCTAAAAGAAAAATTGTATTGAAAACTAATTAGAAAGGTTTATTTTGATCAGCCTCAACACAGCAAGGTACAAGCATGGAGTGTTTTTAATTTTTCTAATGACTGATAGCAAGTCTTCTGGTAAGACTCCACTACTCAAATTTTAGTGGGGAGAGGGAGGGGATTCAGAGGGTGCGAAGGTACCAACTACGAGGTGTTCAGCTCATCTAATAATTTGCATGATGCTATTGTGTATTTTAGATGTAATTAAAGTCCCAGCAGCCGTAGAATTCAAAGCCCTTCTCTGGGTATGTTCTAGCCCACCTCTGCCCCACTTCCATGATCTGCGTGCAGGGGGAGAAACGGCTGCCTTCTGAACTCTCCCGGTTCCTTTTCCCCACCTGCTGCCTGTGCCAAGGATGCTGCAGGGGAGCTTTGGAGAAAGTGTGGCCGCTGAAGGAATGGCCCAGGTCACATGAGCTACGAAAGTGAACCAAATAAATAGGGGAAAGATCAAAGACACAGGCTTAGGGCATTTTCCAAATTTGTCTATTAGGCCTAAAAAAATTGCAGGACACTGATCTTAAAACTCTGTTATGGATTGAATTGTGTCCCCCAAATTCATATGTTGAAGTCCTAATTCTTCAGACCTTAGAATGTGACCTTATTTAGAGGTAGGTCGTCCCATAATCAATTAAAATGGGTCATGAGTGTGGGTACTACCTAATATGACTGGTATCCTTATCAAAAAGGGAAATGTGGATACAGATATACACATATAGGGAAAACAGGTGAAGAGAGACATGGGGTCAAGATGGTCATTTACAAACCAAGGGAGAGTTGGGAGCTGATCATTTGCCAACAGCCTCACAAGGAACCACCCTTGCTGACGCCTTGATTTTGAACCTCTGGCTTCCAGAACTGTGAGAAAATAAACTTCTGTTACTGAGCCACCTCGTCTAGGCTACTAGGTTGCAGAGCCCTAGCAAACTAATACTGCTCCCATCCCAGATCTGCTCACGTGGATTTCCAGTGCAGGGGCCCAGACATTTTCTTTTAAAAACTTGTCAGAGAATTTTGGTATGATCCAGGTGTTAAACCTACTGCCAAAAACTAGTATCTAAAGGGCAGGGAGAGAAAAATTATACCCAAAAGAAACTTCCAGAAAGGCAAAGTAGAACAAAAGCTGGGGAGAATCAAGGAAACCAAAAGAAAAGAAAAATTTAAAGAAGAAGATAGGGGTCAAGAAGAGAAAATCAATTTTTTTTTTTCATGAAAGGCAAAAGGAGAAAAAAGCTGAATTGCCTTTAACCCTGTGAGGATACAGCAACAGGTTCAAGTTGCCAAGTGTGCAGAAGATTGCTGACTAAAGCATCTCTTTTAACTTCCTCTCTTTGGTGATTTTCTACTGAAACCCACTGTTGAATACATTTGGCTAACACAGAACACCAGTGCACTTATGGTACATTGGCTTATCAGCAATCATAGATTTATGGTGCTTAATTGCAAGTCGCATGTAGGAAAAAAAAGAAGCTAATTTAGAAAGGATTTAAATTTAGAAAGCTTGAGAAACTGGTGAGAAACCTTTTTCTAAATTACAGCGTAAATTTGATTTTTTTTAAGATCATTAAAGAAAGTTAACCTCATTTGTGCCATCCTTTTCATACTCTTTAGTAGAGATTTCTTTATTTAGAGACTTCATATTGATAGGTATTTCCAACATTGCATTGTGAGTGAAAAATATACATAAAATTATAAATGCGCACGTGTGTGTGTATATATATATATATATATATATTTTTTTTTTTTTTTAAGTATACTCATGCCAGCTGAGATATTAAATGGTGTCAAAGGCAGATACAGAACTAGCTGCAGAATAGTTTGCCCTCATGGGAATTAGATTATACATATGATAAGGCCTAGTAAGTACATTAGGTATTTAGGTCAGAAGGTGAGAGAGTACAGCAAAGTTCAAGTGTAAGTTAAAATGAAGAGTTGACCTCCTGGCGGATTGTGAGAGCATTCAGAGAAATAAAGCAATATAGAATTGTAACCCTGAAGGAAGATATAGCTACATGCTGTAACAAATGCTGCGCATAAATACATTTTAGAAAGAGAAAGAGGAAAGGAAGGGTGGAAAGAAAGAAGGATGTGGTGAGGGAGGGAGGGAGAAGGAAGCGGGAGGGAAGGAAAGAGGGAGAAAAGAGGTTGCGCTTCATTGACCCTATTTACAGTGGTTTTCATTTGTTGGTTTTCATTTTCATTTTATCGTTTTTTTTCATTTTCAGAGGTTCTCATCTCTTGCCATGCAGATGCCTCATGGAAGGCACTGGCGATTCCTGAGGGCGGAGCTGGCTGAGCTGAACCAGATCATGATGAGGGAGGTTCTCCTTCTCGAAACCATTAATTTCCCTGTGTCACAAGCCAACTAAAGATCCTGAGTAGGGGCGCCTGGGTGGCGCAGTCGGTTAAGCGTCCGACTTCAGCCAGGTCACGATCTCGCGGTCCCTGAGTTCGAGCCCCGCGTCAGGCTCTGGGCTGATGGCTCAGAGCCTGGAGCCTGTTTCCGATTCTGTGTCTCCCTCTCTCTCTGCCCCTCCCCCGTTCATGCTCTGTCTCTCTCTGTCCCAAAAATAAATAAATGATGAAAAAAAAAAAAATCCTGAGTGATCCACTGATTAGAGTGGATCAACGAAAGAGATAATTATGTGGAAGAAATTTCAGCATGAGGGAATGAGAAATCTCCTGAGAAAAAGGGCTACCGCAGTGCCTAAGGCAAAGAAGACACTGAATTGGGAACTTTTTAAGGCTGTCCCTGAGGTGATCTGGAACTGTTTATGTGGGAGCAGTTTTATTGATGAAACACTCATGAAATGCTTTCTCCCCAAGCTGATTTGTATATTGCACATTTGTCTCAGACACTTTAATATATGAAGATAGGTTTGGAAGGAAATTAACTTAAGTTTCCACACAACATTGGAAGCAAGTTAAATAAATTTAAGTAATGATAATGTTTATATCCCACTCTCCCAAGCATAAAAAGAGGCAAGCATCGTATTTTTTCCAGACTTTCTCCCTTTTCTTTCCATTTACATTTTTAAGCTTTGCTATCGACTATTTTTACATAATTTAAAGAAAGTCCCACTTGAAGTCCAATTCAATAATTATACTATGACAATATTCTGAGACCAGAGAATTGTACTCAGAAAATCAAAATATATGGGCTAGGGGGCAATAAGTAAATAAAAATAAAATCACTTTTTTTTTTTTTTGGTTGTCTTTTCTGGATAATTAGTAGCCAATTTTAGGAGTTTGTCCATTCAGGAGAAACAATCATTTGTTAAAGTTGCTTGTAAATCTAGCATAAAATCATGCCTCTGGCAGCAAACAGTTGTACTTAAAAATTATATCTTCTGAGTCACGTACCTTAATAAAAGGTGAGTTCATAATTCATTCTAATAGATCTTATACAGCTTTATTTTTTGTAGTGACTTAAAAGAGGCTACTTCTGTGCTTGTTAAATAGAAGAGCCATGGGCAACTCCTCGGGGCCGACATTGGAATGTCCACCCCGGTCACTGACCTCCACCTTTGTGCTGTCCAAGTGGCTGTCTGGCTAAGTGGCCGAGCATGGCAAAGCAAGAACAAACCGAACTGAAACAAAACGAACCCCCCCACAATCGTGTTGCATAATGTATTACCATTCCCCAATCCTATGAAGACAGCAACATGTACTTAAAATATCTCATTTAAGAAGGGATGAAAGACGAAATAAGATATTCATCTTTGTGCATTACTAGAACCAGGAAAATAAATGCATGATAAAACAGATAAAGCCTTTAGACTCATCTGGTATATTGTACTATAAATCTTTTGTAAGGTATTTTGCTATAAAGAGCATGTTGATATAAGCAATCTGTTTCTCCAGCTGTTCACCTAGAGAACGATAGTTTCTGACACAGAAAGATCGAGAAAGGCTTTTTTTCTCAACCACTGCAACTGAAAAACTAAGAATACATGCATATAGAATCTTTTCCTAATTATTATATATTTTTGTTAAAACAATTTTACTAGAGCTTATTTTTAAAATACTACAGCCTTTCCATACTAATTGCAGAAATCAAATTAACTGTGTGATCTTAATTCACCCAAAATTTAAGGGTTACAACATATTTTCAAGTATATGATCAATGCTACTTTATTCAGAAAGTAACCTATCTGCCTAACAAGATGATTCTCTAAAATTTTATTTTAAGTTTCAAAAAGATACGTACTATATCATAATGTTGTATAGTAGCAGTGTGAATCAGAGGGCATATTGGCTAGGAATAAAATTTTTAGTTAAATGTATATAGTACCCGAAGTGTCTGTATAATATGTCCTTTGTATTCTAAAAATGCCCTATGCAAATTCTTATTATATGGTAATAAACAAAACTAACAGGTACCCCCTTCTGATAATTTATTTAAATTGCATTTATGTGTCTTCACCATCTTCATGAAAAATGAAAAAACAGAATAGCTTAAAATGCATAAGATATATGACAAGTATCTGGTCTTAAATTAATTCAAAATGACTTTTTGGCAATAGGTAAAAGTTGTAACATACCCTAAGGAGGAAAAGGACTCAGTGAATGCCTTTTGTCAATAAATATTTTTAAAAGATCATAAATCCTGTGTGCATTCAATAAAGCTTTAGATTATACATATTTAGGAAGACTGGTGAACTGGAGGAAAACAGATAAAGGAAGGTAATTTGAGAGGCTGGTTTGTTAAATCATGCTTTCTTCTAATTCATGGCAACACTTAACCACCTTCATCTCCTTCTTTTTTTAATGTGTTATTTATTTATTTATTTATTTTTAAATATATAAAGTTTATTGTCAAATTGGTTTCCATACAACACCCAGTGCTCATGCCAAAAAATGCCCTCTTCAATACCCATCACCTCCCCTCCCCTCCCTCCCACCCCCCATCAACCCTCAGTTTGTTCTCAGTTTTTAAGAGTCTCTTATGCTTTGGCTCTCTTCCATTCTAACCTCTTTTTTTTTTTTTTCCTTCCCCTCCCCCATGGGTTCCTGTTAAGTTTCTCAGGATCCACATAAGAGTGAACACATATGGTATCTGCCTTTCTCTGTATGGCTTATTTCACTTAGCATAACACTCTCCAGTTCCATCCACATTGCTACAAAAGGCCATATTTCATTCTTTCTCATTGCCACGTAGTATTCCATTGTGTATATAAACCACAATTTCTTTATCCATTCATCAGTCGATGGACACTTAGGCTCTTTCCATAATTTGGCTATTGTTGAGAGTGCTGCTATGAACATTGGGGTACAAGTGCCCCTATGCATCAGTATTCCTGTATCCCTTGGGTAAATTCCTAGCAGTGCCATTGCTGGGTCATAGGGTAGGTCTATTTTTAATTTTTTGAGGAACCTCCACACTGTTTTCCAGAGTGGCTACACCAATTTGCATTCCCACCAACAGTGCAAGAGGGTTCCCGTTTCTCCACATCCTCTCCAGCATCTATAGTCTCCTGATTTGTTCATTTTGGCCACTCTGACTGGCGTGAGGTGATACCTGAGTGTGGTTTTGATTTGTATTTCCCTGATGAGGAGCGACATTGAGCATCTTTTCATGTGCCTGTTGGCCATCTGGATGTTTTCTTTAGAGAAGTGTCTATTCATGTTTTCTGCCCATTTCTTCACTGGGTTATTTGTTTTTTGGGTGTGGAGTTTGGTGAGCTCTTTATAGATTTTGGATACTAACCCTTTGTCCGATATGTCATTTGCAAATATCTTTTCCCATTCCGTTGGTTGCCTTTCAGTTTTGTTGGTTGTTTCCTTTGCTGTGCAGAAGCTTTTTATCTGCATAAGGTCCCAGTAGTTCATTTTTGCTTTTAATTCCCTTGCCTTTGGGGATGTGTCAAGTAAGAAATTGCTAAAAACAGACACATAGACCAATGGAATAGAATAGAAACCCCAGAACTAGACCCACAAACGTATGGCCAACAATCTTTGACAAAGCAGGAAAGAATATCCAATGGAAAAAAGACAGTCTCTTTAACAAATGGTGCTGGGAGAACTGGACAGCAACATGCAGAAGATTGAAACTAGACCACTTTCTCACACCATTCACAAAAATAAACTCAACATGGATAAAGGACCTGAATGTGAGACAGGAAACCATCAAAACCCTAGAGGAGAAAGCAGGAAAAGACCTCTCTGACCTCAGCCGTAGCAATGTTTTATTTATTTTTGAGAGACAGAGAGAGCGCGCATGAGAGGGGCAGGGGCAGAGAGAGGGGGACAGAGGCTGTGAAGCAGGCTCTGCACTGACAGCAGAGAACCCATGTGGGGCTAGAACTCAGGGACCTTGAGATCATGACTTGAGCTGAAGTCAGATGCTCAACTCTGAAGTCAGAAATCAGGCGCCCCCTCATGTCTTTCTTTCCAAAATGTCACTCCTGATAACATCTTACTATATGTGTTTAAGAAACGACTGTAATGACTGAACCAAATTAATGATATTAGAAAAATAATCTTGAATTGTGTATTTACTCTGAGGATGTTTTAGGAATATGAACATTAGTTTATATGTTCCCCTTGAGTTTTAAGAAGGTGAACACATTTGCATACATTTGCATGATAGATGTTTATTAATTTCTTGACTTCCCCTGTGCATTAGCAGTATTAAGATGCTCGAGTAACTTTTTGATTCCTGTTATTCTTTTGACTCTATCATTTTTTGTTCCTTTGATGAGGTCACACTCTGAGGTTTCAATGTGAGAAGGGAAACTGGGGTTTCGTGTATGTTTTGGTGAAGTGAGTACCACACAGAAATAAAAATGTCACAATGTAATGGATACATATTTTTCATCCTGAAATTTGTTAAGATGCTAGCACCATAATTGTCTGAATCTATGATTATAATTAAATGCGGTGATAAATGTGTCAGTACAGCATAATGGTTAAGAGCTCAGATGTGACTGAGTTCACGATGGTGCTGTACTATTGCCTTTAAAGATATGTCACCTTCAAAGAATGGAAACATAATGTCTTCCTTAAAGGTGTTTGTGAGGATTGATAAAATATTTTGTGTAAGTGCTTAGCATATTGCCTAACATAGCTAGAGTTTTGAAATACTTATAAGTTGTATTCTCTTAATTTTTCACTTCAGATTTTTAAAGGAATAGGTCTATGTGAGAATCAACATGAAAATATTTTCATTTGTAGCACAGAAATACTTTGTAGTTGCCTAAACATCTATGTTTGTTATTGTTTTGGGCTTTAAAAGTTTTAAGATCAATATCTAGCCCAACAGGTAAAACAAATTATAAAATGAGACTCTTATTTCAATGACCAAAAGTTTTCAGAATGTAATTTTTCCTACAGGCACAATATGTGACTCGTTTTTGTTCCACATAACAGCAGTTTTCATTAATGTGAAAACACACAAGAACAAAACTCATGGTTACCTCAAGCTCTCTCTGGCATTTTGATTTAGCGCACTGAATCGATTTCCCACAGAAGCTAACCAACCATGTTATTCTTCAATGTCATATCCCTCAAATCCAAAATAATTCTCAGTATCAAAATAATTAAAATAATTCGTTGTTGCCCTGACAAGGAGAAAAATATTACAATTTGGTTCTTAATATAAAATTTCTTCTTTTTTTTTTTTTTTGGTAAACATATGTAGCCTCAAGTCAAGATAAAATTGCTTTCATTTTAACAAAAGACAAAAAAGTCAATTAAATATATTATAGTAAGTACTTACTATACTTACTAAGTATATAGTAAGTATATAGTATTTTCTAAAGTAGAAAAGCTACTGACTGATTAAGGAATAAAATCTTGTTTTTGTTTTTAATTGAGAGAAAAGAGAAGAAAACCAGATTGTCTTAACATTTTCTAAACTGTAAGTGTCAGCCCACTAGTGAGGGTTGAAATAAATTTAATGGGTCTCTACTAGAAATTTTTCACAAAAGAAATAAAACAAAACGAAGTAAAATAAAATGGAACATCACAATATTGTTTCCTGAGACCTTTGTCTTCGTCGTATGCACGTGTGTATGTGTGTGTACTGTATCATGAAGGAAAATATATTTATTCCTGTGAAACGTCAAAAATTTGAAAACAAAAAACAAAACACTAAACTCCATTTAGCAATTGAAAATCCAGTCTACCGAAGGTAACAAAAATAAACACCTGGAAGTTGTGAATGAGTGCTCTATTAATGTCAAATTATGTTCTCATTTCTCAAGAGAAGCTTTTGCGACATCTTTGAGCCACTGAATTTTCAGTTTAGTTTCAATCATAAGACAGAGAATGGGACAGATTTTTCTTACTCATTTTAAAGTGTCCTTTTTGAAGAAAACAAAATAGCTTTAAATTGTCTTGGAGACTATCAGTAGAAAATCCAGTTCCTCAATGATTCTGATAATGTGTCTGACTTGGCCATCAATGGATAGTGACTCTTAGGATACTCAAAATGAAACCTTCTCAAAGCTTCTGTGAATGGAAAGGATTTAAGTTACATATCACCTTCGCACATTTAGTGGAAATCGAGGCAGTGAAGTCATGCCTATAAAATTACAGTAAAGGGACAAGTACCAGGTGAATCCCAGTACATGAAAAACAAATAGTCTCTAGGCACAAATTGGAAAAATTTTGACATGCAAAATGCTTGCATCCTTTCACATATAATATGTGTGTGTATTTAGTCATATTAATAATGCAACACAAAAAGTTTCCTTGGATCTCAAATCTCTTTGATTGTTTCTAAATTTATAATAATTTGGGAACAGAGAGAACTTCAGCCATACAACATACATTTTTCTAATTGGTCTGTGGCTTTGATGATAGCTAGAACACTACCAGGCAGCCTAATCTATCCCTGAACACTCAACTCCAGGCTACTGCCCGGTAGGAATTGCCCTCTTACTCCCTTTCACTACTGCCTAGGATACCTTTTCAACATCTCTGTCCGCATTTCCCCTATATTTTACGGTCTAATTTAAATTAATTCTTCCCCATGTTCTCCCGGAGATCTTTATTTTTCTTTACATCAGGATTTTGCGGTGTAGTTCCATTTCTCGCCCAATAATCGATTATTAGTTCCTTGAGGGCAAGTTCATCGTAATCATCTTTACCTGATATAATGCCTCAAACAGACTCGATAGGCTATGTGTGAGGGTAGGTGTGAAGATGGATGAAATGATGAATGAGAAAAAGGTGGATGAGTGAATAAATAGATTATATGTGCAGATCTATTACAATGATTTTAGAATAGGGCATTGTCAAGTGTTTACCATTAATGCTTTCATTCGGAACAAGTAATTTGAGCTACTTTCACATTTGATGCCTTCCTGAATGATAAATCCCTGCAAAGTGTCTGTCAATTCTTCATCGGTAATCTAACCAACAGCAGCATGACAAGAGTGGGATGCTGGTGTCAATGGATTCGATGTGGTTTACTTATGATACTGACTCCATCTTGACACAACCAACATACATTGCACATTCTGGTGCTTTCTGCAAGATTCTAAGCATTGACACGGATAAATCAGAGAGACCTTTGGCATTCATTTGGGAAATTGCCTTAACAACAGACGTCAAATTTTGTCCTAGCAACTAAATGATGATGCAAAAGTCACTGTATTAAAATAAAGACTAGAGGGGCGCCTGGGTGGCACAGTCGGTTAAGCGTCTGACTTCAGCCAGGTCACGATCTCGCGGTCCGTGAGTTCGAGCCCCACATCAGGCTCTGGGCTGATGGCTCAGAGCCTGGAGCCTGTTTCCGATTCTGTGTCTCCCTCTCTCTCTGCCCCTCCCCCGTTCATGCTCTGTCTCTCTCTGTCCCAAAAATAAATAAACGTTGAAAAAAAAAAAATAAAGACTAGAAATGCATAATACGTTCTCATTCATTTCTGGAAAACTGATTTACGATTGAATCTTTTAGATTGTGTAAGTGTAGTTGTTCACTAGAAAAGGATTCAAAATCACTTTAATTATACTGAGACATTTCTGGAATATTGGCTTTCCAGTCTTATCTCCATGTACATCTTTCATATTCCCCATATTTTAACAACAGATTAGACACAGTTTACGTCTCTGATGCCTTTATTGTCAAATGACTTTTGTTCTTAATTACTTAGCATTCTCACATTCAATTTTCAAGAATTGGTAACAATTTTATAACTTCTCTACATTTTTTCACATTTCCATTCCTGGTGAAAATAATTGGCCCACATCTGTATATTCTTGGGAACAGAAGTAATTTTAAAATAACACAACTAACTATAATTTAGTTCTGGAAAATTAGTTATTCCTAATTTGCTTTGTATGTGTAGTGTCAGGATATAGGTTTCTAAGTAATCTTTCTCCTCCATGGGGAGAAAAAGTGGTCTCATTACTTTAATGAACTAGAAATAAAAGTTAAAATAGAAGTAAGAAAAATCACTTTACCAAAAAAAAAAAAAAAATCAACCTTTACAAAGTCAGAATACAGAGAAAAGATCATTATAGCCCAGGGTATAGATAGTTGGGTTTATCCAATAAATCAACATTATTATAGTATGGAGTGAAAAAGAACTTTGAATGGTGTAGGGATTTTTTAAATTAAGTCTTTTAATTAGTCTTAAAAGAATAGAAAATGAAAGGTTATATCTCTCTTCACATTACCTTGGAGTGAGATTTTTATCAGTTCTCCAGGCTAAGCAGAATCAAAACTGTTCATTAATTTCCTGGGAACAGACCAAAAAAAAAAAAAAAAAAAAAAAAAAAAGTTGCCTGTGTAGCTGGCAATGCCATTGATAGCAGAAACTTTTTTTTTTTAATGCTGAGTCAGTGTTCACATTTCAGTAAAAGATTCTGATATGATCGTCTCTAAAAGGAAACTATGTATTGGCGTAAGAATAGACTATTTCTATGATACCTTTCTGAAGTGGCTTATATAAAGTTAATTAACTTAGTTAAATTTCCCCAGCATATTACATTGACATTGTTGGTTGAAACTTAGTGTTTAAGAAATCTTGCAGCACAAGCACAATGTAAATAGAGGGGCTTTTTGTTTCTGTTTTTAAGCAAAAAGACTCATGTGTATCAGAGACTATTAATTAACTCAGAAAAATTGGCATGTAAAGCTTTCCTAAATGTGAAAATAAAACTGCATCTAGAAGGTCAGGATTATGGTGAAAAGGTTCGCTTTTCATTATAACTTGTAAAAAAAATAATAATAATGGTGACAGAAAAAGTGCTCTGTGTTTATACATGCAAAGCCAAAAGAAAACTTTTCTTTTCAGCCTTCCGCACATGGATTGAGGTCATGTGTTTGGGAATAAGTCAATGTCTTGTAGACCAAAGACATATAAACCACTTACAGGCCTGGTCCATGAACTATTCCTGTGAAGTGACTTAGCCCTCTCATCCCCTGCTACAGCAATCCTGGAACCATGTGTTGCTAAAGATCAAACTGATCCCAGGACTGATGCAACAACATGCCGGCAGATTGTCTTACAACCCTCTCCTCCATCTCCCACCCCCTAGCCAACAGAAGAAAGGAACCCAATCACCTCCAACAGAAAGGAAGAAATATAAAGAATAGGAAGAAATAGAAGAGAAATAGAAGGAATCTTGGGATATTGGGAAGAAAGAAAGAACATGGAAAAGGTTAGAAACATGGAGAAATGAAAAAAGACATACTTGACCTCATGTGTCTTCTAAATCATCTGTGATGACTAAAATATGAGTTGTAAAACCATTCAAATTCAAGACAATTATATGTGAGAAGCGAAGATACCAAAGGGACCCAAATCACTGTAAGTTTTCCACCTTCACATGTCACTCAAATGGATAAAATGTGGCATAGGTAGATTATAAGTCACATGTGTATGGCAGTTTGTAATACCCAGGTCAGTAACTAGAAAAATTCTACAAAGCAATATATGCTAAGAATTATTGTAAATAAATCAAGATGACAACCTTAAAAATAAATGTTCAAGTGATCCACAAGGATATGAGAAGAGGAAAAAATAAGAAGAATGAAAAGGAAAACAAAACAAGTAGAAAACAAATAATTTGGCAGACTTCAGCTTGAGCAAATCAATAATTATTTTAAATGTAGATTGCCTAAATATTCGAAAAAAGCCAGAGATTAGAAGAGTAGATAAAAAGTCATGACTCAATTATATGCTGTTTACATGAAATTCATTTCAATTTAATTATACAGGTAGGTTGGAGGAAAATGATGGAAGAGAGTTATACCATGCAAACATTAATTTTTTTTAAAAAAGCTCAAGTTACCAAATTTATATCAAGGAAAGTAGACTTGAGAGCAAAGAAAACAATCTGAGAAAAAGAGGAACATTCAATAATGATGGATTGATCACGAGAAGACATAATTACCATAAATTAGTATGCAAAAAACAACAGCCTCAAAAATACTTGAAGTGAAAACTGAGGGAGCTGTAAGGGAAAAATAACCAAATCTACAATTACACATGGGGTCTTTACTGCCCCCTCTCAGGAATTGATACAACTCCCAGACAAGTATACGGAAGATCTGAACAACACAATGAACCAACGGGATCTAACTGATTACTTTTGGAACACACCAGTAAGCAATAGCAGAATAGTTGTTTCAAGCATCTGTAAAAAATTCACCAGGGGTGCCTTGGTGGCTCAGTCAGTTGAGCCTCTGACTTTGGCTCAGGTCATGATCTCTTAGTATTTGAGTTTGAGCCCCACATCGGGCTGTGTGCTGACAGCCCAGAGCCTGGAGCCCGCATCCAGTTCTATGTCTCCCTCTCTCCCTGACCCTCCACTGCTCTCTCTCTTTCTCTCTCTCTCTCTCTCTCAAAAATAAACATTTAAAAATTTTTTGAATCCCCAAAATACATTACATTCTTGGCCATAGAACATATCTCAGCAAATAAAATAGTTGACATCATATAGATTATATCATCTGACCATTAAGGATGGTCATAAAGCAAAATAGAAAACAGTAACAGAAAAACTACAGGAAATTTTCTAAATATGTGGAAATTTCACTATCCAGTTCTCAATAATCCATAAGTCAAAGAGGAAGTTTTAAAGAAAAGTTTTAAAAATATACGGAACTGAATAAAAGTGAAAACACAATACGTCAAAACATGTAGAGCAACATAATAAAATGTATGTGCTGAGAGGGTAATTTATAATAGTAAAGGATTATATTAGAAAAAAAAGCGCCTAAATCAATAATCTAAACTCCTATCTTAAGAAACTAGAAGTAAAAGAGCAATATAGCCAAAGAGAGAAAAATCAAGAAACCAATAAAAAGCAGAAATTAAAACAGGAAAATGATAGATAAAATCAATAAATCAAAATGCTGATCCTTTGAAATAAGTTAAAAACCTTACTAGCCTCTAGTAAGACTGACAAGATGAAAAGAGAGAAGACACGAGTCACCAATATGAGGAATTAAATAGGTACATCCCCACAGATCCCGCAACCATTGGAAAGATAAGGGAATACTACAAATAACTTTCCCCTTTAAGAAAATATAACTCGTCTAAAGAAAAGGAAGAAAATGGATACAGTAGACACATGCCAAAACTTGGATGAATTTCTGGATTTTGCTGAGTGAAAAAAAAAAGTCATTCCCAACGGTTACATACTGCTTGATTCCATGTATCTAACACCCTTGAAGTCACGAATCTATAGAACTAGAGAACGGATTAGTGGTTGCTAGGGTTTAGAGGCAAGGTTGGTGGACAAGGTTGGAGATGAATATAACTGTAAGAGGGCAACATGAGAAATCTTTGTAGTGGTGGAAGGAAATGTTCTGGTCTTGACTGGATCAGTGGCACTATCTTGTGACATTGTACAATCAGATTGCAAGGAGACATCACATAAAGAATGCACCAAATCTCTCTGTATTATTTCTTACAATTGTATGTGAATCTACAAATGTCTCAGAGCAAAAGTTTAACTTATAAGTATGATTTGTTGATTGAGAAGTTAAAGCTAACTTTTATTTGGTACATTCTGCATATACCAACGTATAGGTTAACATGTGATCGTAGCTGTGCAGTTAGGTGCGCCTCGGTAATGTTCTGTTTCCATTAAGCAAGTGCTCTCTTTAGTAAGTTCAGGAAATTGTGAAGAAAAGGCAGAAGATTCTAGGAAAATGGCAATTAAACCAAGATTAGAAATGACCAATTAACAATAGAAGTCACGTGTAATAACCAGGTGAAAAAGAGAGCTCTAATTATAAGATACTGCATTGTCCAAAACCCTGAAAGAAATTTTGGCAGTGCAGAATGTATCCCATATTTTCATCAGTATAAAGCCTCTGGATGGTGCCAGCAACTTTAAGGAGATGTCAGTAAGATGTAATGACTAAGAGCAGACTTAAGTTAAATATACTCTGCTGGGGGCGGAGGGGCGCCTGGGTGGCTCAGTTGGTTAAGCGTCTGACTTTGGCTCAGGTACTGATCTCGCGGTTCATGAGTTCAAGCCCTGCATTGGACTCTGTGCTGACAGCTCAGAGCCTGGAACTTGCTTCAGATTCTATGTCTCCCTCTCTGCGTCCCTTCCCCACTTGTGCACTTGTGCGCACTGTATATGATACAACAGAACTGGTATCAGGGGAGAAAGTGGAATTAGAGAGAGGGGTACAGAAAGGGACTGAATGAGACACAACTCAACTGATTCTAGCTACAGCAACTGATTTGTAAGGTCTATTTCCTGTGAATCAATAAAAGTTATCCCTGCGATACTAACTCTGACTTCTTATGAGGGAAGAAACTTCTACTAGTGCTGACTCACAAAGAAGCAATCCTTGTGTGCAGTTTGAATCAAAGCCCTGCAGGGTCATTTCACTTGTGTAGACTATTGACTAGGCACGAGGGTAGAGGGTGGTAACCTCTGTTGCATGAGCCAAATCAGGCCACTGCCCAACTGTGAATAAAGTTCTATTGAACACAAACACCCTCATCTGTTTCCATATCACATGTGGCCACTTTTTCAATAAAAGGCAGTATTGAGAATTGAAACACAAACCGTTTGGCTTACAAAGATGAAACTATTTACTATCTGGCCCTTTCCAGGTAAAGTTTGCTGACCCTTGCTCTGGGGTACAAGTTTAAGGCGACTCCACAATGTCAAAACGTACTGAATATCCATGAGGTCATTTTTCCTATGGAATGAATGTTAAGCTTTTGTTAGCCAGTATTAAACCGTATCTATAATTACTGCAGCTACAACTTTCCACTACCCTTGCCTACAACACCTAGCAAAATCCATTAGCTACAAAATAAGAACCTAGCAACATGATGATAACTTCAACTTTCATTGTACAGTGTAGACCAAATGATCAACAGGTATATATGGCATGCACAGACCTACTTCTACCAATAAATTTGAAGCTAAAAATTAAACAATTTCAAGAGATTGTCATTAAAGTGTTTTATGTTCTAATCTAAGTTACTTAGTGTAGGAAGAGTTGCTTGTGTTTCCAAATTTGTCTACGTTGCTCCTGAGCTGACCTTCCTCACTAAGATAATTTGTTCCTTGTTAAGATTTTCAAAAGGAATTTTTCGTGAGAAGCTTAGTAATGTGACAAGTGTTGAGCTGAAGAGGATATTTAATATGACCTTTCTTTTTGTAGAAAACAAGAAAATCACAATATATAGCCAGGGAATAAATATAAAATAAAATAAAGCAAGGCAATTAAAAGTTAGTAGCAATACCAAACTTTTGCACTCACATTTTTTAAGTTACCAATCACTATGCTTAGGAGTAGTATAATGACAAATCACTTAAAAAATTCTTGTTAGTATTCAAGAATTGGAAAGTAGAAGAAAAGAAGAGGTGGTCTTCAACTTTGTAGGAAAGAGATACTTTTCTTCCTTAAAGTGATTATTTTAATTTTAATTTTTATCTTGGTGAAAGGCAGAATTCAACCATGAAAGCCAGAAACCTGAAAGTCGTCTGAGAAGGCTGTCTTTAATTTCCCTCATCTCGTCCATTATTAATTCCAGTCTGTTTTACCTCATACATACTTTTAGACGGTATTACTTCCTTTTCAGCTCCATAAAGACTGTAGCACACCCCCACACCTGGACTTTCGATCACCAATGGATTATCTTGTGGCTGGTGCTACTATATTTAATTCACTATGCTCACCACTTCTAGAATGGTTCCAAATCCAATCACACCAATATCTCCCTTAAAATATGTCAGAGTTTCTTTCTTTTGTATGGCCAAGCCCAGTGGTGTTTGTTCTATGAAAAATCCTCCATGGCATGGCTCTTGCCCGTGTCCGTATATCCATCTCTTAATAAGCCACCCTACCCCCTTTCTAACACTACCTCCCTGCAGAATAATTTATAGTTCCCTAAAGGTACCTCAATCTTACAGATCTTTGTTTTATGCCTCTGAATCTTACTTCATGGAATGCTCTTACCTATATCATTCATCTGAATAATTATTATATTCTTTTTAAATTTTTTAACGTTTATTTACTTTTGAGAGAGACAGAGACAGAATGTGAGTGGCCTAGAGGCAGAATCCGAAGCAGGCTCCAGGATCTGACCTGTCAGCACTAGAGCCCGACGTGGGGCTCAAACTCAGGAGCTGTGTGATCATGACCTGAGCCAAAGTTGGACACTCAACCAACTGAGCCACACAGGCGCCCCTATTATATTCTTTTTAATTTTTCTTGAATATCATCAATTCTTGGGAAATGTTTCTTGGCTCCCTTAACCAGCCTCCTTTCTCTGTACTCTTAAGTAGCTTTCGCTTGAGAGTCCCTGCTTTATTTCTGTAGAGTGCTTCGCAAATCTTCTCTTATCTCCACTCACTGCATCAATTTACATTGCTGAGGATCAGTCTTCGCAATTTGGAGGTAGATAGTAATTAAAGCAATAGTTATTGAGCAATTTCTCTGAGACAGATAAGTACTAACTATTTTATAAACATCATGCTATCTAATCTTTACAGAAATCTTATAAATAATAATTTATTTACCCTTGAGAAAATATCATCAGGTGAGTATTATTATCTGTATTATATAGATGAGAAAGCTAAAAATCACGGAGAACAGACTTAAATCCCAAGTTTACCCAAATCCAGACAATAAATTCTTAAGCAGTACCTGATAGTGATGTGTCTTCTGGTAGCAATATTTTCTCCTTTATTATACCTTATATATTAAATATATCACATATGTGTATGTATATATATATATGTATATATATATATATTCATATATACATAGCCTCCCTTTTAATTACTATTAAACAATTTAATAATTGAGAAATGTGTATTGATTACCATAGTATGTTCCAGTGGCCCATGCTTAGAATTTTTATGCTTCTTCATCTGATTCCTATTCTCTATCAACCTTGCCTACAATGAGTAAAATTGGAAATAAAAAAATATGCCCTACTCTAAGATGCTGGCTGATAAGGTTTTGGCAAAGATTTAAAACCCTACAACAGTATTTGACATTAGCTGAGGATCCTGGAAATAAAAAATTTCATATCCTAAATTATAACCCTCTAATCACGGAAAACTGGGGGGCAAAGGCACTTGTGGAGTTGGATAAGAACATATTTTTCTGGGGCACTTAGGTGGTTCATTTGGTTAAGGGTCAGACGGGATCAAGTCATGACCTCCCGGTCCATGAGTTTGAGCACTGCGTCGGGCTCTGTGCTGACAGCTCAGAGCCTGGAGCCTGCTTCGGATTCTGTGTCTCCGTCTCCCTCTGCCTCTCTGCCCCCACTTGCACTGTCGCTTTCTCTCTCAAAAAGAAACGTTAAAAAATTTTTTTAAAAACACCATTTTTCTTTACATCTTACATTAGCAACAAGTTCATCATACTCTGCTTTATCCCATAAAATTATATAAAATATTATAATTTATCCTAAAGCTCCCAAATTCTAGTGAATGAAATTAGATAAAATCTGACCCATTCTGCCATCATTTTTGACTTCTTGGAACATTTTCCCCCAAATTGCAGGTCATAATCCATCACATTGCAATCTAAAGTTAGTTGATTTTCTCCAAAAAGAAATGGAGACTCAAATTCTCTGTATAACAGCTTCTCATTATACTTGAAAGTACTGATGAGTCACATTTAGCTTTCCTCCTTCATCATAACTAATCATAGTCCTGTAGCTCTTGTAGATAAGCAATTTATTCAACTATTCAGTTCAGCCTGGACCTAAATCAGGTGGAATGGTACTGAATTTAAAACAGAGTTTTTATCTATTTGTTTTAAATTGGTAATTTTCATTCATGGTTGTACAGGGGAGACGGCTCAGAAACACCTACTTGGAATCCATCTAATTTTTAATCTGTTTATAAATTTTGGCAGGTGAAACAGACATGGAAAATGTAGTCAGAGACTGAAAGAAAAACTACCTGTTACTGTGCAAATGTAGTTACTTATGAGTTTTATCAAAAAATACAAACGAGTCATGTTATTAGCTAATATTTTTGGCACCTACAGACATTAGATATTTGTCTTAGATCACTTTAAAAGATGTAGTATAACAGTTAACCAACCTCCCTTATGAGAATGGTTTTTAATTGTTTAATTGTTAATCATGAGACTAAGTACACATCTGTATGTGAGTAATGCAAATTGATATAGGTATAATCTGATTGTTAGATGATTAATATCCCTATCTGTGCATCTTACTTAGAATTTTTTGCATATGGAACTGGGAATTGAACTTAGATAAAAAATTATAATCAATTTGTCTTTGATGGAATCGAATTTATCATACAGTAAAATTTCATGGAGTCACGATGGATGAAATAGGTAAAAGTGATCCCCAGCATACATGTGTACCCAGAGTACAAGGCTTCTTTGCAGCAGTGGGAATGTGCATTCCACTGATCTCCAAATGGCAATCCATCATCAGAGCCTTTTCTTAGTGGCAGGTGCTAGTGAATGTGTTCCAGGATGGCATCTGCACATCCGAATCTAGCGCTCGCTGATGAATTTGAGACGGACCTGCTTTTATTCAGATTTGCATACCTATCACTGGTGATTACATCATCAGTAGTTATCCCTGAAGACACTACAGCACTGGCGGGAACATAAATGTCCTGGTTCTGGTCAGAAGCTTCTGTTTTGTGCACTGTGTGCTCAAGCCTTCTTGACTTTTCACTGCTTTGATTCTGAAACCCGTTTTTCTGTCTTCTTCCCATTGCCACATACTTGCTGGTAGATAATGAGAAGAGGAAAAGCCTTATAAAGGATGTCTTTTGATTAATTTAGGGCTAGGCGGAGAGGAAAACATGAATGCTTTGTTCTCTAATAAGATATCTTTTCTCCCGCTTTTAAAGGCTTGTAACCCTTTCTTTGTAGCCGTGAAACGATGTGGAGGGGAACAGTTCATGGTCAGCTGTTGGACGAATCTGAAAGTAAAGCTGTGCCACTATTTCAGCTCTGTGGTTTTGTTCAAAATGAGGCTACCCCAGGTTTTGACTTTCTCATCTCCAAAATACAGACAAATAATTGAGACACACCATTATATTTTGTGCTACTAAAAAAAGTCAAAGATGTTGCCAGTTAAAATATGCCTTAATGTTTTATTATTTAGAATAATTTTATATTTATTGGACTAGTTTTTTGGACGTGATAAGATGTAAACTTTTATCAAATATGACTTTTAGGTATGAATAAAAAGAGAATTTAAGATAGATACATTGGTCAGGGCACCTGGGTGGCTCAGTTGGTTGATCATCCAACTCTTGATCTTGGCTCAGGACATGATCTCAGGGTTCACGTTGACAGTGCAGAGTCTGTTTGGGATTCTCTCTCTCTCTCTCTCTCTCTCCCTCCGCCACATCCCTACTCGTACACACTTTCTCACAGTCTCACTCTCTCTCTCTGTCAAAATAAACATTTCTTTAAAAAAAAAGATGCATATATTGGTCAAAGCATCTGCGAATCTTGCATCATCTGACTTTCTGAATCCCCTTTTGATTCAGAATGCACGTACATACGTTTGCTTTCACACAGTCTAGTTCTCTGGGTCATCAAAGAAGCTGGCAATTCAGTGTTTCTTAACATAATTCATAAAGGAGCTGAAAGTCATCGCTGCTCGATTCTTATGCTGGCTTAGATATTATGGATAGCCAATCTGTTTTTGATTCCTGTTCTAGGAACGTTGTTGAAAGTTTCTCATTCATCACCATTTGATTCCTGGGACTTAAGAGAGTGCTGCACTTAAGAGACTTTCTGAAGTTCCCCTCAACCTTCTGATAAAGACCCTGAAGTTTTATACAGTTCTGACATTCATATACGCAGAGGTAATGACAGAGCCACACCAGAGCTGTCACCTCGCAAAAATCATGAGACGTCATGATGGTGATCAACATCCAGATAGCAAAGACGTTTCACATTGAAATGTGAAAATAAACGGGCATCTTAGAATCATCTTCAGAAATTAACACTTATAGGTTGTACTGAAAAGAAAAATGGATGGTTGATGTGCATAAGTATGTAAATGCTCCTAACACATGCCTGACTTCCCCATTTACTATATTAATACAGTGACCCATATATTATTTTACATCTTTATAGAGAAAGGCTTGTGAGCCACACATCTTTATATCTAACATATTTTTAATTGAATTGTGTCTCTGATGGAAAAAATGAAAAAAAGGAATTCCAAAGCAATTTCAAAGTAAATTGACTTTAGTTACTTAGCCTTTTCCCAAAGAATAATGTCTCCCTATACATGGTTGAAACTATCTATTAAGCCCCAGTTCCTCTTCTCCTCAGACTGAAAGTCACCCGTGAGAAAAATCTCTCCTCTGGAGAGACCTTCTCTCAAATTACCATGGCTTGCTACACGTGTGGCTAAAGCATGTGAAATGTGATTGATCGGAAGATGGCAATTAAACAGGAGTAAAATATTACAATTCCTTTACAGTTAGTGTAGAGAACACAAACTTAGACAAATGAAGATGTCCACACAAAGCATTTTCCCTCATGGAGGGTAGATTCCTCCCTGGTGTCCCCATTCCCAGGAAGACAGCCATCTGCTAGTGGTACCATATGTCCTATGGAGAACCACAACAAGGAATAGAAGCCTAACCTGGGCCCCTCTGAAGGCAAGCTTTCTATGCCCTTGCATCACTTAACATTCTGAGATCAAAGTGCTTCCTTTAAAATAACTTCCAGAATACCAGAATGCCTGCCTTGGTTGTAGTTAGCTAATTCTCTTAACGTTGGGCAATTAATGTGGGCCAGCTCCAGCACTCTCCTGGCAAATACAGCAGGCACAGATGAGACACAAAGTCATCAGACACCCTGGGATGTGGCAATCCTAGGTGGGGCTAAGCTTTATAGTCTCCATATTCCTAGTAGGGGCAAGACTCAGTGACCCCACAGCAGCAGTAGCTTAACACTTCTTTTTCACATGTATTTCACGTCGCAAGTGGTGATCAGAATACAGAGCCAGCTGTATGACTACAATAGCCGCTTCAACTCCTCAAGAGGGGAAAGGCATTGCACCAGCCAAACAAATCACTCCCGTGGTCTTCCAATATTCTCCCATTTTAGGAGGCTATGGCCATCTTTATTCATTCCTATTAGGATTGTGCCTTTGCACTAGCAAACGTTATCTTGAGCAAGGCCTAAGAATTTCCATGCTCACTTGGCTCCAAAGAGCTGTCATCAATATTTTTTTATTGATCCTGAAGTTGTTCCCATGTGGATATAGATAGCTGTCTCCAGGCAGACCTCTTTACACTTCACCACCATCTTGGAGCACCTCTGAATGCATACTACGTTCTTCCTACTCCAGGAGAATTTGTTTTATTTTGTTTTGATTTCTGACCTAAGACATCAATCTACTAATTTTCCAAGGATCCTTCATGCCTTAGGCAGAGAACAGTAATAGAGAATAAATTTGTCTAATTTTATTAAGTACATGGGATAATGTAGGAGATTGCCACAGAAGCTTTTTTCTAATTGTATTACTCTGAAAGGTCTGGAAAAATATACACATTTTTTTCTATATCTATCTATATATAGATATCTGTATATGTCTGTAAAGAAACCCTAAGGTATTCCCAAAAGATTTGTTCATGTTACTGTATACAAATTATACTATAGTTCAGGGACTAAGCAGAATAATTAAAATTTTGTTAATTGCACATTCAAGTTGGTATTTTAAGTTCCCTTTATTTCTTTATAAGACTTCATTAATTAACTTTTTTCTCTCATTTCATTAACTTTAATGTACGCTGTTGCATGTTAAGATGACAAAAATATTTTTAAATTTGAGTTTAGAAGTATCCCTTTTCCTCTTTCCCCCCCCCCCTTTTTTTTAGTTGAATATCTGGTCATGCATCAGGGAAGTTGTTCCAAATATGCAGGTCTAGAGTGTCCCTCCTGCCAGCATCACTTGGGCACAACAATCCAAAAACAAATATCCAACTATCCTTTCAAAAATAAAAATAAACTTTTCTCCAGGGGAACATCAAAGAATCCCTAAACATAAAACACTCTGGATCTAACGAAAACCCAATAAAAGTAAACAACAGCAATGAGAGTAAATACAGCTGTGAGTCAAATACAGCCCTGAGTACTGTTCAGAATCATCTCGTAACCCTTCCTGTTCATGAGCACTGCTGTCACTATTTACCTTCGAGCATAGGCACATTGACACCAACTCCTAATCTTTAAAAAGGATTGAATAGATACAAGATATTTTCTAACTCAGTGCATAGACTGCTTCAGCTTTTTAGTTGATACATGCAAATTAAGTAAATTAACAAGAAGAATCAAACGTTTAAAAATGTTTCACTGAAATTCAAAGTAGAACAAGTTGATAATAGTGGCTGGGTCTCACCAAAAATATCCAACAGTCATTAGCACATTTGACTTTTCACAGGGGTGATGGAAGGTTTGGGTTTGTAGGATGGTTAGATTTCACATCACAGCCTCATGAGTAAATTCCAGACACAGTTGGTCTGTTGCATTCGCACCACAGAGAAGAGAAAGGCACTTTCTTCAGCGATTGAGGGGTATGAATAGCAATTCAAATTTGTTGAGGGTTGAGCGATAACTTCTGTGTGAAACAGTTTACCAAAATCTGAACATGACTACCAGGCGCTCACTTTGTTCCTTGGCCCTGAGTGGGGCCAAGGAAGTAATTTATGCTTTTCTGTCAGGGATGTGTGTGTGTGTGTGTGTGTGTGTGTGTGTGTGTGTGTGTAGTTTGATCTTAAAGGAAGTAACTACTTTTTATTAATTAGTACTCTGGACACTAATATTAACAGAGAGTCTCATTTTCTTTGAATCTCCAAAAGTTCTCTGTGGGGCCACCTTGTAGCTTTGTTGCTATCGCTCTGAAGAAGTTCTTGGATTTCTCCAAGTGATAACAGAACACTTCAGCCTCAGCCTTGACCTAACTTGGGTCAGGGCTCTGCCTTTATCTCTTCCCTCTGGACTTTTTTTTTCCCTGTCAGAGTCAGGAAACACAGATTTTATTTCATCAGACCATATCTGTTCCAGCCTTCTAAAGTGTTATTCCAGTAAGGTTTTTCCTGGGCTATGAACTCAGTAGCATGGAACTGTACTGTGCACATTAGTTCTGATATAAGTCGAGAACATTTGCTCCTTTGCTAACTTCTCTTCGTATACCAGCACAACACAGAATACCTAGTTAAATTTAAATTTTAGATAAATAACAAAAAAGTTTTTACTCTACGTGTTTCCCAAATATTGCATGGAGCATATTTATATTAAAAATTCTTTGTTGTTTTTCTGAAATTCGAATTTAACTGAGAAGTCCGTGTTTATTTTTTTCATTTTGTTAAAACTGGCAACTCATCCACATGCAATGAGCTAGAACACATAGTCTAGAATACTAGTTTGGCAAGCAAAGCTTTTCTTCACAAATATTCTAACCATGAACTTCAACACGTGTTAAGTATTGACTTTAAGAGCAACAAGGAAATATATGAAGTCATCATGTGGTGTATATATTGCAGTCCTTCTGTAACAAATTACCACAAACGTGGTGGCTTAAAACCACAGAAAGATATTCTCTCACAGTTCTGGTGGCTCTCGGCCTTCCTTTGTTTGTGACCTCATCACTCCAATCTCTGTCTCTGTGGTCACATTAGCTTCTCTTCTGTCTGAAATCTCCCTCTGCCTCCTTATAAGGACACCTGTGGTTGCATGTAGGGCTTAGCCAGAAAACCCAGGATAATATCTCCATTCCAAGATCCTTAACTAATCACATGTTCAAAGTATTTGCCAAATAAACTAACATTCACGCTTTCTAGAAATTAGGATGCGGACATCTTTGGGGGCCATTATTCAATCTACTGAAGTATAATTGCACAGAATTTTTAAACTTCAACTGGTTGGAAGTAAGAGTTTACTATTTTGGAAAGAAATATACCACTTTGTGGTAGTTGTTAAACTAAAGTCTCAAGGATGGTAGTCTGTGAGTCAAAACCTTCTGAATCAGAATCTCCATGGGTAGAGTCTGGGAATGAACACTCAGTCAAACTCCCCAGTGCTTTGTGGGCATACTAAACCGGGAGACAAATGCACAGTTCTTAACAGGGATCATGCAATGGGCTGTTTCAGTTCCAATCTGGACTCCACTTACTAGATGTGTAATCTCAGAAAATTCACATTGATTCTGCCAGGTTCCATTTTACCTTGCATAATAAGATGTTGGTAATTATATCTAAATTATACAGTTTTTGATAAGCTTGAGTGAAACAATATAAAGTATTTAACACAAGGTCTAGCTTAGAAAGCTCAGTAGAAAGTGCTCAGCAAATATTAACTGCTTTATCAGAATTGAAAGTATTACTTATACTATTGTTATTACTCAGAACTAGTTGTAGATAAGGAAAGTAAAAAAAGAAAGCATTCTACTGAGGGTTCATTTAAGAGTCCAAATTCTTGACAGTTGAAAAAAAATGTATAGCATAAAAGCAAGGCCTGTAATTAATGCATTTAAATGCTTCAAATGTATAGCTTACCTGTGCTCATGACTTACTGTATAGCAGATATAGAAAGATATTTTTGGAAGAACATAACATAAAAGCAAGGCCTATAATTAATGCATTTAAATGCTTCAAATGTATAACTTACCTGTGCTCATGACTTACTGCATAGCAGAAATAAAAAGATATTTTTAGAAGAACAATCCCCATGGAAAATGCAGTCATTACATTGTTTCATCTCATGATACTGACTTTAAAGAAAGTGTGTAATGAGACAAAGTTTTAAATATAATGTTGAAACGCTCCATATCCAATATGCTGTGTTGAAAATATCCTATTACATAATAGAATACATTGAATTTACTTACAAAAAACATTTTTAATGTTTATTTATTTTTGAGAGAAAAAGGCAAAGCACGAGTGGCAGAGAGTTGGAGAGAGAGGGAGACATAGAATCTGAAGCAGGCACCAGGCTCTGAGCTGTTAGCACAGAGCCTGACACGGAGCTTGAACCCACGAGCGAGGAGATCATGACCTGAGCTGAAGTCAGACGCTTAACCGACAGAGCCACCCAGGTGCCCCAAATTTATTCTTAAAAATGAGTTTATAAAAAACATTTCTGACGTTCTAAAATCTCAAAAATTAGTGGCAACATAAATTTGTATATTTAACAATGTAAAAGCTGAGCTAATGTGTTTTCAACTATATATGGATTTAATAAACATATGTCAATGCATTTCTTTCACTATACATCCATTAAGTATATATAAATGTACATATCTTGCCAAGTATCTTGATAAAAATAAGATTTTAAAGTAGGGAATTTTTGTAATTATTGAAACATATATTATATTGATTTCATGATCCCACCCAACTCACACAAATACTACCAGATAAATTTCTCTGCAGTCCTTTGGGTGAATAAATTACACAATGAAAATGAGGTTGCATATTTCAAATTTGATTACAGATATCCCTAGAAAAATTTATAAAATAACAAACACCTTGGAAAGCCTATGAGAGAGAGAGAGTTAATTTTAAATATATTTACCAAATTATTTATTAAAGTTACCATGCGACTATATTAGTTAACTTGGGCTGTTATAACAAAACACCACAGACTGGATGGCTTACAAAACAAGAGCCTATTTTCTCACACTTCTGGGGGTTGGAAGTCCAAGATCAAGGTGCCAGCAGGTTTGGGTCTCCTAAGGCATTTTCTTTGGCTTCTCGACTGCCACCTTCTCTCTGTCAGCTCATATGGCCTTTTCTCTGTGTGCTCACACTCTTGATTTCTCTTCCTCTACTTATAAAGACACCAGTCTTATTGGAGTAAGATCCTACTTCTATGACCTCATTTAGTCTTAATTACGTCTTTAAAGGATTCATCTCCAAACACAGTCACATTGGGGGTTAAGGCTTCAACTTATAAATTCGGTGGGGGGGACACAGTTGGGTATATAACATTCACCAAATAATTATGTGAAAAGATTAAAGTCATTCTTTGAAGTTTAATTTCTTTCCCTTAAGAATGTACAATAGTGCACGAGTGTAGGATGATAGGACTTGTAGTGTGGATCACTACTGCTCACTAACATTCTTGACTCTCTCCCTTCTGGGTATAACATAGCACTGTACATCTTAGGACCACTGTGGTTTGGAAAGACCATGTGACTAGTTCTGTCCAATGAGTGGATAACAGAAATTACGGATGCCGTTTCTGAGCCAGAGCATACAATCATTGGTATATACCTTCTCCAAAATGCTATTCCTCTGCCATATACACCAGTAATGTTCTAGAGAGTGATCATAAAGATTCAGCTGCATCATGTATATCATGTGGCAACATTTAACCTATCCTGACTGATACAAGAATTGATACAAAAAGTGGGTGCTGATACAACAACAAAACTTAATACATAATCTATTTGACACAGGCAACAAACATATAGTTACTGGAATGACTAGAGCAAAAGTCATCTAGGTATATGATATGGAAAAGCATTTGTCAAATGCATATCACGTATATAATAATTTTGTGTCCCTGAGGACTGTAGATTATTAGCCCAGGGAGAAGGTCATTCACTATATTTGGCAAAGTGGTATGAAAAAGATATTAACATAGAAATGAATTGGCTTATTTGTAAGCAAAAATGATAGAAGATAAAGAAAAAGTCATAAACTTATAGAGTTGAGTATTTGGACGAGGTAACTGCTTCTCACCTCCAAATAGTAAAATTTAAAAATTTAATGACAAAGTGGGGCACCTGGGTGGCTCAGTCGGTTAAGCCTCAGACTTCAATTGACCTCATGATCTCGCAGTTCATGAGTTCAAGCTCTGTGTTCACAGCTCAGAGTCTGGAGCCTGCTTCAGATTCTGCATCTGCCCCTCCCCCATCCACACTCTGTCTCTCTTTCTCTCTCTCAAAAAATAAACAAACATAAAAAAATTAATGACAAAGTATATTAGAACCCTACAGGATTATTTCAATCTTACTTTCACCCTCATGGTAAAAATGATGCACTGGATTTAGGTGGTGCCCAGTAAATCCTTTCAACTGGACAAAATGGATGGAGGATGAAAGAATAAAGGACGGGCACCACCACAATGCCAAAGTTGTCACAAATAAGTTGAGAGAAGCATAGAGCAAGCAAGCAAAATGTGATAGTTAATTTGAAGGGTCACCTTGGCTAGGCTACAGTTCTCCATTGTTTGGTCAAACACCAGTTTAGATGTTTCTGTGAAGGTATTTTTTGTTAATGTGACTAATATTTAGATCAGTACACTGTGAGTCAAATAGATTAACCTCCATAATGTGGATGAGGCTCATCCAATCACTTGAAGGCCTTAAAAGTAAAGGCAGGTTTCCCAAAGAAGAAGCAATTCGATCTCAAGACTACAGCACAGAAGCCATGCCTGAGTTTCCAACCTGCTGATTTCAGACTCAAGCTTGCACAATCAGCTCTCCCCAGCATTTCCAGCCTGCTGGTCTACCCTTGTCGGCCCTATGATCTCAGGAGCCAATTCTATAAATCTCTCACTGGTTCTGTTTCTCTGGAACACCTGGCTAATACACAAAGAAATAGAGCAAATCTAAGAAGTATGTCTGAAATGTGACTATTGATAGAAAGTCACTATTCAAATAGTTAGGAGGCCTACTGGAATCTTTAAAAAATCATACTGACAAAGAGATCAAAAATTGGATTAAAAATCTGTGACTATATGAGACTGAAAATAGTAACAGCACCCTGAGTCCTGGAGGATGACAACAGACCCCACATTGAACCGGTAAAGGACATATAGCATAAGCAAGAAATAAACATTTGTTAAAATCATTGGGGTATAGGGGCTTTCTTCTATTAGTGCATGACTTGGCTCATCTTGCCCAATGCAGGCCTATTTGAGGTTTGTGGGAATGAGCTTTTAGATTTAGTGGGAATCTCAGAGTCTATTGTTTCTGGTGATATCTGCTAAAACTAGTAAATATACAACAGGAAACTTGGTTGAACTTCCCCTGTATTTTTTCCTGTCGGGAAGTAGGGATCAAAAAATTAGGAAAAGAAATAAATGATCAACAGGCACCCAATGGAGAAATACTATTGTCAAGTAAGAATAGACAGAAGAGTAATACTACTTCCTGAGAATGAGTTAAATCTTATTCTCTTTAATGCCACTGTACCACAACTCCCAAATCCCAACAGCTTGTGATAGTGTCTCCAAACCCATGGGGAAAAAAAAATAAAGAAGCTGAAAAGTGACTTTTGAGGGATTTTCCCCACCATCCCATTGTCTATAAAACTCTTTTTCTGTATCTTCCTCCTTTCTTTCGGCCTCATATTAGATGTTTACACATTAACTGGAAATCCATCTCCCCAATATTATAAATTGAGTTAAAGGAATAATAACAAATTTGTAAAAATATTTCTGGTAATCATAATTAGAATCCTATTGTATTAGGTGAGCATGTTTTAATTTTCCACTGCATTCAAGAATTTCACAGTTTGGTTAATAGGCAGGAAACTTCTTCAAGGGCTTTAGCACAAAATTATAATGAGGACTTTCATATTCATGGTCAAGATACATCTACAGCTGTCAAGCTCCAAAGAAGGGACCAAGATACAAAAAAATTATTACAAATCTGAACAATAAGCAAATGGTGTCATTAGTATTTTTGGATGCATGCTGAAGAAATTTAGTAATGGCTGCCATTCTGTACTAAGTATATCCTTGAAAGGGTACAGAAACTTCTAACTTAATGTGTCTGATTAACAGGCACAGGTCAATTGCATATTGTCTGCTTCTCGGGATATATGACTTGTTATTTTTGAACAATGATCCATGCCTGACAACGCTGGGAACTTGGCTCTAATTGCTGAGCTCCCAAGTTTAACCCATGCCAACCGATAAAGTAAGGTAATTTTCCAGCTAGAACAGATTTATAACCGCATGAAGTAAACAAGCATCTGCCCTTAGCAACCTAGCTATTTATATAAACATTTTCTCATTTATGACATATAAAATCCTTCTCCCCAATGCTGCTTTGACCTGACACATTATTATCTTCTTGTGAGTTCCTTCATTAACAAGTTAATATACTTTGACATGTGCGCAAGATCAATTTTTCTAAGAAATTTTGCTCTAACAACCCATAACCCACATACTCTATCAACTGATGATATTGCCTCCAAATTCCAAGAGAATAAAATGAAGTTGTCAAAAGTAAAAACCATTTCATTACCCCCTACTCTTCCCTTATCTATAAAGCTATAATTATCTGTCCTCAAAATTATATCCTTTTCTACAGTGTCAAATGAAAAAAAAATGCTCCATCTATCCTAGGTGTACCCTTATACTTGTGTCCTTGATCCTTTCCTACAGCAATGCCCCTACAGCTTTATTATCCCCCCAATGTAAGCCATTTCTATATTACCTATATTCTTTCACAGATTACCTATACTTGTATATAGGCTTCTTCCTATGGCAAAGACAAGATAACTACTTGAGCTGAAACATCACTAATTACTAGGAAATGGACAAGGACAGAAATGGATAAAAGAGTTTAATTTAGTTATTTGAAATAAAGACAGACTATCATAGGTCAAGGAGAGTGGCAGTGAAGATGGAGAAAAATGAATGTATTCAAGAGACGTTGTCATAAAATGGGCAAGATTTAATGAGATATGACATATAAGGAAAAAGATTTATGGGGGACTTTTGGTGTGGGTACATCAAGGACGTGGTTCTGAAATGGAGAACTCTGGGGAAAGAGAAGATTTGGAGTTGACGTGTGGGGAAAGAAGTGAATTTAGTTTTTCGATTTTAAACTTGAGATGTCTACAAGATATACAAATGAGGATAGATAAACACAGTTGGAACTTAGTAACTTTTTGAGATACAGGCATAAATTTGGTGGTCATTGGCACTAAAGGGGCCATATTTAACTTCAAAATGTGGATGAGGTAACCATGGGAACAAACACATGGAGAAACCAAAAATGTAATCTAAGAACAGGGTCTGAGGGTACTCCAGTACACATCAAGAAAGTAGAAAGGATAGAGCCTGGACAAAATGATTTAGAAAGGAAGTAGAGAGGCAGGAAAGTGTGGTGTCATGAAACCAAGGGAAAAGAGTATTTCATGGATAAAGTATTCTACTGTGAGATCGAGAAGTTAGGCAATGTGTTCATTGGCTATTTGTCATATTAAGACCTTTAGTGAGCATCCCACATGGAATTTTCATAGGGTAAAGAGGGCAAGAGCAGTTTTGAGTGGGCTCAACAGTGAATAGAAAGTGATGAAGTGAGTATCTATAGTTTGTGCATAAGAAGGGTGACCACAGTTTTCCCTAAAGAGTCCTGAGTTATATGTGTTGTAAAGGCATTTAAATAGGATCCCTTTTGAACTCGAAAATGTTCACATGGTATGGCCACCTTGTGATGGGAGGTAGGGGTTGAGATAGAAATGGTGTGATTACTAGAGTGGCAGGTAAGGATCTATGATTACCCAAGAAATAATAGATCAGCAGATGGCAATTTTAAAACATATGCCTTCTGGATCAGGCATATGTCTTGAAATTTTCCCCATAGATATTTTAAACATTACAGTGTTTTGTTATGCCATATATTTAATGGGAATCTTCTTGAAACATGCTAAATATTCTTTTACCTTCTAAAATAAAGTAGAATGAATATGTCTTCATCTTTCTGAATCATTAGCTTATGAGAATATGCTGATGTATACTATAATGCTCTTGAAGGGATACCCTTGAAGTTGGTAGGGAGATCAGTCACTTACTAAATGTTAGGTGAATGCATTAAATTATACTTGTATGCAAAAAATTGGAGGGGGGGTCCATATGGGTGACTGATGTGGGAGAAAAGATATAGGAGAGAGGATGTAGAAGAGTGGGAATAGCACAGAAAATGTAGCAGAAAAGTTTAATTTCAAGGAGGATGGGGGAGAGGAGAGAGGAAGTATGCTGATGCATGTGAATATTGATATGTATGTGTTAAAAAGTATATATGTTGGGATTATGAATAATATTGGCAAGCTGATACTGGCTGTGCTCTGTGTGTTTATACATATGCAATGGGTGTATATCTGCATGTATGTTGGGATTTAGGGTAGTATATACGTTAAGATGAGGTATCGTGTGTGTACAAGGATTGGTGTGTGTGTGTGTGTGTGTGTGTGTGTGTGTGTGTGTGTGCGTGTGTTAGGAACAGCAGGGATGCACTTATGGATATTTATAGATGAGTGTTATATGTGCACTGTGGACCCATACGCGTCTACGTTGAAGTGTGTGTTGCCGTGTGTGGGGAATGTGTGTGTGTTTGTCTTCATTTGCTCTCTTTTTCTTTCTACTAAGTGGTTAACTTCTCATTGTCACCAGTATGATTGATTGAGAACCCCCTTCTACACCCTTACAAATTTCTGTGTCTAATCTTTCTGACATAATTACCCATGCGTGTTAAAATTATGTGCAAAATAGGAAAAGACGCTTGGAACAATGACTTGAGGGGCACTCCTGTTAGTGAGCAAAACACGTAAGTTAAACCAGTTGTAACGAAGAAGTGGTGGTTCAGGGAGTTTTCTTTGTTTAAAATTCTGAGCTCGGTTATAGAAAGGGTTTTGCAAAGTGCTTCTACAGAAATTGCATAAACAAAACGGTCATCTCTGTAAATTCATGTCTCCAGAGACAAATACACCTTCGAAAATTTTTTGAAAAAAAAAACTGACAAAACATTCAGATTTTCATAAAAATATCACAGCCAAGGGAGACCTGGTAAATATATAGCCTAGACAGCAGGGTCCTAGGGTCTAGAAAAGAATTTAAATTGTATTTTGTTTCCAACTTTTACCAAAATATTTGTCTTAGCGGATATTTTTCTGACCAGCATTTCCTGATAGGCGACTGCCAATCGCCTCTCTTCTCTCTTTTTTAGCACAATTTGCCTGTCTTCCTACACATTACTATCGAGGAGATTAGGGGAATATTTGGTTACAATTTCTGGAGTGCATTGCCTGCATATAACTAGCCTTAGTGAGGTTTCTAATAAAACCAGATTGGAAATATACATGTGAGAAAATGAAAGATTTAAGAGCACAAGTAAAATCAGAGAGAAATTTCAGGGTCAATATGAAAATTCCTGACCACTGACAACGTTCTTCTCTGCTCAATGGATAAAAGGATAAAAATTAATCACCTTGAGTGGAGGCTCAAACGGCAGGAAAGAGCCAACTGGAACAACTTGAGCTGAAGTTGCAAGTTCAGGCAAAGAAATTGTCTGATTCAGGGACCTTGGCCCAATCCATTTTATCTGACAGTTCACGAAAGATGTGCAGTAACAAAATCACATTAGGGAATAGAGAACAAAGCAGCAGAGGAGAACAAACAAGAAACTTGGCTGTCACACCAAGGGCAGAGCTAACAGTAAGATGCTTTAGTTTACTGGACTCGGAAATGGAATAAACGTATTTTTCCAGTAAGTACCATTGAGGGATTCGTGGAAGCATATTAATACCAATCTTCAAGTACTCTGTTGAGATGATTCAGCTTTAGTTTAGTACCCATTTCCAAATTCACATTTTTGTATGTACTCCAAAGGACCCCAATTCTATGGCCTCTTGAGATATTGGGGGAGAAACTTTTTATAAAGTCAGATCAGAGGAGAAAAATAGGGAATTGTTGAAGAAGTATCACAACTGGCAAACTAACAAAATCTGCATTATTTAGCTGTTGGCTATCCTATGACTGAGCTATATGGAAGTCCCATGACTGCAGAGTAGGCTGGTAGAGAGGAGGCTGCAAATTGAGAGTGGTCAGACACTGGATTGTAATGCCTGAGACGACTCCTCCCTTGCAACACACACTCACCTAAGTTTAGTAGAAGGTGCACAAACTTCTGGGCTTAAGAATTCCCTACAACCATATCACTAATTAAGACAATGGATACTTCTGAGAGAGAGAAATTAGAAGCCATGTGAAAGGCATAACATGTATTTATGAATTATGCCAAAAGCTCAGGTCAAGGAAAAGAAATAGAAGAAATGAAGAACAACTGGAAATGCAAAAGAAAAATGAATTGTCAACATCTGTTCGAGAGAGAGAAAAACAAAGGAAATAAATATTTGAAGAAATGCTAACCAATAATTATTCTGAATAAAGGAGAATTGAAAAGGCTGGTCATGAGACACTCAGCACAATGAAAAAAAAAAGCAAAAGCAAAAACAAAAACAAAAAACCCTAAGAAAAGTTTGAGATTTAAAAGGACGTCAGTTCAGGAAGTTTCTGAAGTCGTTCCTAAGGAAATTAGGAATTAGTCAAGTTTCCCCAGAGAAATGGAATCACTAGACTGTGTATATATAGAGAGAGAAAGAAATTCATTTTAGGAAATTGGCTCACACAATTATGGAGGCTGGCAAGTCCAAAATCTGTCAGGAGGGCTGGCATACTGGAGACCCAGGAAACAGCTGGTGTAGTTCGGATCCAAAGGCATTCCACTGCAGAATTCCCTCTTGCTGGGAAGGGGGCATCAGTCATTTTGTTCTACTCGGGCTTTCAACTGATTAGATGAAGCCCACCCACTTTATGGAGGGCAATCTGCTTTATTCTAAGTCCACCAATTTAAGGGTTAGTGTTAATCTCATCCAAAATCACCCTCACAGACACATCCAGAATAATGTTCTACCCCATATCTGAGCATGAGAAACCAGTCAAGTTGATATATACAATTCACTATCACAACCCCCAACACACACACACACACACACACACACACACACACACACGTGAGAATGAACTTGCAAGTCAGACATTTAAATGGAAAATCAGATGTTAAAAAGAATAAAAAAAACATAGTTTGAAGATGTAAAGGAAAAGAGCTTTGAATATAGAATTTTACAGCCAAATATTTTTTAATGAAAGGGTAAAATAAGAATATTTTCAATCATCAAATTTTCAAAAGTCTATAATAGGCAAAATTTCTTAGAAAACTCTCTCAGAAACATTAACTTGAGTAGGAAAGGAACAAATTCATGAAGATGGCATATGCTAACTGGAAAATAGAGGTGATAAAATAATTTAGTAAATTATAATGTTGTCTTAAAAATTAGAAAAAAAACATAAGGTATAACATGTAAGAGCCCAACAAAAACATTCTAGACTGGTGTTGGCCAGTAGAAATATAATGTGAGCCATAGACGTGAGCTACATAGCAATTTCAAGGTTTCTAGTAGTCCTATTTAAAAAGTAAAAAGTAAAAAGAAAACAGGTGAAATTAATTTTAATATTATATCCCAAATACTACATATGTCCAGTATTATATACTCCCAAATATTATATATCCAAAATGTTATCATCTTAAAATGTAATCGATATATAAATAACTATTAATAAGATCTTTTACATTTCTGTTTTTTTACAAAGTATCTGCAATCTGGTGTGGATTTTACACTTAAATTTCAATTTGGACTGGCTCCATTTCAAGTGCTCAGTTGCAACATGTGGTTAGTGGCTAGCATATCGGTAGAGTGCAGTTCTAGATAATACCAACCTGACAGTGATCAGCTGGATGGTGACTAACGTCCCACAGCAAATTCGTAGCAGATGCTGCGTGTGGGGTCCCCAAATAAAGTGAGGTTGGCCTCTCATGAACGTCCAACAGGTCTAGTAGAAAGAAATTCTGGCGACAGAAATTTGCTCCCTCAATACCAGAATATATTTTGAGTCTGTACTTTTGGCTACGATCACAATTCATTGATGTTTACTTACTTTTAAGCTGCAGTTTTTTTTTTTTCTGGATAAAAACGTATTTAATAAAAATGTTACATTAAAATTGCCATAAAATTATGAAACAATTTAAGAAGGTATTTTTATTATTTACAGCTGTGATTTTCTTGATCCATTAATCCTTATCCCTTAATTCATTTTTCACATGGCATATTGAATGCATAATTAATAGACCAGATATGCATCTAGTAGAAAAATAATAGCTTTAATTTTAAGCTGTCATCACCTAAAAGAAAAACTGCCTTCCCAAACCCTGATGCATCGTCATCCTCTGAAAATAAGCACCTTTCTTTTTTTTTTTTTTCCAGAGTGATTCTCCTTCTCACCTAAAGCTCAAAAATCCTCACCCACATCTGTGAAAATTCAAAAACTAAAATGCTTCGGGACTCCAAACAGCCCCTGTATTCAGGCAACTAATACTGTTTTTGCCTTTCTCATGTCAATCATGCTTCACAGGCGGCTTTTAGCACCTGCCATTAAATATCAGAAGTTAAAACCTAGAAAAAACAAAGACTAAGTGACTATTTTAGTGAACTACATGTGGTCAAGGAGTTGGTCTAGGTAGGACTAAGGGACAGGGTGTAGGGTTGATTTCCTACAGTTCTCAGAAACAACGAAATTTAAAAGTGTGACACAAAAAAAGAGAAATGTAGCATATAAAGTACCCTCTTTTCCCCTACTCCCCTGACTGTTGGTTATTTTCCTAGAAACCTCCCTGGACATGCCTCTGCCAGGTTCTCAACGTCAAAGGTGCAGTTCTCTGAACATCCCTTTCCTGCTCTCACATCGATGGCTCCTCCCCTTCATCATACACCTGCTCTGTACAACTGAGCTTGGCCATCTCCTCCGCCCATGTCACAAGCGAAACTGTATTCCTTCCAAATACCTACCTGTTTTGGCACGTGCCACATGGTAATTAAGTGTTGTTTGCTTGTCTACCTCTTCCAGTAAGTCATACTTACAGCCCAGCATCTTCAAATAGTTTGCATCTTAAATATACCCATATTAGAGGCAATACTTAACAATTCAAGGCATCTCAATACTTTTGCCAAGAAAAGTACATGATTTTTAGATCCAAGGCAGATTACAATTCTTTACAAAAGCAAACTGCCACTAATAAGTTCTTCAGTTGACAAGACGTTGTCACACAATCGCTGTGTCTCAATACAAAAGTGAACTCTGGGGGATGATGTGCTGAGATGTGCATATATTAACATTCTGTTCTATCTGCAACCTTTGCCTTTAGAGGCATTGCTTACAGGAGAACTCACACTTAGTTACCTTTAGATTTTCTATCTTGCATTACAAGTTGTGTGCAGCAAGGCACCACTGATAATTGTGGTTTGCATTGTTGCTTTTCTATGTATTTAGTCATTTTGGCTTTATTGTCGTTCATGTTGTTGTTATTCAAGATACTGACACAATTATCTAGGTTAGACCACCAATTTATCAACGTGGAAGTATGTGTACTCCTCCTTGTTTTTTTATGTGATGTTAGAATCCTGGAGAAAACAATAGCCTTCCTTTCACAACATCCTTTCTTAAAGGATCTATGTTGACCACCAGCACCTACAATCTCTTTCTAAAAAAAAATATTAGAAATGGGCAAGAATTGGTGTGAACAGTGATTATGGCCTATCATTTAGTCTAAGCACGTGGGATTTAAGTACAGTTGGCCCTTGAACAATGTGGGGTTTAAGGGTGTCAATCCCCTGTGCTGTTGAAAATTGGCATAAAACTTGACTCCCCAAACTCTTAACTACTAACAGCCTACTGTTGATGGAAGCCTTACTGATAACAAACACAGTCAATAGGACATATTTTGTGTGTTATATGTATTATATACTATATTCTTACAGTAAAGTAAGCTAGAGAAAAGGAAACGTTCTTAAGAAAATCACAAGGAAAAGACATTTACAGTACCGTACTATAAAATGTCCACATAGAAGTCAACTTGTACCGTTGTTCAAGGGTCAACTATATACTTTTCCAGATTCAGATGCCTTTATCTATTTTCTCAATCTGCTGGTAGCATCTCTGTGCAAAATGAAATAATTAATTATGCTGACTGACACTTAAGAGACTGGAGATAACCAGGGGGAAAAAATATATTAAAGGGAGATTAACAACAACAACAACAAAAGCAGTTTAGGGAGTCTCAGACAGAGCTGGTCACATGAGAAGCTGGCAGCCACGCTAGGAACGGACTCTCCATCTAGCGGCCGACATCATGACATCCTGTTTGTTCTCCATCTTTTGAATTTTTTTTTCAACGTTTTTTATTTATTTTTGGGACAGAGAGAGACAGAGCATGAACGGGGAAGGGGCAGAGAGAGGGAGACACAGAATCGGAAGCAGGCTCCAGGCTCCGAGCCATCAGCCCAGAGCCCCACGCGGGGCTCGAACTCACAGACCGCGAGATCGTGACCTGGCTGAAGTCCGACGCTTCACCGACTGTGCCACCCAGGTGCCCCTGTTCTCCATCTTTTGTCCTGAGAAAGGCATAGTGCCTTCACTCTCTTTAATCACAGGATGGCAGGTACATTTGGTTAGGATTGCCTCTTTTATGAGTCAGGGCCATTCTACACAAGCAGAATATACACTGGGGTAAATCTCTTCAGCTTCCTTCAGTATGTATTTACCAGTTGTTTATGTGGTAGGCTGGGTTTTTTTTCCCCCTATGTCTTAAAAAAATAGTAACATTATTAATAGAATGCTTATAATGTGTGAATTATCCTAAATCTCTACATGGATTATTTTAGCCAGTGAACAATGCAGTCTTGTAAATGATGCCAGTATTTTCCATAACATTATCATTAATACAAGGCCTTTCAATAAGACATGCTTAGTGACAATGCTCTCAAATGCACGAGGAACCTGTAGTCTCCAAATCAAGACAAATTATGATCAGAAAGATGAAAGTCTGAAAAAATGATAAACTTAAACTTTTACCCGTATTTTTCAGAAAGGATAGGATGTTAGTAATTCAGTTGCGCTATTACACAATTGAATTGCCATAATCAAATAAAATAGATTTTCAACTAAGATGTAAGTATTGTTATTCTGAGATGAAAATTTAAAATAGCTTAAGTGGGAGTGAAATTTACTTTCTCAAACCCAGTACAATTTCTGTAGGTATTCTTGTTAAGGATGCAACAAAAATATGAATGTCTTATTTTAACATATTTTAAGCATAAGTGAAGTATTACTACCTAAGTGGAATCAAAATACGTAGAAGAAAAACAGAATTTACCAAGATAGTCTAAGTGCTGACATATTCATTTTTTCTACACCTATTCTTCTGTAACTTGCATTTTCACTTAAGACCATATTTGAGGTATTACACATATTTTGCATTTCTATTAGTAATCTTATTCTGTTGCATGTTAACCAAGGCACTGGTTCAAAATCCTCTTTGAACCAATATAAAAAAGATGCTGTATCTCTTTCATATCAACATATCTGTAAAATAGATGTGTTTCAAATCCTACCGCCAATGTACTGACAGACCACACAATATGCAAAAAGACATTTTGAAATGAACATTTATGGAGTGTTTAAGGATATGTCAGTATTGTTCATGTAACATCTATGAGTTAGCTATTACTATCTTTCCTGTAAATCACAAAACAAGGCAAAGAGAGGTTAAATATTGTGCTCAAGTTCACACCACAAGCAAGTAGCCAAGGCATCTTCCATACATAGCCAGTCTAACTCCAGTGTCTATGTTCTTATGGGATATGAACTTCCAAGTGTATGAGAAATAAAGTATGAGAGAGACACAGAGAGACAAAGAGACAGAAAGAGAAGGAAGGGAGGGAGGAAGGAAGGTTGGTTGACTCATTACCTATGATACCTCCAGTAGTTTATTTTTTAACCTGTATAATGGTCACACAGGTGTTTGTTTTATTTGTATTATTTTAAAAGGATATACATGTATTTTATAGACTCTTCTCCTTGTGGTGTATTTTTTAGAATATAAACTAAAATATTTTAAAATACACATAAAAATGTACTTGGAAAATTGCCATTTCAAATATTCATGCTAAAAAGCAAAATGTCTCTTCTCTAGGGCACAGAATTTCAATTACTAGCAACATACTTCAGGATATTGTAAAAGAAGGTCAATGTTGAAGATATGGATCACAACAATGACAATGAAATATTCAGATCAAAACCTAGCAAAACAAATAGTGGGCTATTGTACCTGAGCGTTTGCATTCAGTCAAAAGTACAGGCAGAATGCACCCACGGAAACAAGTGTGTAGCACCCGAAGCTGCTCAAAGCAGTGTTGATGGAGTCAGATGTGTTTCTCTTTCAAGAACAGAGTCTTCTGCCTTTTCTACCCCTAAGAGTGATGCAATGAACACAACTCAGCATAGACTTTGCAGGTGATCATTGTCCAGTCTAGCCATTTTTCCAGTTTCAGACATTTGAGTTATACATAATCTCTGTGTGTGTGTGTGTGTGTCTCTCTCTCTCTCTCTCCCCATATATAATAAAGACAGCTTGATACTTCTGGTAGAGTATTCCTAACTCAGAGACCTACGATAGCATTATAACATTAAGATTAAATGTGCCCCCAAATTTTTACTGACACTTTGAAACAAACGTCAAAATAACAATAAGCATCTACACAAATTCTTACAAATTTCCCAGAAGCTACAGGGAAGTCAGATCCCTCACTCCCGTATATTTAGCAACACTGCATCTCCCTGACTAGCAAAAGTACAGCCCTGTTCAGTGCAGGAGGCATAGCAATTGGTATACAGAATTGAAACTTTCCCATTCCAATATCCTAATAAGTTTCTAACGACCAGATGGATCTGAAGAATATATTAAAATAAATAAATAGAAACGCATATTGGGTATCTGGAGAACATGTCTCTTATATTTGCTTGGAAATGTCGGTCTACTTTCAAATGACAGGAAGATCACAGGTTGATCTCATAAGATGGCAAAAATATTTGAAGATGCTCTGACATGTCTTAAACATAGCCCTGCAGTTTGGAGGCATTGATGTCAAAGGGGGTATCTGGATTAAATGGAGAATTTCATAAATACAGGGTCTATAAGCAAGAAGTAACAAGGAAGTACACCATGACTAATGAAAACAATCTAATTGTAGATTGGGCTTTAGACAATATATTATTTTCCTAATTTAATTTCTCATTGGCTATTTTCAGAGCTCTCCTAAACATGATTAGAAGTAAGCAAGGTCAAATAAACTGCAAGGGATGATTCATATCCAGGTTCAGAAAACAGACCAAATAGAGTTCTATGTGAGTGAGCAGACCAGCCCTGAGATTAGAAGGACCACTCAGCTTCACAGTACCAGGCAAAATGGGATCCACTGAATTATTGCAATGTCTTACGGCTCTCATGACTGTGCTCCAGGGACAACCAGGAGGCAGGATGAGAAAGGAGTTTGACAACAGTCACACATCGACATTCCATTATGATTTCAGCCTCTGTTTAGCAGCCTGAATTCCTGCTAGACAGGTCTCATATAAGATTGAACTAAACTTAAAAACTTCCAGTTAATAATATAATAAAACAATCATTTAATATGCAAAATATGAGTAGCAGTTCCCCAATACAACTATTTCATAAATTAAGTCTTAGGTTGAGGGTTTCTTAAGGCATATACAACAATGCTCATTCTTTGTCAAGTAACTTATCTGTTTCAAAACACCTTTATATTTTAAAAACAAACAAAAAATTATTTTTCTAATATCGCTGTATATGGAGTTAGTGTAGAAACCAGGCAATATTTATTCTGGGAACTGTGAGACCTAATATATGATCATGATAAATTCAACACATATGGAGGAGAAAAAATGATTTTTTCATTAAACAATGACATTTCAACATACCGCCGTTTAAGGGACATTTAATGGAGTCACACAGGAACTTCCAAGGTGACCTCAACTGTCAATTGAGTGCTGTTAGAAGCTCAAACTCCAATCTTACTCTTTCTGCCAAATGAGTGGGGCCATAAAACACACTTCATGATGCAGAACATAGCATCTTTCAGAAGGAGCTGAAATGAGGGCACAGACACATAACTTAAATGATTCCAAACAGAGAAAATAGACTATTACTGAGATTGAATCACATGAAAGAAAATAAAATTCACTTAGGGTAACACGTAGCTAGCAGTAGAAATCTTTCAGTGTGAACCAAAGAAAAGAAAAAAAAAAGACCTTTAAATCAGACAACACATTTGGTTATTCATTTACACTGATGTTTACAAATTACTGAAGTAAAAACTATTATAAGATTGATTTCCCTACAATTACTATGAAAAGCTCCAATAAATCTAAGTGCGTGAAGCAAAAACACACACACACAAAAAAAAAAAAAAAACCCAGAAAACACAAACCAGTAGGCTAAAGAAGAAAACAGCATGTAAACTGAATGATAATAGAGTAATGTTCCTCACTATATCTAGTTAGATGTTTTTTTAAAATAATTTTTAATGTTTATTTACTTTTTGAGAGAGAGAGAGAGAGCGTGAGTGAGGGAGGGGCAGAGAGAGAGGGAGACGCAGAATCCAAAGTACTGAGCTGTCAGCACAGACCCCAATGTGGTGCTCATACTCATGGACTGTGTGATCATGACCTGAGCTGCAGTTGGATGCTTAACCAACTGAGCCACACAGGCACCCGTGGTTAGAGGTTTTTCATCAATTTCTAATGGGGAGAAATTGAAAGTTATCTCAACACCAACATGACACATATATACCATATATTATTAACATATATTAGTTCCTATTTATCCTAAGTAGATTGTACAGTATATCATGTAACAAGAATGTTATAAAAACAGGACTATGGGTATGATCAGAAAATAACATTATTTTGTTCCTTTAAATTTGCACATTGGGGCTTATTTTTCTTTCGCCGCTCTGTAAAAACTGAACTCAAGATGTAAAACTCTCTGGTCAGTCTTATAAAATAGAAGATCTTATAGGCATTCAAAATAATGGACACAGTCTCAGTTCAGGAATTCAATATGTTCAGTCCAAAGTAATCTCATCTTGGGTCATTAGGAGACCTTACCCCATCACTAGTACTCTGCAATCTGTAATGTCCTTAATATGGGAAACTGTATTCTAATTCTACCTGGTCAATTAATATTTCATCAGCTCCTAGATATATGATGACACCTTAAATAAGTCTCACCTCTTCCTTTGAATTTATTGAACAGAACCCAATACATTTTCACAGATGTACTCTTTAGAAAGTGGCCTATTATCTATATGATCCATGTAAAATACACATCCCTTGCCATAACAAACCCTAGATTGCAGGTCAATACCAGTGTTGCCACGAGGGGACAATACTAAGTTCTTATTGTTCCCACTAAACATTTCTCACTAGTTTTGAATTGAGGCAGGCCCTTCAACCTCCCATCCTCCTACTCCTTCTAGAGGTTTCTTATGTCTGATAAAGTGTTTTAAATATAGATAGATGATAAATGATGATAGATGATAGGTAGATAGATAGATAGATGAAAATGTAAAGTCTTCCCACTTAGAGCAGGGGTAGTACAAAAATGACTTTCTATAGCACCTTCTGGTTGTGTCCCTCCTAGCTCCATTCCCCAAACTATTCATCAACTGTCTAGGTAAATGCCACCAAGAAGATGGCATAATCAATCAGGATAGGTTGGACTTATTATTCTCAGGCATCCTTCCAAAATCAAACACTAGACTCAATTATTCACACCGAACCCTAAAGCTATCAGCTGGATAGAATGCATGTTAGAGACAGTTAACCTGCCCCTCCCCCATTGATGTGGGTCTTCCTAGGGAACATCAACAATTGTGAACAACACTTTATTTCCAGAGATATCATGTGCATCCCTAAGACTACATCTTGTGTGGAAGCCAGTTATTATCTTTCCTTCTTCCCCAAAACATGGAAGCTTGCACTGTAGGGTGGTATAGAAACACCACCAGTAGATCACATAAGACTCAGGTTACTGTGAAGGTCTATAAAATATGAGGTTATCCTTGTTTACTGAAGAAAGATTCCCAAAGGCATAACTTATTCACATACTACTATGACTTATGTTTAGCCTGGGGGCACTTATCCTTATAATAGGAGCCTTCTAGTTAGAAAGGGTGTTACCACATTTGTCCCTGATGTTATGTGACATGATGAACTACATACTACCTTGACCTTGGAAGGTAATTAGATCATCCACAGTTCAGTGGTCAGGATGGTGATGGATGATAGAATTGCTCTAGACTTCTTTATAGCTGTCCAAGGTGGAGTCTAGGCAATACTCTAATACTTGCTACTGTGCCTGGATTAATATCTGAGTCCGAGTAGAAATTTCAATTACTTAAGGAGAAAGGTGCCTGTATGTCTAAGATAGACTCAAATAGGATTTTTTCAGTTGGATCTAGGATCCTGGGAGACACAGGGACAATTGGGGTCAATCCTGCAATTTGGCCTCATCCTGATATTTGAGGTCATGTTGATAATAGTCCTTAATAAAGGCTATTTGAGATGAATTGAACAGATATGCTTTCAGTTTCTATTGGTCATAATTATCAGTGGTTGACATAGTAGTGTACTTATAAGAAAATTCTTCAGAAGTTAATATAGAAACAATGCCTAGGAAATCCACACCAATACACATAGCAAAAAGTAGCGATGAGGAGAGAATTTGAAAAGCAGCAAGAGAATAGAAAACAGTCACATACAAGGGAAACCCAATAATGCTATCAACTGATTTTTCAGCAGAAACTTTGCAGGACAGACAGGAATGCCAGGGTATATTCAAAATGCTAAAGGAAAAGCAATGTGCAACCAAGAATACTTTATCCAGCAAAGCTACTATTCAGAATAGATGGAGAGATTAAGAATTTCCCAGAAAAGATTAAAGGAATTCATGACCACCAAACCAGCCCTTTAAGAAATGTTAAAGAGGACTCTTTAAGTGGAATGGAAAGACCATAATCCCTTGCGGGCAGTATGTGTGCAGCCATCTATCTGAGCACATCTTCAGTATCTCTATGGGACTGGAGATAAGGGGAACTGTTGCAAATGTGAAGATGCTCCTGCTCCTTGCTGTGCTATGGGTCATAAATTCCTTTATCTCTGATCCAGGAGTCTCATGTCTTTTTCCAGGATCCATAAAACTGTGGCAGACAAACTTGTTAGCTTACAAGTAGAGTAAAATCTTTAGAGTACTTAGTAGACATCCAGTCCAGAGTTAATTTTAGGATTATAATATAATATCTTGAGCATACAAAAATTTGCACATTGTACATTAATTTTACTAAATTTCAGTTACTTAAAGAACAATAAAGTCAGTTTTTCCATTATACAGAATACTAAAGAGCATATGAAATATATTTTAGTTGTTTTCTGAGTTTCTATCATTTTTAATTTAATAATTCAAGTTTATGCAGGAAAATTGAATCCCTAAATATTTATATGTAGGAAATCTAGAGATATCCTTGAACTAGGCAGCTTTGAGACCCTATCAGAAAAGAGAAAGCAGTTCAACCAAGGTATTGAAGGGTGTCTGATTTTGATAACATGGATTATGATGTGAGGTAAATCTAGCTGGAAGGATATTATAAGCAAAGTTATGAAAAATGAAATCTGTGAATGAAAAAATGAAACCTCTATTCCCAGAAAACATAACCTTAGTTGGAGTGAGCAAGAGAAAACAAAATGAAATCAATTGTTTTGTATAGCATAAACTTTAATATCCAGTGAAAACTATTATCTCAGAATTATTGAACAATTTTGTTATTTGCATTTACTGAATTCTATCAATTCCCTAGGACGAAAAAGGCCATACCATATTCACTCTCATAATATGCACTGCTTTTCCCACTGGCATTTGTCAGTGTAGATCCAGAGGAATTCAGACTCCAATGAATCTGAAACCATTTTATTAATATGGAACACTTGAGTTAACAATTTGCATCGTGTCAAAGATTTTCATCTCACAGTGACAGTGCTGTTTCTTCCAAGGAATTCCAAACACTAAGTGGGGAGAGCAAACAAAGGCTTTTGCGTTCCTTGATGTGTTTTGCATAAAAGCTACACATTATTGCCATTCTGGTTCAGCAATCCCAGCCATTTTTTAAAAGAATCTAAAGGCTCCATTTTCATGTTGATTCACAGAAGCTGTAGTTCTAAAATGAACAGGTGGTGTATTCCCCTGTGCCAGAACTGGGCAGATGGATCACTCCTCAGTGTTGTTGGTCATTAATGGTGAGCAGCTGCCTCTCGCCAGCAAAGCGAAGCAGCACATGAGTCATCAACCTCATTTTAATGTATTTCTGCAAACAGTGACTCAAACTCTTCATCCTAATGGGCTTGTTCAAATATTTTCCCCCTTCCATTACACACCACAACTTCAGTAATAAAAATGACGGATTAGTATATACATACATGTTTTATTTTTCTCCTTTAATATATAGTTGTGCCTTATATGTAGGAAGCTATCCTCATTCCATGGTGGATTTTGAGACATACCAACAATGCTGGATTCCCCAAAATATTGTTCTTTATTAGCCCCCCACAGTTCCCAAGAAATCCACATTGTATATTTATTCCTTCAAGTTCTAGGTGATTTCACTGTAAGCATCTTTGCCATAATCATTTTTTGCCACGTAACTAATTGGCCATAAGGCAATTTTTACCCTAAAAGATAAAGTCATGATAAATAAAAAAAGGACATTCATTCAAAATGACATAATGAAACACAAAAAATGAATAAAAAAATTCAGAAGACTTTCTTGTGAAATACAAAAATTTGAATACATGTAAAATGTGTTTAGATTCATGGCAATATGGCACAAATAGCCAATTTTATTTTGTGGATTGTACTTAAGCTCTCATCTTCCAAGTCTTCCATTTGTGGTTTTCTATATTTTCTTCTCTTTTTCTTTGTTGTTTCTTTTTCTTTCTTTCTTTTTTTCTTTCTTTCTTTCTTTCTCTCTCTCTCTTTCTTTCTTTCTTTCTTTCTTTCTTTCTTTCTTTCTTTCTTTCCTTCTTTCTTTTTTCTTTCTTTTTTTTGCTTATTGATTCCTCTTCTTATTTATCATCACACTTTTTCTTTTTTGGCTGACATTTTTTCCTTCATCAGGAGAGATATTAGTTTCCACATAGTAGGATGCATATTTGTAATTGATCTTTATACTGCGTTGTGAAAGCCTTGTACATTGTTGTTTGTTCTGGGCATATTGCCTGTTGATAGATATTTCTTTTTTTTTTTTTTAACGTTTATTTATTTTTTTTGGGACAGAGAGAGACAGAGCATGAATGGGGGAGGGGCAGAAAGAGAGGGAGACACAGAATCGGAAACAGGCTCCAGGCTCCGAGCCATCAGCCCAGAGCCCGACGCGGGGCTTGAACTCCCGGACCGCGAGATCGTGACCTGGCTGAAGTCGGACGCTTAACCGACTGCGCCACCCAGGCGCCCCTGTTGATAGATATTTCAAAGTTCTTTGGGATATGTGGATTCAAAATTATGCACCACTGTTTAGACCAGTATGAAGCTAAGGTTTATATAATATAAAAATGGATGAGGTGCCAGCATGGCACAGTTAGTTGAACATTCAACTCTTGATCATGGCTCGTCATGATCTCACAGTTCATGAGTTCAAGCCCCACATTGGGCACTGTGCTGATGGTGCAGAGTCTGCTTGGGATTCTGTTTCTCCTTCTCTTTGTCCCTCCTCCACTTGTTCTCTCTCCCTCTCTCTCTCTCTCTCTCTCCCCCTCTCAAAATAATAAACTTAAAAAAAATTTTTCAAATGGAAGTACTGTGTCAATGGAGAAATGAAACCAAGCTGTCAACCACTGATGAAACCAACAAACTGTCAAATCAAACTCAACCAGCTTTTTTTTCTTTTTAGCTATTATGGCAAAGTTGCCTTAGTCAATTAGTTATTCAAAAAAGCTTGCAGCAAAGGTACTTATGGAGGAAATACCATGCACAGTGTGGTACATTTATCCTTCAGTATCTCTTTTTTCAAATGCAAATTCTCCTAACAGCAACACTGAACCATTAGTATTGCTTATAATACATTTATTCTGTCAGGAACAGGTCAAGTGAGTTTTGACATGGGTAGTAAAAATAGTGAGTTATTACACCCAGTATGAGTGGTTTACCATATCTAGGTATGCACCATAATTTCTTGGAATCTCGTTAAAAACAGAAATTTTCAAGTCTCTCATTTAGTAAATATGGGTAGAGCTCCAGAATGTACTTTTATTTAAGAAAAATTGGTGATGCTAGTTCAGCCTGTCAGTCGACCAATGTTGATGAAAAATTGATAAGACGTCACCTACTAAAGGTAATTCTGATGTCATCTGGGACACTGACGTGTCCCACTGAATGTGCACACATGATGGTGGGGCTGGTAGTGGGATGATGGGGTGGTCTGGTACTGTATACTCCACAGCAGCAGTAACCATGTGAGGAAATCGAGCTCCAGTGCCTGAGGAAATGCCTGCTGCCTAGTAAATGCACGATCATTTATGAACAGATGAATATACAATGATGATGGCAAGATAGACAAACCAGAGGAGGACAAGACAAAGAAAGAAAAACTACCTAATATCAACTTTAGCTCTGCCCATGTTTTTTTCCTAATGGGCTAAAAAATGCTGTAACAACAAAGCTTAACAATGCTAAATATATTAAAATTTCTACTTTATTCATGGCAGCAGGTAACATATGCTGAACAAAATTGGTAGCAGTTGAATGAATGAATAAGAAAAGAGTTGGAAAACGCAATGAAAGGGTAATGATATAAAAGTTCTGTAGCTTCAGAATCTGCCTAAGAGCAGATATCTCCTATCTATTTAAATGATCTAATTATTTTACTTCTCAAACAGGATATTTGCCATATGTGGAGCAAGAAATCAATGTATGAATTAGCTGTCAGAAAGAGGGAAGCTTTTGAAAGGAAAATAAAAGGAAATGGAGTTTTACAGGGGTTCTGAGATCTTGGGCAAGACAGAGTCTTTGTGATCATGTTTTTCAATCTGCCAATTTTTCAATGCAACACAAATAATAATGTGGCATTTTGTAATATGTATTTCATGTGATAAAAGGAGTAAAAACATACTAAAGATGAAAGTGGCATCATTTTGCTTTTCACAGCTAGGACATTATTTTTTTATAGGCATTCCTTTCTATTCTACCAATTCCGGTCAATGAAAGTAATTGGATTAGATTAATTTCTTAACTATTCCATTTAAATGATTGAAAAAAGTTGAGCTTGACTGTCATTTGGTAAGATTACCATGAGCATTGGGCCTTCAAGCAGCTAAATTCTCTTTTGATTGCTAACAGGGTAGTTTACACACACACACACACACACACACACACACACACACACACACACATCTATCTATACACACACACACACAGTATTTATGCAAACATGTGTGTACACACACACAGTGACAAAAAAACAAAGACAATTATTTGAATATAATAGGTTTCAGAAAAAAGAAAATTAGCAAGAAGACAATAAAATTTTATCATGCTTTTCTTGAAAAGTATTGCAGTTTTTCTCAAAAATTAAATCATATGCGTTGGAAATTACATGTTTTTTGAAGTGATTCACTATGTCACAGTGTCCAGGATATAATCTTGGAGATCAGTTGATGATTCCCAGTTATCTTTTCTTGAGTTGAGGGAGACTATTGTAAGGCTAGTGAGTCAGATGGGTATTCTCCATGATTATTAAAGTTGGTGTAGTAGGACTATTAGTTTTCAGTATTTTTAATATGCTAAAAATTATCAGTCAGTATCATGCTAGGTCTCCACAGTCTTGCCAAGTATGCTGTTTTTAAACAGAACTTAGACACATAAAGTTCTCAAAAAACTTACCCAAATTCACATGAATAACCAATAATAAAATTTGATTCATTGTGGCTTATTGAAACTAGGAATGCAAAACAAGGATAACATTAGCAAGTAGGAGAGCAGAAATTAATAAATTGAAGAGAGTATCACCAAGCAAGGGCGAGATGAAGGAAGACAACAGAAGTGGGTTCGATTTTCTTCAGTGGAAAATGATTACAGAAACAAGAGCTAAGAAAACTTGCCTCAAGGCTCCTTCCAGAACTCTGAGGTAAAGTTATTTCTTTGCTGACACAGATAAATGACCAGGCTATTTCCAAGACTGAAAAGGTTTTGCCTTTGTAGTCCAGTCAGCAGTGCATATCCTTCTTTTAGAATAACACCCATCTCATTGGTGGTGAGAAGCTGATGTGCATCACCTCTGAGCTCACTGAGGTGTGAGGACTGGAAAGCATGTCAAAGCCCAAGTCCCACCCAGCTCTCTGGCTTCCACAAACTGTTGAACTTCTGTGGAGTAGTTGGCACAATGCTCACAACTGAAGTCTGTGGTACTCTGTTTAACATCTATGGTGTGATAAAGTTGGCAAAATTGGACCATGTTTCTTGAATTCTAAACCCTTTTAGATTCAGACCGAACTTAAAAACTCCTAATAAAAATGAAATGTGCTCAGGAACAATGGCCCACTCTTAGGTGTGTGAACTATGGACCGAGAAGGGAGATATTTATCTTGAGGGATACTTCAAGGAATTTTCTGTCATATGGGCAGAGCTAACCGCCTCCCTTTAATATACGTGGGGAAACTACAGAGAATGGAGGACGCTTGGAGCAACAGATCACATAGAGGTCGTTTTGGTCCTGCAACTGATGATCTAAATGACTTCCTTATTTTATAACTGGTTTCTTTGTAGACCCCTAGCTTCAAACTTGTGGGAAAAAAAAAAAAACTCTAATTGAATCTTTTATCTAATCCCCCGTATTTGTCTTGAAATATTGACATTTTCCTCCTTGACTCTGCTTCTGCTCTAAGTTAGATGACCTCAAGCTGAACTTGATATTATTAGATTACTCCTCTTAAGTCTACAGTACCCCAATATGGTATCACTGTAGGGATGAGGCATGTAGGCTTACTTGCATAACAATTATGAGAATAAAAGATAGCTGCTATTGAACTCATAATATGACAGGAACTGTTCTAAGGACTTTACATGTATTAACTTATTTAATGTCTATAACTATTTGAGATAAATTCTATTATGTTGCCCACTTTATACACATTAAAACTGAGAGACAAAAGAAGTTAAGTAACTTTTTTAAGGTCACACATAGGGGAAATGGCAGAGCCAAGATCCTAACAGTGCAAAGCAATAGATAATCCAATGAGTAAGTTCCTGGAATTCAGAGATGGGAATGAAAATTCACATATAAGCATGATCAGAAAAGCTTCACTGAGAATTTTCAATTTCTGCTAGATATTAAACTGGAAAAAAGGAATTAAGATGTCAGAAAAAAGAAAAAGCCTAACTAAACAAAGAGATAAAAGGTGTGTTAGGACTGGCACATGGGAGTCAGTAAGGATTGAGGTGTAAAAGTTTAGTTGAATAGTATTTAGGGATAGGGTGGCAAAATAACAAAGGTACTGATGCAGCCTGAAATTTTTGACAGAAATGTGTAGGCTGTATAAACACATTCAGTGTATAAACACTCTGATGAATGATGAATAATCTGACAACTGTGAAAAGAAAAACTTAGACAAGAAAGAAAACCTTAATTTGTGAATGTGTGGTAGAACTTTAAAAAGCATAGCTGTAAGAAAAATGCAAAGGATTAAATTCATGAGTTGTTCCCCCAAAAAACCAAATGGAACCTACAAATGTTAGTGAAGAGCAAAGTTAAGTTGCCTTCTACTTCTTTTTCTTGTCTGATTGCTGTGGCTAGGACTTCTATGTTGAATAAAAGTGGTGGGAGTGGACCTCCTTGTCTTGTCCCTGATCTCAGAGAAAAAGCTCTCAGCTTTTCATGATTGATTATGATTTCTGTTTCTTTCCCTAGATTCAGGAAATCTTCAGCTATTATTTCTTGAAAAAAATTTTCTACCTCTTTCTCTTCTTCTGGGATCCCTGTTATTCCTTGATGGTGCCCCTGAGTTCCCTTAGTCTATCTTCTTTTATTATTATTTCTTCTTTCTCCTGTTCAGCTTGATTGTTCTGTCCTCTAGGTTTCTGATACATTCTTCTACTTCTTCTAGTCTAATATTTGTTTCCACCTAGTGTATTTTTAATTTCAGTTCTTCAGGTCTTCGTCTCTGATTGGTTCTGTTTTGTGTTTTCTATCTTTTTGTTGAGTCTCACTGAAGTCTTCCACTCTATTCTCAAGTCCAGCAAGTACCTTTTTGACTGTTACTTTAAATTCTCTATCAGACATACTACTTATCTCTGTTTTGTTTAGCTCTCTTGCTGTGATTTTTGTCTTGTTCTTTCATTTAGGATATATTCCTCTCTCTCCTTCTTTTTGCTAATTCTCTGTGTCTGTTTCTACGTGCTCGGGATGTCAGCTATATCTCCTGCTCTTAAAAGTAATGGCTTTATGAAGAAAAGTTTCTATAGTGCCTTACGGTGCAGTGTGCACTGTTCATCAGTACCTGGCACTTCAGGGTTGTCTCCTATGTGCGTTGCATGCACCCTACTGTAGTTGAGTCACCTTTGCCTTCAGTCCAGTCATCTGCAATTGTTCTCCTTCCCTGTTGTGGGCAAGACTTTTTGCTGTGTTGTTAGTAGGCCAATCTGGGACTTCCTTGGCTTGAGTCAGACCAGGCATTTTGCCAGAGCTGCAGTAGCACCAATCTGCAGGGCACTCCAGTGTTGTCCTCTGAGAAGCTTTCATTTGTGGGCAGAGCTTGCAGTCAGACCAACTTTATGCCCCCAACCCACTGTCGGGGTCACAGTTGGATTGGTGTGTGTGCTATCTTCCCCTCCCTCCAGGGAAGGAATCACTTTGGAGTGGTGTTGGCCCCTCTCAGAGCTGCTTGCACACTGCCATGTTGGTGGAGGTGTTTGGGACAGACTCCTGCTGAGGGCAGGGCCACAGGAGAATGTGGGGACAGTACATAAGGTATTAGCAAAATGTGTGCAGTATGCTGTGGGAGGGAACCTGGAGCTGCTTGAGGGAGCACTCTGCAGGACAGTGCAGGAGGGCACATACAGCTGTCCGGGAAAACTGCCCAGGCTGGGATGCAAGAGGTGAGTCTGCAGAATAAATGGTTGGAACATGAGATGCCAGCAAGCTCTGTGCAGGTCCACTGTGGGAAGGGAACTGCAGCCTCCCTGGATACTCCGGCTAAGGTCAGCTGAAGGGAGGGAGCAGATCCACAGAAGGGCATGTGGGCAAGTTCCGCTGTTAGCAGGCTAGGTGAGAGTACACCCACTGAGGCAGGTGTCCATGTATCTAGGCTGAGGACAGGGGAGGGAAACAGTGCCCACCGGCTCTTTTTCTTTTGAGAAGTCTCCCAAAGATCCCTGTCCCTCCAGCACATGCTCTGAGATTAGCAAACAAATCTCCCTTCTGTATACCCCAAGTGTTTTTCAAACTGCTACTTCTATGCTGTCTCTCAGCAGGGCCATTTGTTGTGCTGCCTCTTTAAGGGTGGGGACTCAGTTTCTTATTGCCCTCTGGCTCTCCTGGATGCAGCCCTGTTACTTTTTAAAGTTCCAAGTGTTAAGTCTCACTGATTATAAGAATTTGTGAAATTAGGCCCCTCTGGTTTTCAAATCCAAATGTTACATGGATTCATATTCCCAGGGTGGGTCCCTCATGCCTGAGGTGCCTGGTGTGGGGTTCTGCCCCTCACTCCTCTCTGCCCTGAAGCATCCCTCCCTCTCTGGGACAGTCAGGTGGGTCAGTTTGGATCCCGACCCACATTTCTGCTCTTCCTACCCTCTTCAATGTGGCCTCTTCTCCACATTTAGCTATGAAGAGTCTGTTCAGCCAGTCTTCAGGTCATTTCCTGGGTTATTTACACTGATGTGGGTTATATCTAGGTGTATCCATGGGCTAAGGTGAGGTTACATCTTCCCCAGAAGCCCCCCTGGAAATGCACCTCTTTTTTAAAATTTTTATTTATTTACTAAATTTATTTATTTATTAAAATTAAAATTTACTTGAGTACAGTTGACACACAATGTTACATCAGTTTCAGGTATACAACATAGTGATTCCATTTCTGTATACATTATGCTATGCTCCCCAGTGTAGCTACCATCTGTCACCATACAACATAATAACAATATCATTGACTATGTTCCCTATGCTATACCTTTTATTCTTGTGACATTTATTCCATAACTGGAAGCCTAAATCTCCCTCCCACTCTCCTTCACCTATTTTGCCCATCCCACTACCCTTCTTCCATCTGGAAACCACTAGTTTGTTCTCTGTATTTATATTTCATTCTTCTTGCTTGTTGATTCATTTGTTTTTGGTTTTGCTTTTTTGGATTCCACATTTGAGTGAAACATGCAGTGTAAATTCACAGAGACTCTGAAGACAGAATTTTAGTTTGGGAAATTAGCATTAGCAAAGGAACTGAAACGAGCTTCAATTGGGATTGCAGGACAAATGAAGGGATACAGACAGTGAAGAATGCTCCAATTGGAGTCAAGATATGAAAACGTTATCCAGTCAATCTCTAAGCCTTCCTTCTTTTTAAATTACATATTTAAAAACTGGAATATGTTTAATATTTAAAAACTGACTTTTGTTCAAATTACAACTGAGTCTGATAGTGTTTTCTCCAAAAAAGTTATTTCTGTTAAAATGCATATTTCAGCATATATTATGAGATTTTTTTCTTCATTTATTCACCTCCAAAGGAAAAAAAATCAAGATTTCATTATTAAAATTTAATGAGGAATTAAAAATTTGAGCACGTGATAATGTAATAATCATTATATATTTTATTTCAAGTAATTTTACTATTTTTCTTTTCAGCTAATTTAAAAATTGTCAAAATGATATCAAACTGTTGACATGTCTTTAGAAATTTTATCAGCCGTGTTCGTACCCCCTGTGATCTCAAAGTGCATACTATATCAAGAGGATAGATGTCCAGAACTTTAATTGGACCCTTTGAGAAAATCTTATATTTCTAGCAATTACACATGTAAATGGTTGTGCATAGAGTTTTGAAGCTGTACAACATGTACAAGTTTTCTATGAAGAGAAAATCTAACTACTTATGTATATAACATAAGTTTATAAAAGTTTGCTATATTCTGGCTTAATTAGAGCGGAATACTGCTAGTTCCTAAAATCTGGAGTTTGCAGTATATTCTGCATACTGACCCATTATATCGTATAGCTGCAATGAAACCAAGAGACGTGTATTAACTCCCATCACACACATTCTGGCTTGGTCTTTTTCCTAGGTCATGACCTTTGAGACCTACTCAAAATTCAGAATTAAAAAAACTTACTTAGTTGAAAGAAGTTACAGATCTAGTATTGTTCCCTACAGTATATGAATGACAGTTTAATAAGTGTGTTTTTTTTAATGAATTATAAGCTAAATTAAAGAATTTCTATTTTAACTTCAATTTAGAGAATTTTTTTCCCAATGATTTCACTTCTCCTTTTCTGTAACTCATGCCTCAATTCCACCCAATGGAGTAGCTATTGGCACCATGCATCAGACTGAAGACAGAATAGATGCATTCATCATGGCTCCTACCTTACTGAACTCACAGTTTAGAAGGGTTGTCCATAAACCCTGTTCTCAGTTCATCTTGTTCCATTAAATCAGTTGAAGTTTTCATTACTATAAACATATTATGGCAGTCTTTTCCAGGTTTGGCCAAATTTAAATAGTTCTCTGACATATTTTTCTTAAAACTTTGGCACATGTTAATACTTATGTGTTAGCAAAAGCTAGATGATATTTTAATAATGTCACCACAATTACCTACTAATGTTACTATTCCTGGCCTGTGATTTGCATTAATTAAATTTATGCCAAAAAAACAATGGGAAAATTTCAAAGAATCATGTTTAGCTGGACTTTTTTTTAAGATTCTTTTTCAATGAGCTCACATATATCTGGTATATTTCATATATATTTACTCAGTAAATAAATTCCTAGCACAGTGTTCAGAACTGGGGATTTGACAAATCATGGTCTCATGAAGTTTATAATCTAGTGCAGGGCTTCTTAAATTTTAATGTGTATGTGAATCACAGGGATATTTTTTTTTATATGAAATTTATTGTCAAATTGGTTTCCATACAACACCCAGTGCTCATCCCAAAAGGTGCCCTCCTCAATACCCATCACCCACCCTCTCCTCCCTCCCACCCCCCATCAACCCTCAGTTTGCTCTCAGTTCTCAACAGTCTCTTATGCTTTGGCTCTCTCCCACTCTAACCTCTTCTTTTTTTTTTTTTTTTTCCTTCCCCTCCCCCATGGGTTCCTGTTAAGTTTCTCAGGATCCACATAAGAATGAAACCATATGGTATCTGTCTTTCTCTGTATGGCTTATTTCACTTAGCATCACACTCTCCAGTTCCATCCACGTTGCTACAAAAGGCCATATTTCATTTTTTCTCATTGCCACGTAGTATTCCATTGTGTATATAAACCACAATTTCTTTATCCATTCATCAGTTGATGGACATTTAGGCTCTTTCCATAATTTGGCTATTGTTGAGAGTGCTGCTATGAACATTGGGGTACAAGTGCCCCTATGCATCAGTACTCCTGTGTCCCTTGGATAAATTCCTAGCAGTGCTATTGCTGGGTCATAGGGTAGGTCTATTTTTAATTTTCTGAGGAACCTCCACACTGCTTTCCAGAGCGGCTGCACCAATTTGCATTCCCACCAACAGTGCAAGAGGGTTCCCGTTTCTCCACATCCTCTCCAGCATCTATAGTCTCCTGATTTGTTCATTTTGGCCACTCTGACTGGCGTGAGGTGATACCTGAGTGTGGTTTTGATTTGTATTTCCCTGATAAGGAGCGACGCTGAACATCTTTTCATGTGCCTGTTGGCCATCCGGATGTCTTCTTTAGAGAAGTGTCTATTCATGTTTTCTGCCCATTTCTTCACTGGGTTATTTGCTTTTCGGGTGTGGAGTTTGGTGAGCTCTTTATAGATTTTGGAGACTAGCCCTTTGTCCGATATGTCATTTGCAAATATCTTTTCCCATTCCGTTGGTTGCCTTTTAGTTTTGTTGGTTGTTTCCTTTGCTGTGCAGAAGCTTTTTATCTTCATAAGGTCCCAGTAATTCACTTTTGCTTTTAATTCCCTTGCCTTTGGGGATGTGTCGAGTAAGAGATTGCTACGGCTGAGGTCAGAGAGGTCTTTTCCTGCTTTCTCCTCCAAGGTTTTGATGGTTTCCTGTCTCACATTCAGGTCCTTTATCCATTTTGAGTTTATTTTTGTGAATGGTGTGAGAAAGTGGTCTAGTTTCAACCTTCTGCATGTTGCTGTCCAGTTCTCCCAGCACCATTTGTTAAAGAGACTGTCTTTTTTCCATTGGATGTTCTTTCCTGCTTTGTCAAAGATGAGTTGGCCATACGTTTGTGGGTCTAGTTCTGGGGTTTCTATTCTATTCCATTGGTCTATGTGTCTGTTTTTGTGCCAATACCATGCTGTCTTGATGATGACAGCTTTGTAGTAGAGGCTAAAGTCTGGGATTGTGATGCCTCCTGCTTTGGTCTTCTTCTTCAAAATTACTTTGGCTATTCGGGGCCTTTTGTGGTTCCATATGAATTTTAGGATTGCTTGTTCTAGTTTCGAGAAGAATGCTGGTGCAATTTTGATTGGGATTGCATTGAATGTGTAGATAGCTTTGGGTAGTATTGACATTTTGACAATATTTATTCTTCTAATCCATGAGCAGGGAATGTCTTTCCATTTCTTTAAATCTTCTTCAATTACCTTCATAAGCTTTCGATAGTTTTCAGCATACAGATCCTTTACATCTTTGGTTAGATTTATTCCTAGGTATTTTATGCTTCTTGGTGCAATTGTGAATGGGATCAGTTTCCTTATTTGTCTTTCTGTTACTTCATTGTTAGTGTATAAGAATGCAACTGATTTCTGTACATTGATTTTGTATCCTGCAACTTTGCTGAATTCATGTATCAGTTCTAGCAGACTTTTGGTGGAGTCTGTCGGATTTTCCATGTATAATATCATGTCATCTGCAAAAAGCGAAAGCTTGACTTAATCTTTGCCAATTTTGATGCCTTTGATTTCCTTTTGTTGTCTGATTGCTGATGCTAGAACTTCCAGCACTATGTTAAACAACAGCGGTGAGAGTGGGCATCCCTGTCGTGTTCCTGATCTCAGGGAAAAAGCTCTCAGTTTTTCCCTGTTGAGGATGATGTTAGCTGTGGGCTTTTCATAAATGGCTTTTATGATCTTTAAGTATGTTCCTTCTATCCCGACTTTCTCAAGGGTTTTTATTAAGAAAGGGTGCTGGATTTTGTCAAAGGCCTTTTCTGCATCGATTGACAGGATCATATGGTTTTTCTCTTTTTTTTTTGTTAATGTGATGTATCACGTTGATTCATTTGCGAATGTTGAACCAGCCCTGCATCCCAGGAATGAATCCCACTTGATCATGGTGAACAATTCTTTTTATATGCCGTTGAATTCGATTTGCTAGTATCTTATTGAGAATTTTGGCATCCGTATTCATCAGGGATATTGGCCTGTAGTTCTCTTTTTGTACTGGGTCTCTGTCTGGTTTAGGAATCAAAGTAATACTGGCTTCATAGAATGAGTCTGGAAGTTTTCCTTCCCTTTCTATTTCTTGGAATAGCTTGAGAAGGATAGGTATTATCTCTGCTTTAAACGTCTGGTAGAACTCCCCTGGGAAGCCATCTGGTCCTGGACTCTTATTTGTTGGGAGATTTTTGATAACTGATTCAATTTCTTCGCTGGTGATGGGTCTGTTCAAGCTTTCTATTTCCTCCTGATTGAGTTTTGGAAGAGTGTGGGTGTTCAGGAATTTGTCCATTTCTTCCAGGTTGTCCAATTTGTTGCCATATAATTTTTCATAGTATTCCCTGATAATTGTTTGTATCTCTGAGGGATTGGTTGTAATAATTCCATTTTCATTCATGATTTTATCTATTTGGGTCATCTCCCGTTTCTTTTTGAGAAGCCTGGCTAGAGGTTTGTCAATTTTGTTTATTTTTTCAAAAAACCAACTCTTGGTTTCGTTGATCTGCTCTACAGTTTTTTTAGATTCTATATTGTTTATTTCTGCTCTGATCTTTATTATTTCTCTTCTTCTGCTGGGTTTAGGCTGCCTTTGCTGTTCTGCTTCTATTTCCTTTAGGTGTGCTGTTAGATTTTGTATTTGGGATTTTTCTTGTTTCTTGAGATAGGCCTGGATTGCAATGTATTTTCCTCTCAGGACTGCCTTCGCTGCGTCCCAAAGCGTTTGGATTGTTGTATTTTCATTTTCGTTTGTTTCCATATATTTTTTAATTTCTTCTCTAATTGCCTGGTTGACCCACTCATTCGTTAGTAGGGTGTTCTTTAACCTCCATGCTTTTGAAGGTTTTCCATACTTTTTTCTGTGGTTGATTTCAAGCTTCATACCATTGTGGTCTGAAAGGATGCATGGTATGATTTCAATTCTTGTAAACTTATGAAGGGCTGTTTTGTCACCCAGTATATGATCTATCTTGGAGAATGTTCCATGTGCACTCGAGAAGAAAGTATATTCTGTTGCTTTGGGATGCAGAGTTCTAAATATATCTGTCAAGTCCATCTGTTCCAATGTCTCATTCAGGGCCCTTGTTTCTTTATTGACCGTGTGTCTAGATGATCTATCCATTTCTGTAAGTGGGGTGTTAAAGTCCCCTGCAATTACCACATTCTTATCAATAAGGTTGCTTGTGTTTATGAGTAATTGTTTTATATATTTGGGCGCTCCGGTATTCGGCGCATAGACATTTATAATTGTTAGCTCTTCCTGATGGATAGACCCTGTCACTATTATATAATGTCCTTCTTCATCTCTTGTTACAGCCTTTAATTTAAGTCTAGTTTGTCTGATATAAGTATGGCTACTCCAGCTTTCTTTTGGCTTCCAGTAGCATGATAAATAGTTCTCCATCCCCTCACTCTCAATCTGAAGGTGTCCTCAGTTCTAAAATGAGTCTCTTGTAGACAGCAAATAGATGGGTCTTGTTTTTTTATCCATTCTGATACCCTATGTCTTTTGGTTGGCGCATTTAATCCATTTACATTCAGTGTTATTATAGAAAGATATGGGTTTAGAGTCATTGTGATGTCTGTATGTTTTATGCTTGTAGTGATGTCTCTGGTACTTTGTCTCACAGGGTCCCCCTTAGGATCTCTTGTAGGGCTGGTTTAGTGGTGACAAATTCCTTCAGTTTTTGTTTGTTTGGGAAGACCTTTATCTCCCTTCTATTCTAAATGACAGGGCTTGCTGGATAAAGGATTCTCGGCTGCATATTTTTTCTGTCTATCACACTGAAAATCTCGTGCCAATTCTTTCTGGCCTGCCAAGTTTCAAAAGAGAGATCAGTCACGAGTCTTATAGGTCTCCCTTTATATGTGAGGGCACGTTTACCCCTTGCTGCTTTCAGAATTTTCTCTTTATCCTTGTATTTTGCCAGTTTCACTATGATATGTCGTGCAGAAGATCGATTCAAGTTCCGTCTGAAGGGAGTTCTCTGTGCCTCTTGAATTTCAATGCCTTTTTCCTTCCCCACTTCAGGGAAGTTCTCAGCTATTATTTCTTCAAGTACCCCTTCAGCACCTTTCCCTCTCTCTTCCTCCTCTGGGATACCAATTATGCGTATATTATTTCTTTTTAGTGTATCACTTAGTTCTCTAATTTTCCCCTCATACTCCAGGATTTTTTTATCTCTCTTTTTCTCAGCTTCCTCTTTTTCCATAACTTTATTTTCTAGTTCACCTATTCTCTCCTCTGCCTCTTCAATCCGAGCCGTGGTGGTTTCCATTTTGTTATGCATTTCGTTTAAAGCGTTTTTCAGCTCCTCGTGACTGTTCCTTAGTCCCTTGATCTCTGTAGCAAGAGATTCTCTGCTGTCAGCTATACTGTTTTCAAGCCCAGCGATTAATTTTATGACTATTATTCTAAATTCACTTTCTGTTATATTATTTAAATCCTTTTTGATCAGCTCATTAGCTGTTGTTATTTCCTGGAGATTCTTCTGAGGGGAATTCTTCCGCTTGGTCATTTTGAATAGTCCCTGGCGTGGTGAGGACCTCCAGGGCACTTCCCCTGTGCTGTGGTGTATAACTGGAGTTGGTGGGCGGAGCCGCAGTCAGACCTGATGTCTGCCCCCAGCCCACCACTGGGGCCACAGTCGGACTGGTGTGTGCCTTCTCTTCCCCTCTCCTAGGGGTGGGATTCACTGTGGGGTGGGGTGGCCTGTCTGGGCTACTTGCACACTGCCAGGCTTGTGATGATGGGGATCTGGCGTCTTAGCTGGGGTGGGTAGGCAAGGTGCACAGGGGCAGGAGGGGCAGGCTTAGCTTGCTTCTCCTTAGGTGATCCACTTCAGGAGGGGCCCTGTGGCAGCAGGAGGGAGTCAGATCCGCTGCCGGAGGTTTGGCTCCACAGAAGCGCAGAGTTGGGTGTTTGCGCAGAGTGAGCAAGTTCCCTGGCAGGAACTGGTTCTCTTTGGGATTTTGGCTGGGGGATGGGCAGGGGAGGTGGCGCTGGCGAGCGCCTTTGTTCCCCACCAAACTGAGCTGTCGTCCGGGGGCTCAGCAGCTCTCCTTCCCTTTGTCCTCCAGCCTTCCCGCTTTCTGAGCAGAGCTGTTAACTTATGACCTCCCAGACGCTAAGTCGCACTTGCTGTCGGAACACAGTCCGTCAGGCCCCTCCGCTTTTTGCAAGCCAGACTCGGGGGCTCTGCTTGGCCGGCGAGCCGCCCCTCCGCCCCGGCTCCCTCCCGCCAGTCTGTGGAGCACGCACCACCTCGCCGCCCTTCCTACCCTCTTCCGTGGGCCTCTCGTCTGCGCTTGGCTCCGGCGACTCCTTTCTGCTAATCCTCTGGTGGTTTTCTGGGTTATTTAGGCAGGTGTAGGTGGAATCTAAGTGATCAGCAGGATGCGAGGTGAGCCCAGCGTCCTCCTACGCCGCCATCTTCCCTCTCTCCGGTATTGTTAAAATGTAGATGGATTCAGTAGATCTAAGATTGAATCCAATATTCTGCTTTTCTAACAAGATCCCAGGTGACGTTGATGATGTTATAAGGCATGGGCCACACATTAAATAGAAAGGGTCTAGCAGATGAGACTGGCACTAATCATACAACTAAACAATGCAAAATTAAAATTACAACAACATGCCAAAAGGAGGGCCAGGAAACAGGAAATTTGTCTTGAGAGAGTAAAACAGGAAAGTCATCCCAGAGGAAGTAAAAAATGAGTTTCTACCTACAAGACAGAAGTTGTCTCAGAAAAAAAGGCAAAAGGAAGAGAATCCATGGAGAGAAGAGCGAAAGAGAAAATTCAAGCTGCCCCCGGCAACAGTATAATCACAAACATTCTGCCTAACACACATCCACACATACTCAAATTAATTGCTTGTTCACCTTGGATAACTTCTCAGAGTATAATCTCAGATTGATGGTTCGATAAAGAATTATACGAGGCTTCTCATGTCTCGATCTCAATCCATTTTAAGCAAATTTTCATCTTCCAAATTAAATATTATGTCTGGATTCTCAGTCCATTTAATGGCTCAGGCCCTGTGCTGTGCTGTTAAATTGTTAAGATATAGAGTATTAATTACTGGAATAATTGTAGGTAGAGGCAATTTAAATCTAGGTTTTTCAAGTGATGATCAAATTCTGAGCAAAACCAGAGCATAATCCCCCCTCACAAAAAATTCCCCCTCACAAAAAATTCCCCCATGAAAAATAAATGAAATAGTAAAGTTATATTGAAATATGAAATTTTCAAATTTATCCTAAGATGATTCCAAGAGTAAAATATCTATTTTTGCTCATAAAAATGTTTCAGTCTTTCTTGTATTATTGCCTTGGTGATCACCTCATCAACAAAAGAGTAGAGATTAGAAGGTTTGCTCATCAGGAAAGGAGGGAAAGAAGTAAAAAATATCAGAAATAGGAGAGAGAAATACAGAAGGAATTAGTGGAGAGAAGAAGACAAAAAGTGACAGTGGAGATATAAAGAGAAAAGAGGAAATCAAATGTCAGAAAAGGAAAAAGTTACAACCGCAGAAATTAAGCCCTTAAACCTCTGGGTTACTTAGGGTAGACTTGCCTGGAGTAACATATAGACAAATTTTAGTGGTTTACACATGAAAAGTGTAGTTCTTCCCCACAGTCTTGGGATGAAGAGATGGTTCATTGCTCCCATCAGAAGGACACAAAACCCTGCCCTATTCAATCACTTAGGGCATAACCCCTTCTGATTGGTGACTCCTCAAGTCCCAAGTCTTTGTGGTCATTTGTATCCAGCTGACCAAGGGAAAAGACAATGGAAGTCACCTACTGGAGGTTTTCTTGGGCTCAGCCTGGAAATGACACATATTCTTTTGCTCATATGATATTGTTAAAACCTAATTTTAATGGAAGAGGAGAAATGTAGTTCAACTGCAGGCTCAGTAAAAAGAAAGAAGAGATTTTAGTAAACAGCTAGTGGTTTTTACCACAACTCCATATTAAGAAGTAATCACAAAGGTCATGAGCATGGCATTAGTGAGCAGATCCAGGTGACACCACATGGGTATATGGTGACTCCATTTTCTTGTGTTAATTTTACAATGAAGCTATTTAAATATAATTAAGGTGAGATATTTTGGATCTCCCATATAAAGAACAAGTATCTACAGAGCTGAACTCTCCTTGACTGAATGTTACTCTCCTGTATCACTTCTTTCTCAGACTCATGTGTGTCTGAGTGTGTGTGTGTGTGTGTGTGTGTGTGTGTGCGTGTTTACACATGCACTCATGTGAAAGAATGGGGAATTGTTGATGTCATTTTCAGACATGATAATGACATGGTATATGAAGTGTCTGTAAGAAATCCACATTGATCAGGTAGAATACATAGGTCAGGGGCTTAGGAGAAATATTCAGGCTGAAAAGTTAGATTTTTATTCAGTTTTTAAATTACAATCTTGGAATTCCAATGTGTTATTCAAGGTCCTTCAAAAGGAAGGTGGCAGGAAGAGGTCTAACCCACAAGGATAGTGGGGAAGTGACTGTGTGAAAGAACACAGAAAGGCACCTACTCAAGGCTGGGAGGGCCACCAGACTACAGCCAGACCCCATGTGAAGAGAAGGAGATAAAGTTGGATGAAAGGAACCCAACATTCTGTGGGGTCTAAGAAAAAGTCAGTAATGTGATCAAAGAAAGTTCAAGTCCCAATTGGACACCAGATGAGTTGCAGCCTCCAAGATATGAGCTGACTTAGTATTTGGGTCACATTGGTTATTCACTAGAAGCAAAACTGCCCATAGATTTCAGGGTACAGTAGTTGGACCTGTGTTCATTTCCTAAGGCTGCTGTAATAAATTACCACAATCTTGCTGGCTTCAAATAACAGAAATTTATTCTTTCCTAGGTCTCTAGACTAGAAATCCAACATCAGTATCAACTGTCCCTAAATCAATGGGATCACCTAGTCTCCGTTCTGGGGGCTAATCTACAGGAGAGATCTATTCTTTGTCTCTTCCACTTGTTGACATTTCTTGATTTGTGGCCACACCACTCCAATCTTCACCTCAGTTATCACAATACCTCTACTTTCCTTTCATAAGGATTCATTCAATGGCATTTAGGGTTATTATGGGTTGAATTGTGTCTTGTAAAATTCACATATTGAAGTCTTAACCCCCCTCCCAAAACTCAGAATGTATATTTGAACATAGGGTCTTTGCAAAGGTAACTGAGTTAAAATGAAATAATTAGGGAGGTCCTTAATCCAATATAATTGGTTTCCTTATAAAAAGGGTAAATTCGGACCCAGACATGGTCAAAGGGAAGTCAGTGTGAAGACAGAGGGAGAAGACAGCCATCTGCGAGCCAAGGAGGGAGGCCTGGGACAAAGCCTTCCCGCTCGGCTCTCAGAAGAAAACGACGCTGCCAACATCTTGATCTCAGTCTTCTAGCCTCCAGAACATGAGACAGTAAATTCTGTTGTTCAAGCCACCTTGTTATGGTGGTCCTCGAAAGCTAATAGAAAGATCCATCCAGCTCATCTGACATAATACACTGAGAGCTTTTTCTCAAATATTCTCTGCTGTTGGCATATGGCCTTATTTCAGAATCCCAGGGTCCTGCATTGTGACTCGCCCATTGGAGCTTGTTGCTTCTCACCACTGACAACTGCAATACTCTGGGAGTATGTTGGATCGCATAGCTCACATGACAGGGCTGACTGAACAGGAGTCTGGACCTGTTTCAGAAATCTCTTCTCTGGGCCTCACTCAGAGCTGACATCCTTCCATGTCACCCGGAATACGTACTGAAGCACACATTACGTGTGAAATGTGTTGCTTCCGGAACCCAAAAAGGCCATCGCATGAAAGAATACAAAACAACGTCAAGCAGAGGGGTTTGATGACACCTTGTATCTGGGTCAATTTCTGTGTCTAAAAGTCTTAGAACAGCCTGCTTATTCCTGTTTTTCCCCAGTGTCCAGGCACATGATTAAATGGTTATAGGTTTCTTTGAGGAAGGATGGGGGAATTAAGAGAGTATATACATTTTATGATGTTGTAGAGATCTTCCTAGGAAAGTTCTTTTCGTTCAATGGGCTCCAGTCATGAAAAATTGGCTCAAGTCTGGCAATTACATAAGAGGTCATGATGTTTTATTGGAGTGATGTTCTTCATTCCCCAGCTACTCCATTCTTGCATTTTCAGTTGTAGAGATTAAGCAGCACTCTTGTCGTCTGTCATTTATAATGTTTCTAGAGACACCGAGTTCTATTAACCATGGCAACCCACGGCAGGTTAAGCGTCTTAGGTTACCCCATTTATCTTGACAACTTTAATGGTAATTGTAGCCTCCTGGCATCTGAAAGTTAAGTGGCACCACCTGGCTTCTTTTGTTTGGCATCCCATCCATCCTTCTTTTGCCATCATCCCTGTTCACAGTCAAGCTTCACGGTTCATTCCATGGCTTTGGTGAATGGTGTATCCTCTGGGATTTCTCTGCTGGATCTTCTCAGGCCTTACTTAGTATATGCATTTCAGCACGTCCACCCATGCCAGCCTACTTATTCCTTCCTCTTCTGCATTCCACTGTGGTCCTTGGTCATGTCTTAAATCATGTGTCACAAAAAAGTGTTCCCAAGCCAATGAATTCTTGCTCACCAGACTTACCTTCTGGCCTCCTTAACTAAGCACTTGCAAATATATCCCAAGGGTACTCCTCAGGCTCCTCTGAAGATACACAAGCAAGTTTTTGCAATTCTTCAGGTACACACAGCCTGTCCTCCCTCATCAGGTCCCTTGCGTTTCATGCAGGGTTACGCCGATGTCTAACCCTACGTATCAACGTGACAGCCAGGAAAAGGGGTATGAAGGAGGCTTCTGCTGCCTTGAGGAAAAAACTTCTGCACCCTTTTTGAGCATAATGGAAGTGGTAACCTTCAATAAGGAAGGTGAAAATCCAGGCATGTTAAAGCTGTAGAGTTAGCATCATTGGGAGCATCCATCCAGAGGTTCTCTTCCATTTTCCAAACTGTCGATGTTCTGCCAGAGCCCTGACCTTTTTAATAACAGATCTACCTTATCTTCTTAGTCAGAAGTCTCTGGTCCTACACAGTTTTCTAATTAGGCCTTCAACCTTCCATTTAACTGTGTCTCCCCTTTCAATACAGAGAATAAGGACCTCTTTACATGCTACCAGAGGCTCTCTGGCTCTCATGCATAACAGCTCTCAGTCCATTAATATCTCCATGGTATCAATACAACTTAGCAGACACCAGCCAACTGCACTGTCTTTGTAAAGATTGTTCTCTCATATTTTCCAAATGTCTGCATTATCATATCTGCCATCGCATCTCCCTACACCAGGACATTTTCTCAAGACACCTCCAATGATACTCACAGCACTTGAGCTGCCCACTGGTGCCAGAAACCATGTTTGCCCCACCCAGCAACCATGACAGTTTCCAGTTTGCCTACCAGATGGTGTAAGAGTCAGTCCCCAATCCTATTTTGCCTCATTTTTGCTAAACATTCCTAGTGCCACGCACAGACTGGGCCCACCAAGGAGTCAATATCAAAATAAGATTAAATATGCAATTATTTTATTCAGAAAAATGTCTTTATAGGATAACAGAGGGAGAGCACTGGGTAAGTCTGGGGTATCTGTCAGATCACGAGTCATGTCTAACCTTGAGAGCAAACGAGAGGATGAGAAGGCCAGATGGAAGTACTCTAGGCTGCTGGAGGGTCTAAGGAAGGATCCCCAAAACTGTGGGGGAATCCTGGAGCCACAGCTGACCCCCAGAGGGCTCTCAGGTCTACCAGGGACAGGTTTGCCTTAAGAATACATGTAGTACAGAGTCAGTGCTGCGAGCAGCTCACAGAAGCACAGTCTTATCACAAGTGCAGGCACAGGTGTTAGAATCGCAGGAGCAGGGACTCTTGATCAGTTACACTCCCTGTAGTCAGAGCCTTGGGAGCAATGTTCTCATGTCTTCCACAATCAGGAACATAAACTAGTTATCTGGATAATAAATCTCCACAAATTCCTTAAGGTATGGAATTCATGAATACTGGTCCTACTGTCACATATGATATGCTCTCTGGCAAAATCCATACAATGTATTTGCATAAATAAATGAGTGAATGAATTATCAAATTCAAAAAAAATACACACAAAAGAAAGACACGTTGTCTCTAATTTATTTTTTACTTTCACTAACCTATAAGATTCTTCTTTCCTTTTTCAGGGCTGGTGAGTGAGGCAAATATTAAGTCTGTCAATGTCCATCATCCCTCCAATCAAGTGTACCCTATACAGTGTTAATGCAATCATCCTTAAAACTGCTGTTAATACATTGCCTCACTATTAAAGAATACTTGTGGTCATATTTTTTCCCAATAAATAGAGTCTATAAACACCCTGGTCTCCCCTTCATAACCCCTATCCTCTGCCCCAGACCCATCTGAGTCTTAACAGCAATTTCTATCAGTGAAAATTACATTCCTTGTTGTTCTTACCAGTTTTAGTTTTTTTTTTTTTTTACTTTCTAGACTTTTGTTAATGCTTTCCATTCCTTCAAAATGTTTTTTCTTCATCATTTGTTAAAACTGTAACTGATCTATAAATCCCAACATGGACAATGGCCATGAGGATTTCCCTGATCTCTTCAGATAAAATAACTCTTGGTATTCCTGAACTTATGAAAATTATTAATCTTCTCTATATTTTTGAAATTCAGCCTTGTGTTATAATTTCTCCCTTATGAATTTTGAAGATGCCTTCCAGATTATAGTCCACAATTCATGGCAAAGATCACAGATTTCAGCACAATGACTTGTACTTAATAAATATTGGTGACATTCATTATGCAAGAATGAATTTGGTTTCATTTCAGCTATCCAAAATACGTCTTTTGCTGTTTTGTTGTTCTTGAATTTTGTCATTGACCAACATTAAACAACAAAAAAGAAATATATATATATATATCAATTTAATTTTTAAAAACCTGGTATTCAAAAAGGTAGAAACAGTTTATTTTTTTAATGTTTGTTTGTTTGTTTGTTTTTAGAGAGGGAGAGACAGAAACAGGGAGAGAGAGAGAGAGAGAGAGAGAGAGAGAGAGAGAGAGAGAATCCCAAAGAGGCTCCACACTGTCAGCACACAGTCCAACATGGGGCTTGATCTCATGAACCATGAGATCGTAACTTGAGCAGAAATCAGGAGTGGGATGCTCAAACAACTGAGCCACCCAGCCATCCCAATAAGGTAGAAACACTTTATACAAAAGATATCTCTTTTTCCCAGTGAATAATACTTGTGCTGGAAAGCAAGAGATACAAGGTAAAATTCATGTTACTTTTGGCATAATTTTTACTCAAAAAGAGAATTTCCATTTTCTTACACCATTCTTAGCAGTGCATAATAGAAGTATTGTTGAATGAAACTCTTATGTTTTCCTTTTAAATTAAATCCATGCCTTTTTTTTTTTTTGTATGCTACCCACAGTATTATGTCAACACTGAAAAGCTATGGATATTTTTTGAACCCAGAGAAGCAGAATATAACACGTATCTCTCCAACACAGAGGTCTGTGTTGAACAAGAATGATAATTTTACTTCAAAACAAAGGAGTAAGAGAATAATTTTTAAAGTACAAACATTCTTAGTTTAAAAACAAGAATTCTTGAAAAGAATTTAAATAATCTAAAATCCAAGTTCCTTCATTGTATGCTTCTTTGGCAAAGAGAGGCTTTGCTATTTTCTTTTTATTCACTCAATAAAGAGCATGCATTTATTTATTTTTTTTTAACGTTTTTTATTTTTGAGACAGAGAGAGACAGAGCATGAATGGGGGAGGGTCAGAGAGAGAGGGAGACACAGAATCCGAAACGGGCTCCAGGCTCTGAGCTGTCAGCATAGAGCCCGACGCGGGGCTCGAACTCAAGGACCATGAGATCGTGACCTGAGCCGAAGTCGGACGTTTAACCGACTGAGCCACCCAGGCGCCCCAAGAGCATTCATTTAAAAAAATCTACAGATTCTAACTTTTTAAAAATGTTTATTTATTTCTTTTGAGAGAGAGAGAGAGAGAGAGAGCGTGCGAGCAGGGAAGGGGCAGAGAAAGAGGGGGAGAGAGAGAATCCCTTAGCAGGCTCCGTACTGTCAGTTCAGAGCGTGACAAAGGGCTCGATCTGACAAACCGTGAGATCATAGCCTGAGCTGAAATCAAGAGGTGGACACTTAGCTGACTGAGCCACCCAGGTGCGTCTGCATGTTCTAACTTTTGATCTGACACATCAGTTGTTTCTCATCTTGCACCACTTCCTATTACCTCTAGCCTTGTTTAGATCGACAATAATATTTTCTTGCAGCAGACTTTCTGTTTTTCACAATTCTCAGCTTTGAAAACCATAGGTAAGTCCCATCACAAGTGAGTTTCAAATGAAGATTAATGTATTGACGATTGTTATGGACTGAATTGTCTCCCCCAAGGAATTTTTGTTAAAGTACTAATTCTCGGCATGTCAGAATGTGGCCTCATTTGTAAATAGGGTAGTTGCAGATGTAATCAGGCTAAGATGATATCAGAGTCGAGTGGAGTGGAACCCAGTATGACTGGTGTTCTTACAAAAAGAGAAATTTGGACACAGACACACACAGGAAAAATGTCATGTGCAAATTGGGGTTATGGTTCCATAAGCTAACGAATGTCACAGAATGCCAGTCAGCAAGCAGAAGCTAGGAAGGAGGCACAGGTCTTTACCCAGAGCCTTCAGACTATCATGACCCTACCCAAACTTTGATCTTAAACTTCCAGCCTCCAAATTATGAAACAAAAATTTTGTGTTGTTTAAGCTACTCATTTTGTGACTTTGTTACAGCAGCCATAGAAAATTAATACAGTGACCTAATGTGACATTACCATCTAAAGTTGTTTTACAGCATGAATATAGTCTCGGAGAAAATCTGTCAAATGATAAGCAAAATTCATTTAAAATACTGAATGCTGCTCAATATCAAGAAGGCCAAACAAAAAAAAAAACAACAAAACAAGGCCAAATCAACCTCTGAGCCAGTTAACCAAACTAGAGTCAGAGTCCAGACTGAGGGCCTTTTACTATACTAGTAAGAATGGATAATTCAGAAAGAGTGATATTGAAGAGCTAATATTTTCCACATTTTTCTGAAGAAAATCTTGCCATTAACTGTACAGCAGCTCTGAGTAGTGAAATCAAGTCAACTGATAATTGAGTATTTTATAGTCTGGAGCGAATCAATCCTATTATCCAGACACAGACATTAAAAGCGCGATCTATATGTGCGAACAGACTCATGATAACCTGTGATCTGATATTGGTTAGTCTAGAAAGCAACTAATACCACATCTCTTCTGTGTTTGTCAATTCCCAACTGCATGCTCTTCCAATTTACGGATAGGAGCACAGGGTCTCCAGCAGGACTTCTCTTTTTTGTTTTCCATCAAGAAAAACAACTCTTCAACTTTGCTTAAGTCTCACATCTCAACATTCCAGGCACATTGCCACCTAAGAGTGAGGCAAAAAGAAGCAAACTGCAAAACTATGTATTAAAACACCATAAAGCAAATGAAAGTAGGGTAGGCACAGACATTGTGCATGCGCACACACACACACACACACACACACACACACACACACTCATATACTAATTCAAAAGTTTTGGAGAATTTGGAGTATGAAGCGGCAAATAAGATATGTTCATAATAACTCCTTATGTCTTTGAATCATGACTGTTTTTAGTTACTATAGAGATTTGTATTTACTACAAAGGTTTTTGATACTATGAATACTTAGAAAATAGGAAATGTGGGTTTTACCATTTATTGTCCCTTACACCTTTGTACATCTCTATTAAAACAATCATTATGACACAGTTTAAAATGTCTAACATGAATGCAATTAGTATCAAAAGGAGAGGAGCATAAATAATGTAGAAAAAATATTTGAAGAAATAATGACTGAAAGTTTCCAAAATCTGTTGAAAGATGGAAATTGGCAGATTTAAGAATCTCAGTAGCCTCCAAGCAGACTATATACTAGAAGAGTTATGTCAACACATAGCACAAAAAGTTGACGAAAACCAAAAATATAGGAAAATTCTGGAAAGAATAACATATCACAAACAAGGGAACCGCATCTTTAAAATGGAGAAACAAAAGCAACCTGGCTCTTTTCTGCATAGGCTTACCCACACATTTCTTAATCTAAAAGTCTGAATTAATTTATACAAGAAAAATATTGGTAAAAGTGGAATGTGGCACGTAGGCCAATGTAACATGTATTGAGGGCACTCAAAAATCCCAGGAGTATCCTGCAGGCATATTGTCATAGTGTCCCCAACTTTAATGAATGTTCTGTTTTAGAAAGGTTTCAAAAGCACGTGTTTTGAACGTAGAAGCATGAACTATTTAGAAGACATTACAACATCTCACTTCTCTGTTAGCTTTCACCAGGACCCTTCGGATCAGAATATCATGAGGCAGATACTTTTAATGAAAAGGGAGAGTTGATAAGATCCTAAAATATGAGAGTTGTACTGGGGAGTCCTGGATTATCAGGGGCAGGATTTGAAGTCCAGAGACCCAGGGATCCTAACAGAGATGATTTCAAAAAAAGGGGGTGGCGAAGATGTAATTATGAGTGGGCCTGGTCGCAGTGATATATTCATTTTACATGTGCTTGCTGCTGCAAAAGCAAGGGAAGCGCCAGAAAGAGAGAGCTCATTCCTTCCGAGATTGGCTGGGGGTAAATGGATTCAAATCTGAACAGACTGGAAGGAGAAGGGAACACAGTCTCACACTGAGACTCAAATTTGTGCTAACAGAGAAAGTGCCGCAGATCCGCTCTCCCCAGTCGTATTCCGCTGACTTGAAAATAGCAGAGGTTACGGCAATGTTAAATCTACAGCTTTAACAGAGCTATATTACCCCTTGGAGAAAACTCCCATTAAGGAATAAATGAGAACAAATATGGTTATAAATTTTAAAAAGAGATAATTGTGTTATGTTTCACCTGCTCTTTCAGTACAGATTCCTCCCATCCTCATACAGTTTTATTCTCCTTTCACTGTTCAAGCGAAAAAGGAAAACCAAAACCCAGTTAAGTGTTGTTGTCGGTTTTTCCCATTGAAAGTAGGTAACTTTTTCAAAGTGCAAACAGCTGCAGCGACTGTAAATAACGAATGTTGGTCCCGAGCACTGCCAGTTTGAACTCCATACTTACAGACACAGGGGAAGACGCTCTCCTTTCACTGGTGGGCTTTGCTTGATGAAACATAAGGAACATCATATCAAACAGGCACTAAAACACGCACGTCTCCAAAGTTGCATCTGTTGCTGTGATTTTCATCGTCTAGACCACTTGTAAATGGAAGCATTTCCATACTGATTGTCCGAAGATAAAATGCAAATTAGCCAAATAAAATTGAGCACTCTAGAGAAAATGCTGCAGTTCTAAGGCATTTTTTTTTTAAAGCACACCTGGTCTTTATTGAAATATAAAGATTCTGATTTCTCTACAGTTAAAAAAAAATAAAATACGTGAGAACACTGGCCAAGAATATACAAACACTTCAGTTTCCTAAAACATGAAACCCAGGGAGGTAATATTTTAAATTGAGAATCCTTTTAAAAAAAAAAAAATAATAATAATAAAATAAATAGCAGCACTAGAAGTCTAACCAGCTTTCTGTGATGTAAATTCTTGAAATATTAGAGCATTTCTGCCTGGGCATCCAGATAAATTGACATTTTGGAAACCAAAAAGAACAACTAAGTCAATAAGACTTTGAAAATTAATGAGATCTTCCGAGATATCACTGGATAGGGTAGTTAAAAACAGCACAGAGAGATAGCTACACAAGTATTCCCTACTGAGTTCTCACATAGGGAATGACCCACTGATTAATCCAGTGATATTAAGCATGATTACTACATTTAAATCTGTAATGTGATTAGAATAATTTTATGTCAGATAACTTGTTTGACTCTAAGGTCTCACTTCAAGAATTCATTTCTTTTTTGTTTGTTTTCTATAGTAACTGAAGCCAGAAAGAGATTTTCAGGCAGTATAAAGATATTTAAAGCTGTAATTTTCACGAAGCCAAACTTCTTCAAAGCCAAACCCTACACAAAGTTATGGAATAGGAAAATGTGATCTTCAGTCTTCCCACCTTATTTTGTTCCTTTCTTTTATTTCTTTGTTAATCTCATTTTCAGAGTGCCACACACACATACACACACACACACACACACACACACACACACACAAATGTATACAACATATTTATCATAAGCGTAAAAAATTTAACTTGGGGGATTTCTTATAGTTTTAAGTCCTCAGATTGGATCACATATGTGAAAAAAGTAAGTAAATCACTATGGATCATCAAATTTAAGTCTTACCAGATGAGAAGGGCTGAATACATGCCCTTCCCAAATATATTATACCAAGTTCTGTAAGGAGGGTTATACAGCTCATTGTGCTTATGAGCTGGCTGAACTATCTTCTTTGAGCAGTTTGAGTAAATCTGCTGAAACTGGTCATTTATTCATTCATTCTCTCAGTCATTGAAAGGGCATCAACTACCTGCCAGGCCCAGGGTTTGATAGTCTGGAGACACAGGTGAATAAGACACAATGCTTTCCTTGAAAGGATCTCACTGTCTGGAGAGAAACAGATAACAGCCTTCCATTACAAACACATGTTGCAATATAGATATGTAGAGAGGCTGTTGGGAGAATACATATTTTTCAGGATGGAGAAACTGCTATTCCTTCTAGTTTCTAGTAAAAAACAAGAACAGGGCATCATCTATAAGATATGGGAATCATTACTCTTCTTTTGTAGGTATTCTGTCTTTTCTTTCTGGGTGCTGTTGAGGTTCTTTTTAATCTCCGGAGGTCTTCAGTTTCACATTGTTATAACTTCGTCTGTATTTATTTTTATTTCTCTTATTCAGAATTACTAAATCTGAGAATTCATATGTTTCATCAATCCAGGGATATTCTCAGGATATCCTCAGGAGCCTTCTTCTAATATCCTCATGCCTATATTCTATTTCCTCCATTCTCTTCTTACAGAACGTTTTTCAATAGTTCATTGGAAATTCTTATCATATCACCCCAGATCCTCAAATTCTGTTTTGATATTTATGTTGTCTATGTTTATCCATGTATGCTAAATTAAGAGTTCTTACCATAGTCTATTCAGTTTATTAATTTTCTTCTCAGTGGTGTTTAGTCTGTTTCTAATTAGTTTCTCCATTCCAATATTTTGTTTTGCCCAGTTCCCCTATCCTACCCTTGAACTTATTTGGGGAATGATTTGCTTATAAGAAATAGAAACACAGTTGACTTCTATTCAGACTGAGATTTATTTGTGAGGAACCAGAGGAATGAAAGTCATAGATTGGAAGTATTCTCATGCTTCAGGCAAAGCAGGATCCATAAACAGCTGGATCCATAAACTAGAAAGCCATTGCTAGTGACAGCAGTCACATCTTCTCTCTTTTCTGTCACAATCTTTTGTCTACGTGTGAATTTTACCCTCTCTATATATGATCCAATTTATCCACTTTGGTATTTTTTTAAGTTTACTTGTTCAGTTTGAGAGATAGAGAGCAAGTGGGGGAGGAGAAGAGAGAAAGAGAGAAAGAGAATCTGAAGCAGGCTCCTCATTGTCAATGCAGAGCCTGAAGTGGGGCCTGAACCCACAAACTGCAAGATCACAACCTAAGCCTAAGTTAGGTGTTGGACACTGAACTGACTGAGCCACCAGGGTACCCCTATCCATTTTTGTATTAACAGAAGTCAGTATCTTGATAAGGCCAGCAACTGCAACATATTAACTTACTTCTAATCTTAATTCTCAAAATCTTTGGGAAATATGGAGAGCTCTAAAACTGAGCAGAGTTATAAAAAGTGCTTAAAAACTTTCAGGCACAGACAATTACTAATCAGCAAAGGATTCTGAAGGTCCTCTCCTGCTCCAGCAGTTGTGTTATGGGATGTCTCTCATGCCTTTAGTGGAGGTGGTTAGATGGGATTGAAGAATTAGCAGCCTTGAAGAATTGGCATTTTGACTCCATTCAAACTATTCACACTGAATGTTATGGTTCTCAGAATTAAGTCTCCTGACTGGATTCTAACCTACCATATTTAGCACAAGTTTATTAATATTACCAATATGACAAACAGACTGTGCTAAAGGTACCTCTCTGAAGCAGACTAGCTTTGGAGCCTCTCCTTAACGAGCAAGCATCCATGTGAATCCAAAACCTAGATCTAGAAGTGAACATCCATTAATCCAATCATATTCTCTCTCTTAGGAATAGGGAATTGATACCTAGAAACTCAAGTTGACAAACTGTTGATGCAGGACAATAGCTTAAAATACGTTTAACATTGACTTTTAGGGGGTGTCAGAGTGTCTGGCTCTTGATTTTAGCTCAGGTCATGATCCCAGGGTCATAGGATCGAACCCCACGTTGGGCTCTGCACTGAGCGTGGAGCCTGCTTAATATTCTCTCTCTCTCTCTCTCTCTCTCTCTCTCTGTCTCTCTCTCTGTCTCTCTCTCTCTCTCTGCCCCCCCTTCCCCCATGCTCTCTCTCTCTTTCTCAAATTAAAAAACAAAAACAAAAAACATTGACTCTTAAAAGTGAATCTGGTTTGATCGGAAGTAAGTGAAGGAACACAAGTAGTGGGATGAAATAAACACACAGGGATAAGAGTGCAAACAGGACAGGAGAGAGCAAACTTCCTGTCTAATGGCTTCAGGAACGCCTGGTTCCAGTCCTTCTCAAAGCATGACTGTATTTCCTGTCTGTGAGTTCCTTAAGATCTTCTGATTCTTTTTTTTTTAATAGTCATTTATTTATTTATTTTGAGAGAGAGAGAGAGAGAGAGAGAGAGAGAGAGAGAGAGAGAGAGATTGGGGGAGGGGCAGAGAAAGAATCCCAAACAGGCTCTGTGCTATCAGTGCAGAACCTGATGCTATGAGATCCAATGGACTGTGAGATCATGACCTGAGCCAAAATCAAGAATGGGACACTTAACCAACTGAGCCACTCGGGCACCCCACGATCTCTTGATTCTTTAAAAATAGATACCATTTATCAAGATGTCTCAATTAGATTTATTTTTATGGTAATGAAATGATCCCTAAGACAAAGCCCAGCAATATATATTCCAGAATTTGGAGAGGTGGAGGAAACCAAGTATTGGAAAGGAAGATAAAAAAAGACTTAGCAGTGCTTCATCTAGGTTGGTGATTCTCAGCTTTTAGTTCATAGGCTTTAAAGCTATGAACCTTTTATCATGAAAATTTCATGTTGATATGAAATTTTCCATATAATTTTGCAGAGCTTAAAACTCCAAGAATGCCATTCGTAGGCTCTAAAAAAGAATCTAGGTGAGGCATGTTATCACCTACAAATGAAATTCAATTTATATTTTAAAAATACATGTTATTAAGCATGGAAAACCATCATTTCAGAAACACTTTCAAGCACTAATTGATGTTTGAATTAAAAACTATTCTTATCATCCAAATGAGAAATGTTATATTTTACTAAAACTTTTCTTACATGCAGTTAAGACTACAATATTCTCTGCCCCCATTTAAAATACTAATTAATAGAAATTAAATGATGTGTCATTACGGATTATTTAACTTGTTTGAAAATTTCACAAGGAGGGGCGCCTGGGTGGCGCAGTCAGTTAAGCGTCCGACTTCAGCCAGGTCACGATCTCGCGGTCCGTGAGTTCGAGCCCCGCGTCGGGCTCTAGGCTGATGGCTCAGAGCCTGGAGCCTGTTTCCGATTCTGTGTCTCCCTCTCTCTCTGTCCCTCCCCCGATCATGCTCTGTCTCTCTCTGTCCCAAAAATAAATAAACGTTGAAAAAAAAATTTTCACAAGGAAATACAAAAGTTTTTTTATGTTTAAGAATGAAAAAGGAAACAATCTATGTTAAGCATATAAACCCATATGCACTCAAATCCCTTTGTTAGATTAGACACAAAGTGAAAAATGTCATAATACAATGTATTTTTTGTTTAAATGAAGGCTCTATAGAACTGGCAGGTTTTTTTTTATTTTTTTAATCTAAAATCTTTTATTCACAGGTGTTTTATCAAAGTGTCTTTCAAAAGTGGGGTATATATTCAGTATACTTGCAGGAACACCAAAGAGTCTGCCTGTCCCCAAAATATCTCTCCTGATGATCTGTCATTTCATCGTCTGTAGTTCACTCTCTGCGCGCAGTCCCTCTGCAGGTATCTACTTTTAAAATGCCATTACTGTCGGTCCGGGAGTGTAGAGAAATGGTACTTCTACATAATTGTCTTCCAAAGTTATGTTCTGTTAAAAGTGATTTTTTTGGTCCCATTAGAAGGTAACTTGTCAACAGCATTGACTGACAGCCAGTGATGCCTCCTAGAGACAAAGAGGCAGAACATTTCCCCAAGGTCATCGATGAAAAGAGCCTGCCCTACATAAGCCGAGAGAACGGAGCTCTTCTGTAGGGAGTGTTAAAACTGCAAAGATAAAGCCAGTGAAAACAGGAGCACAAAGTCTAGAAGCAACAGGGAAGAAACCCGTGGCAATCGCAGTAAGACTTCTTGTTCAGTTTAACGAGAACCGACATGGGACAGAACTGACTACTGGTCTCGAAAAAGAAAATAATAAGACCTTTAGAGTCTTGAAGGATATTAATTTAAAAATTTGACAGATATAAGGCTTCCTGGTAATTCTGAGTTTATATCATCAGATCAGCCAAGCCAAACGATAACAGGAGACATTAAAAAAATCTCTGTGTGTGAAGTGCTGGATGTGAAAAGAGATAATGTAAGTGAGAACTCTTGACTGAAGACCTTGGTAATAGCAGTAGAAAAAAGAAAAGAAAAGAAAAAGCAGAAATGAGTAGCCTGGGCTCATAGACAGTGTGGAATTCAGAGTAGGCTTGGGAGTAAGACTGCCTAGGTTCAAATACTCCTTCTCATAGACTTACAGTATGACCACGGTTCTGTGGGCCGAATACTTCACGATTTATAGAGTAAGGTGCCCTAACACAGTGGCCATAGTGAGTTAATATGTAAAACGTACCTACAACACGTATGCCTAGCATATCACACATGGTCAATAAATATCAGTAATGATTTTAATTTTAGAGTGGAGTTTCATCACTTAATATAAATACTACTTACAAATTGTTGGGGTTTGGAAAGGTATTTCGAACTCTAAATAGTTTACTTTGATTACCAGGAAAAAAAGAAGAAGAAGAAGAAGAAGAAGAAGAAAATCAGCCATGATGGGTTGTGTGACTTTCTGATTTTAGTCATCAATGCTGGAGGAGACATTTGCTCCTTCAGTCAGTGCTAAACTAACAACTCAATCGGCTGTTGACAAGGTTGAATGACAGCACAAAACCCCGAAAGTCATTCTCAAATCTCTCAGGATGAGGCCCTGTGGAAACACGTTATTTTTGTAATGGCAAATGTCATAGAAGAAATAGCCTGGTAAGTAAAATAAGAAGATTCAATTATATGATTTTAGATAGAAATTTGATCCAAGGCCCTAATGTTGCAGAGAAAAAAACCAGGAGGGACGGGAAGGTTAAATGATGTGGCTGAAGTCGCACAACTATTCAGCAATGGGGAGCCAAGATTCCCGCCACCACGTCTGCTGATTAAAAGGGGTCGTGATGACGACACGCCAGGCAGCCTCCTCATCCCGGGCTCTACCCGTCGCACACACTGCAAAATCACGGAGATATTTTTCCTCCTTGATCAAACGACACGGACACTGGATTCTGTAAACAAAGTAATATATATAAATAGGAACCATTTTGCCATTTGGCTCTTTTACTTAGAGATGAATTGAAACCTCTCTTCCTTCAAAGGCACTGAACTTGACTCTACCATTCTTAACAGAAAGGTGATAGGAGTTCTTGTCAGAGTCTGGAGCAGTAGTCTTACCCCTCTGTTGCCTAACCTAGCTTCTCCTCAGAGTTCTCTGACATCCAGCAAGGCTTCTCAGCAAGCCACACATCCTCTTTCTCCCTGGCACTAGGCGTTAGCCTGTGAAACAAAGCCTGCACTTTGTGAAAAGAAAAAGTAATACTAATAAAAGAACAGAATCAAGAGGGGTCAGATATGGTTTTAATGTTCTTTGTCTGAACCAGATCTTCCATTAGAACCCAGAGATCTAGGATTCAATTCAAAGTTAAGTTTCTGTAGCTCCTTCCAGCTCACACAAAGCATTTACGAGTCTCTGTTGACACCGTATTTCCTGGCAGAGTATATTTTTGTCTACTCGGGAATGGCATATGGAAAGAGCAATATTTACCTACTTTTATCCCTGATATTAAGATGTTCTGGGGGCGTCTGGGTAGCTCAGTCGTTTAAATGTCCAACTCCGGATTTTGGCTCAGGTCATGATCTCACAGTTTGTGGGTTCGAGCCCTGGATCAGGCTCTGTGCTGACAGCATGAAACTTGCTTGGGATTCTCTGTCTCCTCTCTCTGCCCTTCCCTGACTTGTGCTATCTGTCTCAAACAAATAAACTTTAAAAAAATAATAAGAAAGAAAAGATATTCTAATTTGTGGCTCCTGGGTGGCTCAGTCAGTTGAGCACCTGACTCTTGATTCCAGCTCAGGTCGTGATCCCAGGGTTGTGGGACTGAGCCTGGTGCTGGGCTCTGCACTGAGCCTAGAGCCTGCTTAGGATTCTCTCTCTCTCTCCCTCTCTCTCTCTCTCTCTCCCTCTGCCCTTCTCCCTTGCTCATTCTCTCTCTCAAATAAATAAAATGAAAAAAATTAAAAGAAAATGATAGTCTGACTTAATTTCTATCTTATTGTGTTAACTTCCCCAACCCCACCCCCAGCTGAAACTCTGGCTCCTCTTTGGGCCTAGCAATAGAACCCACAGTAGGTGCCTTACCTACTCCACCCATCCTGGGTCATTTCTAGTAGCAACATTGTCTTCTCGGAGACTCTCATCTACTCAGGAATGAAGGTATGTGTTCAGGGGCTTTCTCTACTCCTCCTCAAGCATGCTCTGTATCATTTACATACCCTCCATCCATACACAGGGCTTAAAGTTCCTGACTTCTTATGTGAATAAAATTGCAAGAACCCTGACAACGTTTTCACATTTTCCCAAGGAAGCTATGCAAAGAAAAATTTAAAAACAAAGACAAAAAAAAAAATATATATATATATATATATATATATATATATATATACACCTCAGTGATGACACTGGATTAAAAACGTTTGATAATACTGAATTACTAAATATTCTACCTTTAAAACCCATCACCTGGGGATTTCTATTTTTATTTATAACATTAGTGTAGGAGCACATGTTTTGGATCTTTAAAATTACAATCTCAAGTCCACAGAAGCAAAATTGACATTGAGTTTGAAAACAATTTTTATGGTAAAGACTTGTCAGTGAAACTTCCTACATCTACCAAATCAAATGATTCGTAACTAGATGTCATTTGCAATGGTTCATTGTACACTGTTCCTGTTTTTTTTTCACTGAATTCTTAGCTTTCTAGTCCCATAAATATTAAAATTGAATTATTATTACGACCTACTTCATAATATATTGGGGTAATTTTAGTTCTCGTTTTTATAAGCCTCTAATATCTCATTTGCCAATGAATAATATTGAATTTTCTAAGTAAAGTCCCTCTTATGAAGACATTATTCTTTATTATCTTTATTCTTTTTGCACAAACTTTACTTACAGTGGACAAATGACCCCACGCAAACTCACAATGAAGAGTATCTTTTATTTACTTTTCAGAATGGTATATGGGTCATCCATAAGAAATAGAAGATCTTATATATGCAAATTTCACCAGAGTATTTTGAATATAATTAGATTTCACCAGCTAAAATTATAGGAATGTCCATATACCCTTTTCTGTTATGGAAATATAGTTTCATTGCAGTAATTATTTAGATACCTTATAAAACAATGTGGAAACTATATTCAACAATACAGAAAAATAATATGCTTTTTTATTTTTGAAATAACTTTAAAATAGCCTCCTTGAATTTCAATGTAAGAGTTGAAGTGTCCTTTGAAAGCCACTCGGAATGGGGGAGAGGACTAACAATTCTTAATCTCAATTAAATAATTCTCTCTTCCAATAATGCCTCTAGATTTTAAAATCATTGCTTTTTAACAGCTGAGTTTCATGAATATTTGAAACACCAGAGACCAACTTATATTCGTAAAGATATAAATGCACCACTGCCAAAAATCTCTTGTTACCTGTGGTTTCTTGAGAGAGTTAGATGCATGAGCGAGATCATTGGCCCAAGACCACCATGTTAATTTTGTTAGCTTAGTAATATACAGTGATGGGGTTTACACTAATTACTCCTTAAAATGTGTTTATGGTCACTCAGAAGAATCTTTCATTAGTAAGATAATTACAGCAGAAAAAATAACCTCACTTAAGTCATGCAAATCAATGTGGTTGAACTTGCCCTGTTTATGTGTTGTGTTAGCAAACTGCCAGTGTTTTATACACATTTAACTCTAGATTTCCCACCACCAGGCCAGAAATAAAACATCTGACTCAGAATAAATTGTTGCCAAGTTCACCTTAGTAAATATAAATATCATTAATGTCTTGTTAGTAGGGATTAATATTCTATCATTTAAGTGGCAGATCCTCCTAAATAAACAAGCAAACAAACAAAAAAACCCACCAATTGATACTCTGGAGTGCAAAACTGCTTGATAATTAACATGTAGTAGAAATCGGATAAAGAGTAAGCATTGTAAACATCTCAAATAAAAACAATGCAAAATGTTAGCCATTCACCAGATACTGCACACCAGTATGTTAGCAAGATTTTTTCTAGCTCAGTTACCATTTTTATAACCATAATGGTTATATATAGCCATACAAATATTTTTATAACCATAAATGTATGTTTTTCTCTTCTATAGTTCCATCGTTGTAATTGGTCCACCAGAGAAAGAGAAGCAACAGAAGCAAACCTCAGCCCATTTAATTATGGAAGTTGAGAAGTCCCACAACCTGCCCTCTACAAGGTAGAGACCCAGGAAAGTCCGTGGTGTGCTTCAGGGTGACTCTGAAGTCCTGAGGACGAGGAATACACATCCAGGGTCAGGAAAAGTGGATGTCTCCGCTCAAGCGGAGGGAATAAATTCACCCTTCCTGTGCCTTTTTGTTCTATTCGGGGCCCTCAAACAAGCGGACAATGAGCACCCACATTGGTGAGAGCAATCTTCATCACTCAGTCTGATTCAAATACTTATCTCTTCCAGAAGCATCCTCAGAGACACAATCAGAAACAATATTCTACCCTCTGTCTGGGCATCCTGTAGGCAAATCAAATTGACGCAAAAATAAACCATCACAATAATCATATAGTATTCACTCTAGAGTACGAATTCCTATCCTCTTACAGCCCATTTTACTCCATTCCCAAAGAACAACAGGAAACCAGCTAAAAGTAACAAGGATAACACAAAGTCTTTCAAATCAGGGGTTTCAGAATGAAGTTTTAGCTTTTACTTAAACATAGATTTGACCGAAACTCTGGGAATATATTTCCAACTCAAAAATCAAAACACATGGTAAGCACCTAATTCATCAGGATTGGAAAGCTCTTCAAACTTCCTGTTTTGCTAAATTGATTTGACAATTCCAAGCCATGCCTGCAGCCATCCACTCTTTTAGATGAATATGCCAACCTAGACAAAGCTTCTTTTTATTTCTGGGAAAACAAATAAAGAGGCAAATGCCGAAGAGTGTCCTTAGTGCATAAAAATGGCCCTTTTAGATATTGTAGCAAAAGGCAAGGGATATAATATTCACCTTGAAGAGAAGAAATCATTCTCTCAGGCATGAAGCAAGTATTTTGAGAATCATTACCAATTATAAGATGGCCCCTGTGTATTTTTACTTACATCCAGTGATCTAGCTTGGATGATGTACAGAAAATTAAAGGAGCAGTAACCATACCTCTTCTAGTCACCGGCGTTTTGCACATTTAATTATAACCCCTTCTTCTACAGAGATGAGATATAACATTATACAACATAATCTAGGCCAATTGGGTTACTTTCTTGCTTTTTATAAACCCCAGAACACTTCTTTCTAAACTCTTGCATAAGTAACACAAATGAGTAGTGGACAAACACACAGACTTGAGTTTCTGAATGTGGTTTTGACATTTACTGCTCTGTGGTACATCCACGGCCCCCTCTCACCAAGTGTGAAAGAGGGCAAAGGCCATGTCGTATGGGAATAGAGTTACCAGTAACACAGATAAGCTTATCAGATATCTAGAACTAATTAAAAAACAGACTTCAATGTCTTCACTACAAACCTTCAGACTTGATTTAGGTGAACATATCCTCACCCTAAGTAGGAGAGCAAAGACCTTGCACGCAATCCCTTTGCTATGCTGAGACGGCCCCAGCCTGTGCAACCTCCTGATACGTGCTATCAGCAGCCTAAGTGACTGAGACTGACAGGCTGAGCTCCCTTCAGTACATCTGGATATTTTTGAGTCCACAGACTGAGTTGAATCAATCTCAAAGCAAGTTGTTTTGGTTCCCATCCTATTTGTAATAAAGTTATTTATTTCAATAACGCTCATTATGGCTTTTCTACAATCCCCTGGGAATTTCGAAAAATTAATACCAAAACCTGGGCGCTACTTAAAAAGTGTGAATTGATGTCATCAGGGTGGGGTTAGACAAAGGTATTTTTGACTAGTGCTCCAAGAGATTACAGTAGTAAATTTTATTACTGGTACCATAGGATAAAGAAATACTATGTTTTTCTTAACTGTTCAATTTAAATGTATGTGTGTGTGTATGTGCATGTAAGTATGAAAAGAGAGTTATATTCTTTCAAGCTAATTTGAATTCTCTGAAATGCTTCAATAAAGATGAGTTTCTTTAAAAAATGTGTGTGATTGGCTTATACGTGGGGGAAAAACTAGAGTTTTAAAAATCAGAAGTATTCTGCATTGAAATTGTTCGGCAAGCACTGCTAAACTGTCTTTACACTTGAGATAAACTGGAACCATAAATGACAGAATATATGGTGTGAATTGTGCAGGGAAAGATACTGTGTGGTGGTGTTAGAATGCTTGAGATTTACACAGATGTGTTTGACGTTGATTCTTCCTTCTGGGCCAGAAGAAGTAATGCCATTCCTCTTCGGTCTTCACTCTTTCGAGTCAACAAAAGTGAATGTGGAAGAGGAAGAAACAATCAGTCTGTTTTCTCTGTATTCAGATTGAATGGTTTGTATTGTTCTGTCTTCTAATTCTGGGATTTTCCCCTGTTCCTTCCATTCTTCTGCTGAGGCCATCCACTGAAATGTATGCTGGTTATTATATGTTTAAGGATTCTAAATTCTGTTTGATTCCCCTTTTTCACATAGTTTTTTGAGTGGGAATCAAATTGTAATGTGAAAAGATACATATTACCAGGTTATGGGAAAACATAGGAGGTAAAACTGGAAGAAAGAGGTCACATAGGGTGACAAAGGTGGAGTGTGAGAGCTAAATTGGCCAGGACCATTTGCACCTGATAGAGCTTTTTGACACCAGACATCAGGGGTGGAGGAGGGCCCAAAACCCCACCGAACTGTGTAAGGCAACAGGAACGGAAAGGCTGCTCAAATAAAACTAGGCTTCTAAATTGGACCAGAGATAGTCTCTCTCCCCCTAACTTTGTCTACAGTAGGAAAATAATTCATTAAATGGAGAGAAATCAAATGGCACATTATATCAGAGTTTTTAAGAGAGGCAGCTAAGAATAAATTATTGAGAGTAAATTAGACGCTCTGAGAAACACCTAGATTCATGCTCTAAATATTGGAACCTGGAAAAAGAGACTGAAAGATAGTACAATGTGCATGATATTCCAGATTAAATCATGCATGGCCAATTCAAAACAAATTGAGTAGAGAACCGTTCAATGGTTATTTTTCAAAACATCGCGCTGAATTTGCGCAAATGCATGTGATTTTCCAGCAATTCAGGAAAACTTTTGCACAACTGTCATCACAATCAAAGCCTAGGAGACCTCCATAGAGAAATAAAGCCCAAAGTGCTTAGGTGGCTATTCTATTACTTAATATTATGCTTGGTTCTGGAAGATTTTGCCAATCTGTCTCCTTTTCTGCAACATCAACTCACTGTCACACATTAGTTCTTGTTTCATACTCAGATGTGCATTCTGAGCAAAAATGTTAGTGAAGTGAAAAATAATGTGCCCTACTAAATATATGCAAAACAAAAAATCGAATTAAGGTTTGGAGAAATTAAAGAAAGAAAGAAAGAAAGAAAGAAAGAAAGAAAGAAAGAAAGAAAGGCAGGCAGAGAGAGGGAAGGAAAGAAAAAAAGAGGGAGGGAGGAAGAGATTCCTGTTTTTTTATAAAAAGTTCTAACATGGTGACTTCAATATTGCATAGGGTGCTTTGCCTATTAATATGTCATTTTTCTGTACTTTTTAAATCATTTCCTCAGAGGAGAAGCTTACAGTCCACTATTTGTCTAATTATTGAAGCAATTATTTCTTGATTAAAAAGGAGGAGAAAAACAATTATTTTTCAAGTACCGAATAAATCCAAAGTTAAAAAAAATTGTTTTCCTTTCTGGATTAAAAGCTTATGATGATTATTTTACTAATTGCAGTTAATTATATTTGCTCTATTCTATTACCCAAGATCAAATTAATAATAGAGTAATTTGTCACAATAGAGTTTATATTAATAAAGGTCACCACCTTCAAATATTTCAATATTTACCACTAGGAAAAATGTGAACTTGTATCACCACCATTCTGTTGCATACTGACACCTTACCAACATTTGGTATTATGCAGACAGACTCCTCACCATCTGGAAAAGGCTGAAATATACATAGATTCTTTTTTTTCATTTTGAAAATGACAATGGACTAAAACAGTTCATTAAAGACTTCTGCCTGGTTCTAAAAGTGCCATTACATTTACCCTAAGAACATGCCTAGGGTGTCAATGGTGGAAGTGTATATTTCTGGCATGTTACATAGGGAGAAGCTAAAGCAGAAGATGCCTAGATAACCTGTCCATGGTCACAATGTAAATTTCAAAACCAGCAATATCATTCTGTTGCATATTTTGCTCCAGGTTATATCGCTTTTTTATTTTTAAAAAAAAAAAAAAAGGAAGAAGAGAAAGAGGAAGAGGGAAGAGGAGGAAAAGGAAGGGGGAGGGGGAGGGGGAGGGGGAGGAGGAGGAGGAGGAGGAGGAGGAGGAGGAGGAGGAGAAGGAGGAGAAGGAGAAGAAGTATTTTCCCCCAGAATGCCATGACAAGAATTATCTGAGCACATGGTTAAACTGCAGTTTCCTCCACCCACTGGCTTCCTGCTGGCTCTAAAGACACTCAGCACACCTACAATGTCCTCAAACTGTAATGGACCTACGCTTTGGTAAACTCGGTGATATCCGTGTACTTGGAGTTGTTTCAACTCTCTTTCATTTTTATTGATTGATTGATTCATTGATTGATTATTTTTTGAGGGACAGAGAGAGAACTCAAACAGGGCAGAGGCAGAGAGAAGGGGACAGGGCATCTGAAGTAGGCTCTGTGCTGACAGCAGAGAGCCCGATGTGGAGCTCGAACTCTCTAACCGTGAGATCCTGACCTGAGCTGAAGTCAGACACTGAACCAGCTGAGCCACCCAGGTGCTCCTCAACTCTCTTTTGAAGCAAATGTGCTGTACTTTTCATTGGCTTTGAAAATTTGTAAGATACAGGTAACAGCTACCATCTGGTTAGCTCTTTCAAGGCAGCTCTTTCAGGAAAGCCTACTTTCCTCAAATGTGAGGTCTCCTTTTCCATCCTAGATCACGTCCCCACTCCCTAGCCTCAGTCCGCTCTTCTTCCAGTGCTTTCCTGGGACTGCTCTGTACGTTTTGTATTCACCTGCCGTCCCTTTCTTTCCTCCTCCAGTTTCTAACTTCTCAAAATAACTGAGCAACATGAAACAAATTTCCTTACAAAGCTTGTTGCTAATACAAAAGTTTCACATCAATGTGATTTTTTTTTAGTGACTGAATTATTTAGTAATTCCTGGAAAATAACTAGAAGTAACAAAATTTACTTTTAAAATAATATCATAAAAATTCAACGAATCCCAAATCACAGATGTTTAACTAGAGCATTCTTTCCCCTTCCAAAATTCAATACTTCTTTCCTTCTGTTTCATAATTGTTAAGATTATTTTAAAATGCACAAGCAATTCTTGCTTATTGTAAATTGCCAAAAATATAGGAATGCAAAAACTCAAAAAAAGAGTTTTTGGTTTTTTTAATTATATAAACCCCTAATGTAACTGCCATTAACCCTTGGGGTTTAGCTTTCCAGATATAGTTTCCTACTCATCACTGGTTTCTCTTCATGGTCCTGTCCACTGAGATGCTAAGAAAGCCCCAAATCACACATCTTTCAGGATGTTCACTACCATTTATATAGTTAGCTGGCTTTTCACCTATTCTTTCTCAAACCTATTAGTTATGATGTAAATATTCCCATTTCAAAGTCAATATATCGTGGCTTTTATAACACGAAGCCTTCCTCCTCTCAAAGCTCCTCTCTCTGCCATGGACTTCAAAAGTCAATTCTGATAGTCCGGGCTGAGCAATGATTCTTTCCCTATATGGAGGTCAAAGTATAAATAAAAATTTCCCTGGTACAGTAGCAAACAGAATTAGAAAGGAAAATCACCTAGGTTTATGTTAAAATAGGGGGAACAGTTCACAATTGATAAGTATATTCATATACAGTTTTTAACAAATGGGATTACAGGGGCACCTGCGTGGCTTAAGAGTCTGACTGTGGCTTAGGTCATGATCTCACGGTTCATGGGTTCAAGCCTCGCATCAGGCTCTGTGCTGACAGCTCAGAGCCTGGAGCCTGTTTCATATTCTGTGTCTCTCTCTGCCCCTCCCCCACTCATGCTCGCTCGCTCGCTCTCTCTCTCTCTCTCAAAAGTAAACATTAAAAAAATAAAATTTTTTAATTAAAAAAATGAAATTATAATTGTTCACAACATATTTTTCCTGTGTTAGCATATTATGTACATATTTCCACGTCAATAGATACAAAATTATGCTTACTTTCCAGTAGTTTTTTGGTCTTCTATTGTTTGGATATATCAACTTTAAGAAACCATTCTCTTATTGATGAAAAATGCTATAGTGAATATCTCTACACATATGTTAGTGAAAATATCTAAAAGTAGAATTACTAAATCAAGGGTCAGTCATTTTATGGTGCCCCTAAGGGTCTCATCTGGGCAAGCATCCAGCTCTTGGTTTTGGCTTGGGTCAAGATCTCTTGATTTGTGGGTTTGAGCCCCGGGTCAGGCTCCTTAAGGTGCTGCTGGTTCAAAGCCACCTTGGGATTCTCTCTCTCCTCTGTCTCTCTGTCCTTCCCCACCCCCACTTTCTCTCTCTCTCTCCCAAAATAAATAAATAAACTTAAAAAAAAGACTTTAAAAAAGTCATTTTTAAATGTTATATAGTTTTATGTTCTATGTTATATTATAGTTAAATGTTATATAGTTTTGCAAAAGCCATTCATAAAATATCAAAGGAATCCAACCATTGTTATACCCGTTTCTAAATATAGGATGTAAACATTCCCACACCTGGAGGCCCTTTCCAGTGTAAGGATCTTATCATTCATTGAAAAAAGTCAACATGGGGAGCCTGGGTGGCACAGTCGGTTAAGCGTCCGACTTCAGCCAGGTCACGATCTCGCGGTCTGTGAGTTCGAGCCCCGTGTCGGGCTCTGGGCTGATGGCTCAGAGCCTGGAGCCTGTTTCCGATTCTGTGTCTCCCTCTCTCTCTGCCCCTCGCCCGTTCATGCTCTGTCTCTCTCTGTCCCAAAAATAAATAAACGTTGAAAAAAAATTAAAAAAAAAAAAAAAAGAAAAAAGTCAACAAATAATTACTAATACTACCAAAAAAAAAAAAAAAAAAGTAAGCCTCTTTGTAAACGGAAAATACTCTGTTTTGTGACTTTTCCTTTAAGAAAGGAATTATCTTTAATTAAAAGGTGATCATGAAGCAAAACATTTGAACATAAAAGTATATTTTTTCAAATGCTTTATGCTGAACATTTTATAATGTATTGATAATGAAACAAATTTAAGGCCCTTTGAACGAACCAAAGAGCTTTGGTGACTGCCTACACAGATGGAGTCAAACTGACTGGTACTTCTGTTTTGTTTCGTTTTGTTTTTTCAATTCAATATATAGGGATAAGAAATACTATTATAATTGAAAACAAACCGAAAAAAATCATAAAATACACAAATCCATAAGCCAAACATGCAAGAGTCAATAAAAACAGAAAGAAATATATTTAGATATCCAGGCCCTTTACTATTAAAAATATTAAATTACAGAAAATAAAATAAAGTTCTGCATGCCACTCTTAAAAGATACAAAATATATTTATTTTTTTAAAAGGTCATAATAAAGGACTAACAAAGGCCAGGAAGTTTGAAGGAAGAAAAGAAAAAATTAAAAATTAAAAATAGAATAACTTAGGAACTCAGTGGATGGGTAACTGAGTGACAGCTTAAGTAAAGACCATTGATTTGGAAGAAGTACCTGAAATGTTTGGTTTGTTTGTTTGCAGGAGAGAGACAGAAATGAAGCAGAGATGAAAGAAAGGAGAAAGAGAGAGAGAATAGGAGACAGGAAATAAACAGGAAGAACAAGAAGTAAATGTTTATCTAGTCAGAATCCCATAGAAAAAAAGGGTTAGAAGCCAAATAGAATATGAATCTACAATAAAATGAAAATTTCCAAAATATCAAAAATAAAATCCACAGAGACAAAAGGCACAATGTATGAGATTTTTTTAAGTCAACAGACAAACATACAAATATTTCTAGACAGAAGGCAGTGAAACTCAGTAACATCAAAGCCAAAGAGTAGAACTCCAAAGCAGCCAAACAAAAGAAAACAAAATTATCACTTAAAGTAACAATTAGTCTGAAAACATACTATGACCTGAAATATCACATACAAATATATCATTCAAAATATTTCAGAAAAAGACTATCTCTTTGAGTTGTGTTAACTGCCTACCAAAAACTGACTTTCACAAATGAGGGGGATCTAAAGATACTTTCAGATATGCGCAAAATTGAGTGTGTTTGCCACCCAAAGACATCTACTATTTGAATATGCAAGGGATATTCTTCAAGAAGAAGAAAAGTAAGCCCAAGAAAGTCTGAGATGCAAGAAAAAATGAGAAATGCGGGAAATGTTAAACTTAATAAACTCTAAACAAATGGTTATATCATAGTACTAGTGATGATGATAATAACAATAATGTCTTATTTGGGGGGGGCGTTAAAATGCAGAATTAAAATACTGAACTACTCAAGAGAAAAAGGCAAGTCACAGGCTGGGAGTAAATATTTACATATGCCATAGGAGTTAAAGAACTGTCAACAAACCATCAAAAGAATTCTTAAAAGTCAACATTTTTTAATTCATTAAGAAATCAAGCAACCCTATTTTTAACATGGGCAAAAGACCTAGAGAGACACCTCAACAGAGAAGATATACAGAGGGAAAATAAGCATAAAAAGACGTGCATTAGGGAAATGCAAATTCGAACAGCAGTGAGATAGCACTGCACACCTATTAGAATGCTACAGTTCAAAACACTGACAAGCCCAAATGCTGGCAACGATGTAGAGCAGCGGGAACTCTAATTCGTTGGTGGTGGAAATGGAAGATGGGAAAAGGAACTGACATTGTGGAAGATCGTTTGAAAGCTTCTTACAAAAGCGAACATACTCTTAGCATCTGACCCAGCAACCGCACTCCTTGATATTCACCAAAATGAGTTGAAAACTTACGCTCACACCAAAACCTGTACACGAACGTTTATGACAGCTTGAATTACAATTACTTGGGAATGTATTAGCCTGGAAGCAATATATACACAAAGAACTGAAAGCTTGGAAGCAGTGAAGGATGCCCTTCAATAGGTGAAGAGACCAAAAAACTGTGAGACATCCGGGTAATGGGATTATTCAGTGCTAAAAAACGGAGCTATCAAATCATGAAAAGAAATGGAGGTACCTTGTGTGCACAGTACAGAAAGCCACCGGAAAAGGCTGCTGTCACTGTATGATTCCAAGCATATGGCATTTTGTTGTGCCTCGTCAGATTGCTATTCGTTACATTATCACTACTATCCGATGCTGGACAAAGCAGGGAGAAGTAGAAGGTCACGGAAAGTGCTGGTGGAGGGAAAGTTTGGTACAATCTTTAGTATCTCTTAAAAGCAATAATGTTTCTGTCTTGATGCACATATGTAACTGTAATTGATGTGTTTATACTGGTATTTTATATTTGCCTATGTACTTGTGTTTACTGGTGGTCGGTCTTTATTTTGGTATTGTGACTTGGTTTATCCTTCAGGGTCCTTTCGCATCATCCTGGACTCCCTTTAGTATACCTGTAGGACTGTTCTGTCAGTGACAAAACGTAAGCTTTTTCCTTATCTGGTGATGTCTTAATTTCTCCTTCATTACTGAAGGTCAGTTTTATCGGACGCAAAGCTCTTTCTTAAATAATGTTTGTTTATTTTGAGAGAGAGAGAGGAGGAAGAGGGGCCGAGAGAGGAGAGAGAATCCCAAGCAGGCTCCACAGTATCAGCATGGAGCCCCATGTGAGGCTTGAACCCACAAACCGTGAGATCATGATCTGAGCTGAAATCAAGAGTTGGAGGCTTAACTGACCGAGGCACCCAGACACCCCTGGATAAAAAATTCTTATCTTGGGGCGCCTGGGTGGCTCGGTCGATTAAGCGTCTGACTTCGGCTCAGGTCATGATCTCACGGTCCATGAGTTCGAACCCCGCGTCCGACTCTGTGCTGATGGCTCAGAGCCTGGAGCCTGTTTCCGATTCTGTGTCTCCCTCTCTCTCTGCCCCTCCCCTGTTCATGCTCTGTCTCTCTGTGTCTCAAAAATAAATAAAAACATTAAAAAAAATATTATCTTATCTGAAAGTCGTTTTTATTTTGGCAATTTTAGTATGCTTTCCCACTAGTTTTTTGTCATATGAGAAATCTGCTTTTTTAAATTTTAGTTTATTTTTTTAATTTACATCCAAGTTAGTTAGCATATGGTGCAACAATGATTTCAGGAGTAGATTCCTTAATGCCCCTTACCCGTTTAGCCTATCCCTCCTCCCACAACCCCTCCAGAAACCCTCTGTTTGTTCTCCATATTTAAGAGTATGAGAAATCTGCTATTAATCTTATTGAGAATTCCTAGCACATAATTAATTAGCCCTTTCTTTTGGCTTTCAAGGGTCTCACGTTGGCTTTTGACACTTTCTTTATGGTGTGTTAAATGTGGATTTCTTTCCTTCCTTCCTTCCTTCCTTCCTTCCTTCCTTCCTTC